>NC_081410.1:426330073-426689239 GCF_030272615.1 Cryptomeria japonica | reverse complement strand
TTCCAGTGAAGTCTTTAATGAAATTCCTTCCCCTTCACAATTAAAAACAAATTATAAGGTTGACTATGACATGATTTCTAAACAAGGCTATAGTGGACAAGGTCTTGGAAAGATGGAATAAGGAATCAAAGTGCTTATAGAACATCCTTCACAATGCACTAGAGAAGGAAAATGATGTCCCCCCCATCACCTAAAGCATTTATTTGTCCTTCTGACAACTTTGCATTGCAACAAGAGGACATTGACTTTGACCTTCTTTAACTTTAATTAATCTCCCCATCTTTAGGAAGAAATAATTGTAAATAAAATTAAAATAATGCTTATTTTTTTACATATCATCAAATCCATGACCACTCCACCAACAAATGTCATAATTTATACTATAAAACTCAACAACTTATTGTTGATGGTACCATTCAAAAAAAAAAATTATTAGCACTCCCTTCACCTATTATGTTGCTCCTCACTACATGTGACATTAGTGGCTTACCTTTTGGGGGATCTTTGTCATTCATGGTGGTACAATTTCATATGCAATAATACTTGAATAGAAACATAATAGCCTTCTTATTCTTGTCTCCATGGTAGGGGGGCATGAATAGATTTAAATCTCTATCTTCTCCTTTCTAAGGATTTACTTTTCCTTTTTTGAGTTGCATCTTTTATAAAGATATCCTTTCTTGCATATAATTGTTCATCCTTCATTCGATTTTAGCCTTTCTTGGAGGTGTGTTTCCTTGTTAGGTTCTCTTCATTTCTTGAAAGTGTTTGTTTTTACAAATATTTACTCCTTGGTACTGAAAGTAATCCTTCATGAAGAATCCTCTTTCCTAGAAATAGGCAAGTTGTGCATTCTCCATCTCCTTCCCTCCCCTTTGGTTAAAGATGTTATTTTTGTTAAATATCTCCTCTTTGAGGTAGATTTATTTGAGCAAAGATCTCTTCCTCCTTTTTTTTCCATGCATTAATCAAAAGGATCCCTTTACACTTGTTGCAAGGTATCTCTTTTACAACTATCTCTTCCTGGCTTAAAAAAGTTTTAGGCTTCTTTAGCTTGGAGTGTATGCACATAGCTATTTAAAGGATACCTCCTTGGTACCAAAGGTGTTTATCCTTGTTCTTTTCTACCTTAAGACATCAACATAGGGCTATGTTGACATCTTAAGGGGGTGTGTATATGTGGCCTCCTTGTTGCTTATTTAGCAGTAGGATTTTGTTACAAAGAAAAAGTTTTGTTTGGTTATCATTCTTTAATTTTTGCGGACCATTGCCCTAGTATCATTGCAACACCCATTTTGTATTGGGATTTCCTTAAAAACAATTAGTTTTGTTTAGTTAACCTTGTTCAATTTGCTGGACTCTTATCTTGATGTCACCGAAACACCCATTTTATAGTAGATTGCCTTGCAAACAACATATTTTGTTGGGTAATATATATTTTTTAGTACGAGTCTACTAGCATAACACACCTTGCTAGACATTTTGACTCTCCTTTCCTTTCCACATGGATCACACAATATAACAAAAAATTTTGTCCAGTAGAATTTGTGCTTTCATGGATTACCTAGCAAAACACAAGTTTCCAGGCCATGGAATCCATGTTCCTTACCTCTCTCTTTTCCATGGATCACCTAGCATAACATAATTTTCTAGCTTTGAGAGTGGCTGGATGTTATTCTTGTGATGGTTGTGTGTTTCCATTTTGTGACATTTCTCTCTGATTTTTTTGTTTTGTAGGATTCAGGGCCTTCTCCCTGCTAACTTAATAAAAAATATCATTTGCTACCTTGTGGAATTCATGTTTCCTTTCTCCTTCCCCCGTGAATACATATCATAACACACCTTGCTAATTGTTGGATCACAATTTCTTGTCTCATTAATTAATGTATGGTTTTTCTCTTTCCATATGACCACTTTTTCACTTTCAATAGAATTCAGAGAATGATATTAGCGGTTGAGACATTTTGATTACCAAATCTATCTGTTCAACTAGTTAAACTTGGACCTTTTATTTTTTAATATTAACCCCTTTAATGTATCTATTAATTTGTCATTGTTTTACCTTTTACACTTTTATTTGACTTTTGCTTGGTTTTCTGTGTCCTTGTATGTGATTGTGTGAGTTAAGATCCTAAGCTTGGGGGCCTGTTCCCTTGAATTTGATGATGTATTATTTCTTTGTGATCTTTCTCTTAGTTTCTCATGTATCCCTCTTTCTTCTCCTTTACTGCAGGTATGAGTGTAAGTTCATACTCCCATTAAAGTGGGGGCTAAATTTAGTGTCATAAATTTTAATCCCTTACAATTTTACACTCCTTTTTGTGCCCTCGCCTTAGTGTGTTTTATCTTGGCTCTTTTCCAAGCTTATTTATGGCCTTTGCATTATAAAATTGTTTTCACATGATCAATCTGGGTATCTATCTTGAGATTGAGTGCACTTGAGACACCGTTATTTCACCCATTTTTGGGTGGACAAGGCACTAGGTGCTGTTGTCCCCCCACATTGGACCCATCTTTAAATATATTGATACCTTGGTTCTTGCTAGTTGATCCCCAATCTTGATATTTCAATATGATCATTGGAGGTTGACCTAATTTATAAAATACATTGGGAACCCTATATAAGAGCATATTTCTACTTCATTTTCATATCACACACATCAATTAACAAGAATATTATAGCATATCAAGGAGACATCATTTCATCTCACCATATAGTTTAGATCCGAGTATTATGAAGCAACAAGTTGTAGCAACCTTCAGGAAAGTATGTTTTCATAATTGATCAGTTTTATGTCTTGTCATGTCATGTTATTGCATCAACACTTGTGCTCATATTCAAACATCTTTGTATAATCATCATTATCAACACTAGCAAGCTTAGTGTATAATATTGCAAATTTAACATTTTCTTTTAGAGCTTTCCTTTCAATTATTTCATTAAGGGTTAATTCCAAACTTGGGGTTTGACCTAGGCAAACCCCTATCAACCCAACACCTTTTACCTATTGTTTGTGCATGTGACAAGTTATTGAGACACCACACATAAATCTGAAAAGAGCAAACTAAGACACACAGGACTAGATTCTGAAGAGACAAAAATACTGGGACAATGCTACATAGCATTAGTGTCCAACACTTTTTTTACCAAATTTTAGGGAGGTACTCAAAGTGACATCTTGATTATGAAACTATTTTTTTCTATACATCCAACAATTTTGGGACAAGTACACCTAAAATTTCTATCGTAGATTTGAAAGCCAAAATTTTAGCCACATGTTTCTCTCTACTTCTCATTTGTAGATTCGTGCTTCATGTTTGCATGTATATTCTAAAACTATCTGTGCATGTTGAATACTTCTAGTTTTACTTCATTAGCCCTAATTTACATTATCAATCAATTTCAACTCAAACAAGGAGGATAAATAAGTCCAATATGTGGTTGGCCCTTTTCAATAGATTTGAGGCTAAACATATTAACTCTTATTTCACCTTAATGTTATATGGTGGAAAGTGGGTCTTGTTCCTAGTTCATATTAGACTAATGAACCTTCATTTTCCACTCATTAATAGAAACAAAAAGAAAATCAATATCATAATGAGAGAAATTTTGAAGAGGGATATTAAGTGTTTCTTCTATTACCACCTTCTAAATAAAATTTTGTTAAGCAACCTAGGAACATCAAGCTAATACCCATATTTTATGGTGCTTATAAGATTCTCTATCAAACATTAGTGTAACTTAAGTTATAACTTTTACCTTCTTGTAAATTTCATTCTATTTTCCATGTCTCTTGTTTAAAGAAAGTAATAGGTAATACTATTTCAATATAGTTAGAATTGCAAGAGTTAGATGAAGAAGGCAAGTTTATTTTGGAACATGATGAAATTATTGAGAATGTGATGCTAAAATTGTTGTTAGTATAAGAGACATACACATATAATGAGACAATATAAAGTATAATTGAAAAGCTTAATTTCAAAACTAAATCAAAGATGCAAACCATAAGCCTTCCTTGAAATGTCTCATTTTCCTCTATTCTTGAGGACCTTGAAGGTGTTGAATTGATGGGCTCTCAGTGGAGCAATGACCTCCAAAGTGGCAACTCCAGAGTTGAGTAGCTATTTGATCATGATTGACTATGGAGATGATATGAAATGCATGATTTAAGAAACTAAATTAACATGCTATGATAAATCCAAAAGCTAATTACTAGATAATTGAAATGCAAATTGCCTATAGTAATGATGCCTAAATTGATATGAGATGGGATCCATATTTCTCCAAAATGGGGGATATTTATAGGATTTCCAAGGCCAAAGCTGAGGTGGCAGGAATCAACGGTCTAGATCTGATCTGAAGATATCAATGGCCAAGATTGAGGAAGTTGGAGAAGAGGTTGTTGGAAGGGACACTTGTCATCTCTATGGTGACAAGTGTCAAGGAGCCTTTCTCATGAGAGGGCAAGTGTCCAAGGGAGGAGACATGTGGCAAAAGTGCCATGTGTCTCAAGGAGAGAATATCCACACCATGGGAGGTTAGGATAAGGAGGTTAGAATGTGCAAGATAGGATAGGATTAGTTAGACCCAAGATTAGATTGAATGGGTTAAGTTAGGGGATGGTTAGGTTAGGTGGTTAAAGTTAGGAGCCATGTGCTCATTTGAATTTAGAAATTAAAATAATTGGAAAATGATAATTAATCTCAACAAACTTGAGTTTGTTAATCTTAATTAGGGATTAGAAGAATTGATTTATATGGGGGGAAATTAATTAATCAAAAGGGGATATGAAATGAACTATATAAATAAATCATGTAGATTTATTTATTAGTAGATGAATAGAGAAATTAATCAAATTGCTTGTGAATTCAATTAATTGGGAAGGGGGATTAATCAAATAACTGCGTATTTAATTAACTATCTTCAGACCATTTTTAGGTGTATACGTTTTGCCCCTCTTTGAAGCGATGTGTGACGACGTGTTGATTCAAAGAATAATCTCAATGTGATGATGTTGATGTGATATTGGTTTTATGGGATGCCCCAACCATTGATTGCTAAATTGTGATACAATGATGCCCCCTCGGGAGATCAATTGAGATAATTGACCTTTGGATTTTTCGGATCTTTGCGAAATTGATTTCCCGATTAGAAATGATTTGACTTCTGGAACATTGATTGATGAAAGTGTGAGTTCTTTGATCACTATGTTGTGATTCTGGATGTGATGATTGATAAAGCTTGATTGAATTGATAAGATTGATAAGATCAAGATTTAGTCTGGTTTCAGGAATGACACCTCTTGTATAAGACAAAGATGATCAAAGCGTCTGGTTTCAGGAATGATATATCCTGTATAAGACTTGATCAAAACGTCTGGTTCCAGGAAGGATTCATCCTATATAAGACATGATAGAATGGATCTGATGAGATAAAGAACTGACATTTTGTTGATATCCCATTGTAGGAAGATTTAGATGTTGATGTGGGTTCATATTTGGGGGGGGGGGGTAGCGTAAGATTTGCATTGGGTCGACAATATTTGGAGAGATGAGTCATCGTTTTGATTGTGTATCCACCTATGATGATACATTGATGATTTCTGCAATAGATTTGGCCTTGGATAAGATGATATTTTATGATCCCATGCAAGAATGAAATGCAAGCTAAATGCAAATGCAAAAATGAAATGCAATGCAGTGATTGGACCAGTCATGAAGTCATTGCTTTGTTTCATCATTGAGCCTTTAAAATGTGGGAAGTGGGTGCAAAAATCAATGGTATAATTGAACCATGATGACCTGAGCACTACTTTCTTGGGTTTTGATATTGCAAGTTAGCACAAGCATAGAGGTATAATTGAACCAAGATGACCAGAGTGTTGCTTGTGTAAAACAGGCAGTATTAACCATTTCTATATGCAAGTCCGAAATGTCTTCGATGATACTGTGATGATCATTTCCTTAGACAACTTTGCACATATTAATGATTAATTTATAGATAGTAGACAAGAAAAATATCATGTTCCTTCCTCATTCCTCTAGTCAAAGACATCCTGGAGTTACTCAGAAATCATGATAGCGAAAATCAAAATAAAATAGTTGAACCATTATTGCCAAAGTGTTAAAATCACGAGTTACGATATATCATCCATTGATATGTGTTTTCTCATGTTTAGATTGATATGTGATAGTTAATGGTTGACAATGTGATCTTATGTTCAATGTTGGATGTATCTCAGTTTTTTGCTTGACAAGCGTTGTCTGACTGTTGTTCTACCTGTTTTGATTAAGCTCAAAATGATTGCAACTTTTTGCTCCCAACTAGGTTTAGGATTTTGCCCCCAGCCTAGAAACAAGCCTTATTATGATATAGTCAATGACCCAAACCATGACGAGAAATCACTTGGGATGCCTGTGCATGTACAGAGGCTTTATGATGAATATGAACAACGCTGATGGAAAAGAATGCAAGTGGAAGAATGCACGAACCAATAGATGGCAGAGCTAGCCGACAGATAATGCCTGTTTGCAAGGTTTTCACCATCTGTTTTTATTGCAATTTTTCTCATATTTGATTTTTTTTTATTTTCTGCTTTTTTACTATTTTTGGATTTTTTGCTTTTTCCGCTGTTTTTGGATTTTTTTTCTTTTTCACTGTTTTTGGATTTTTTGGACATAAAACTTCTTCAGATGCATGCTATTGATGGGTTCCTCAAGCTGATCTCCATCTTGTGTTGACAACTGATATACCCCTGACCCAAATACTGTTGTGACCACAAATGGACCTAACCAGTTTGGTTCAAATTTTCCCTTCTTTTCTCGATTTGACTGATTTCGTGGATTTTCCTTTCTCCCACTTGAAAGATTCGTAGTTTGACCTTGTGATTATAACTTTGGCACATTCTTTGTTGATATACCTTTAGATGATCAAAGGCATTCTGTCTTCTTTCATGGATCAGTTCTAACTCTTGCAATCTAGATACTCATTGTTCTTCATCTGGGATAAGTCCTTTTAGTGATACACGTAGAGAGGGTATCTCTACTTCGATTGGCAATATGGCTTCTGATCCATATAAAAGAGAGAAAGGTGTGGCACCTATTGGTGTACGAATATTGGTGTGGTAGGCCCAGAGAGCAGGGTTTAGTTGAATATGCCAATCTTTCCCAACATCGTTCACTGCCTTTTTGAGGATTTTTAGAATAGTTTTGTTAGATGCTTCTGCCTGCCCATTTCCCCGTGGATAATATGGTGTAGAGAATCTGTATTGGATTTTGAACTTCTCACATAGCTCTTGTACATCTTGATTCTTGAATGGTCACCCATTATTAGTGATAATGGTCATTGGTATTCCATAACGACAGATGATGTAATTCAAGATGAAAGTAGCAATTTGTTTTCTTGTGATATTTGTGAGAGGTACTGCCTCAATCCATTTTGTAAAATATTCTGTAGCTACAAGGATGAATTTGTGGCCATTAGATGAAGAAGGATTTATCTTTCCTACTAGATCAAGACCCCATTGGTAGAAAGGCCAAGATGTTGCCAAAGCATGAAGTTCTTGTGCTGGTGCATGGATCAAGTTTCCATGGATCTAACGTTGTTTGCACATTCTAGCTATCTGAAAAGAATCTCGTTCCATAGTCGGCCAATAATAGCCCAAGCGTATGAATTTTTTTGAAAGGGTAAGACCACTTGAATGAGTGCCACAAATTCCATTATGGACTTCCTTTAAGGCCTTCTCAGATTCTTCTTGTTTGAGACATCTTAAAAGAGTACCGTCTAGACCTCGTTTAAATAGGGTATCCGCGACAAGAGTATAATGGGAGGATTAGCGAATAAAGTTTCTCTTTTGATTTTTTGATAACTCAGGAGGTAAGATGTCATCTTTCAGGTATGTGTAAGTTTGGCCATAGCGGGAGGAATCATGTCCAATAATTTGACAGATGGTTTGAGAATCAGGACAATTAAAGGCAAGATGAAACAACTCGTCAATCGGGAATTCATAAAGCTCTTGATTTTCTTGTGTTTGTAATAGAGAAGCAAGTGTTGCCATGACATCTGCTGCTTTGTTATCATTTCTTGGAATTTGTTCATAAGTGATTTCGACAAAATATTTCTTGAAGTCATCCACCATCTTTTTGTAAGGCATGAGTTTGTCATCTTTTGTTTGATAGTCATCATTGATTTGATTGATGAGAAGCTGAGAGTCTCCAAAGATCTGAAGTTGTGAAATGTTCCATTCCACAGCCATTTTTGATACTTGTAACCAAAGCTTCATATTTTGCTATATTGTTGGAGCATGGGAAGCTTAATTTGTATGCTTTCAGAATTGTATGACCTTGTGGTGTGATGAATAGTATGCTTTCTCTTGATCCATGATGTGTTTCATTATTTATGCTTGCTCTTGGACTGATATTCGGGTGATGTATTATAAGATTTGGATCCAACCCTGGAATGTTTGCATATGACCATCTTTTGATTTGCCTCCTTTTGAAGAGTTCCAAGTATTTTTGCCTTTCTAGTTCTGATAGAGAAGTTGTTGGATGTAGATCATTTGTGCCAATGATAACTGCCTTTGCTGGTTCTATTAGGATAGATAACTTCTCTTGATAACATTTAGGTAAGGTGTCAAATCTCCCATCTTCCGGTGCCTCGAGGAGGTTTTCACCATTAGATGCGTCCTTTATTTTTACTCTTTTTCGGTCTAATGTTGCCAAGAAATGGTTTTCAACATTAGACTTGATATTGTTTTCTTTATTTTCACTTTTGCGACTAGGAGATTTGTCACCCATTTGACTTGAAGATACGTTTCTGAAATTTCTGATGAGAGTTGTTGTAGGTTCGATTTCATTAAGATAAAAAGATATGGCATAGTCATTAGGAAAGGTATCCATGGTGGTATGTCCTTCATTTTCCTAGTCCATAGGTTCAGGATGAATTAAGGATAAAGGATCCTCTTGTTGGATTATGTCAAAGATATTAGGGGTCATGATAGAGATGTGAAGGATTTCAGTATGTATTTCCATGTCTAGAACAATACTCTCGTCAGAATGACCTTGCACAAGTAGCTCTTGATTGTCCTTGGTTAAGTCCATGCTAGCCACATGTGATTCTGATTCAAATAGGCTAGTTCCTAACGTTTGTTCTGCATACCTGTGAACTATATCAACTTCTACATCTTCTTCTTCCCTTTCAACTTCAAGTTGCTCTTGTTTGTTGTTCCATGATAATGAATATTCTCTGTTTCCTCGATCTCTTAGTTGTATTTGTTTTTCCATGTTTGACAAAATTGATGCAAATGATTGTTCTTTGTATTGTGTGCTAGAATATGTTGCCTCTTTGTTATGTGAAACCATGACCTCTTGAGCTGATTTCAGATTATTACAACACTTCAATGGATTTGAGTCTGCTGATATTGTGATTTCCTGCCCATTGTAGGGAAATTTTAAGCACTGATGGCATGTTGATGGAATATCTTGCATGTTTTGTATCCATGGTCTCCCCAAGAGTATGTTGTATGGCATGTCCAAGTCTAGAACTTGGCATGTTGTCTCTTTTTGCAAAGGTCCCATGCTGATGGGTAACATCAAAATTCCTTTAGAGTAATGTTCTTCTTTACCATATGCTTCAATTTTTATCTTTTTCAGGGGATCAACTGCATCTTCTGAATTACCCAAAGCACAGACAAGACTCAAAGAGTAAATGTTTAAGCCAACTCCTCCATCTATCCAGACACGTTTAACAAGTGTTATATGAATGAGGACTTCAATTTGCAAGGAATCAATGCTTGGATGTGAAGGAGATGAGATTTGAATAGGATCCTCTGAAATAGGCTTGATGGGTGTATTGTTTGGTAAGGATGTTATGGAAGGTTCTTGCAAGCTTCCAGGAGGTGTAGGAATAGATGCCTTTGGAGAGTTAATTTGCTTATGGAGGGATGAGCCATTGCTAGACATAGGTGCACGATTTTTATTTTCTCAGCCAAATCCTTTAGGGACATCTTTAAGAGTTGCATAAAAGAACCACCTTTCTTTTGAGATGTATTTGAATCCTTTTGAGGTTTTAACATGGTTGGATTTTGATTTTGGACTTGTTTGATTGTTCTGAAATGTTGGTTTGTTATGTTTTCTTCTTGTGGTTTGCTTTGGTATGTCATGTTGATATGATTTTCAGCTATTGCAAATGTTTTTGTTTTTGTTTCAAAGGTTTGATTTTCTAAAAGTTGTTTTTGATAAGGGATCAACTGTCAATGTAAATGTGACAGTGCGATATGACATGACAAGATGCTTTAAGTGTTTTAATAGTTTGCAAGTTTTTCGATCTTTAGTTTTCAAGTGCAATGGTGATGATTTGATAAGAACCAAGTCCAATAGGAATGATATATCCTATGATAGAGAATGAGGTTATTTTGATCAATCATTGTAGTTTCATGATTAAAGGATGATAGATCCTGATGAGAAACTATGTTTGAGTGATGAGTTTATCTAAGAAAATGTGATGTTGCACTTTAAGGTGTTAGATCTTTAAACTTGTTGGAAATGAATACTTGAGACCTTTAGCGTGTCTAGCTCTTGAATATGTTTTGACAGAAGATAACGTGATTGAATGACCCAAGAAGATGACCTAGTCTCTATGTTTGACTCTTTGAGAAATGGGTTATTTTTGTTTTTTGATTTTGATGCAGATTACCAGAAACGCTGACAAAATAACCAGAAACACTGCTATACAAATCAGAAACGCTGCTAAATTGACTAGAAACACTACTATATGGACCAGAAGCACTGACAAACTAACCAGAAACGCTGACAGATAGACCAGAAATGCTAACAGCCAGACCAGAAACGCTGCTATACTAACCAAAAACGCTGTTATATGGACCATAAATGCTGACAAACTGACCAAAAATGCTGACAAACTAACCAAAAACACTGACAAACCAACCAAGAACACTGAGGAACATACCAAAAATGCTATTATGTAGTGCAATGACTCTAAAGTTCAAAACAATGATGTTTAGACTCAGCAAATTAGGTGTTTGAACTTAGGAGATTGTTGTTTTGACCTATCTTTTTTATTTTCAGACTCAAATAACTAAAATTTAGGCCTAGAAAGTGCATACTAGGAGATTTAGTGTTGAAACATGAGTAATTTGACATTCAACCCAAAAGAGCTGACATTTAGACCAAGAGAGATGGCATTGAGACCATAAGAGCTGAGGTTTAGACCAAGAGAGCTGACATTTAGACCAAGAGTGCCGATGTTTAGACCAAGAACTCTGAAGCTTAAACTAGTGATGTTAGAACTTATATAATGATTATTTTGACCCCAAGAGTTAATGTGTAGAATGAAAAATTTGATGTTTATACCTAGCAAGCTCAACCTTGGAGAGTTAATGTTGAAATATGAAAAATATAACATTCATACCAAGAGAGATGACATTTAAACTAGAAGAGCGACTGTTTGGACCGTAGGTGCAACTGTTTGAACCACAGGTGCAACCGTTTGGACCGTATATGCATCTGTTTGAATCGTATGTGTGACCGTTTGGACCGTATGTGTGACTGTTTGGACCAAAAGAGCTAATTTGTAGGTGCGACTATTTGGACCATAGGTGTGACTGTTTCAACTGTATGTGCAACCGTTTGGACTGTATGTGCGACTGTTTGAACCATATGTGCAACTGTTTGGACCGAAAGAGCTAATCTATAGGTGTGACTATTTGGACTATAGGTGCGATTGTTTGAACCGTATGTGCAACCATTTGGACCGTATGTGCGACTGTTTGAACCGTATGTGTGACTATTTGGATCGTATGTGCGACTGTTTGGACTGAAAGAGCTAACCTGTACTAGATCCCAACAACATGAGCAAGGCACACACAAATCAAGCCCATGGAGAACATAGAGAACGAGGTTATTTTGATCAAGCATTGTAGTTTCGTATTAAAGGATGATATATCTTGATGAGAAACTATGTTTGAATGATCAGTTTATCAAAGATAATTTGATGTTGCACTTTAAGGTGTTTGATCTTTAACTTGTTTGGGGTGAAAACTTGAGACCTTTATGTGTCTTGCTGTTGAGTCTGTTTTGACAGAAGATAACCTAATTGAATGACCCAACAAGATGACCTACTCTGTATGTTTGACTGTTTGAGAAATGGGTTGTTTTTGTTTTCTGATTTTGATGCAGTTTACCAGAAATGCTGCTAAAATGACTAGGAACTTTGATGTTTAGATCAGGAATGCTATTCTGTACACCATAAACACTGACAGATAGACTAGGAACGTTGACAGACAGACCAGGAACGCTGACAAACAGACCAGAAATGCTAACAGACAGACCAGGAATGTTGATAGACAAACCAAGAACATTGTTCTGCAATATAGTGACTCTAAAGTTCAAATGATAATGTGTAGACTTAGTAAATTAAGTTTTTGAACTTGGGAAGTTTCAATTTTGACCCAAATTTGTGATTTTCAGACTCAGAAAATGGATATGTAGACCTAGCAAGCATAAACTAGGATATTTGATGCTGCAACATGAGCAATTTGATATGCAACTCACAAGAGTTGTTGATTAGACCAAGGGATCTGACCTTTAGACCAAGAGAGTTACTGTTTAGACCAAGAACTCTGCTATATTAAGCAGAAATGCTACTAAACGAACTTGAAGTGCTAGCAAAAATACCAGAAACGTTGGCAAACTTACTAGAAACACTGACAAAATTACTAGAAATGCTGACAAACTTACTAGAAACACTGGAAAAATTACCAGAAACGCTGCTAAACTGACCAGAAACTCAAATGTTTAGACCAGAAACTTTGATGTTCAGACCAGAAACTCTAATGTGTTCAACATTGGAGAGTTAATGTTAAACTATGAGAAATTTGACATTCACACCAAGAGAGCTGACGTTTGGATTGGAAATGCGACTGTTGGACTGTAGATGTGACTGTTTGAACTATAGGTGCGACTGTTTTGACTGAAAGAGCTAACCTGCTATGAAACTTGTGAATTTAACAGTTTGAAGTTTGAGTTTTCAATGTATGTTGTATTTCAATGGATGATATCTTGACTTGACTTACAAACACAGAATTCAAATTGTATTTTTGTCCCAAAGGACACATAAAGTGTATGTTCAAGAAGCTTTAAAGAAATCCCAAGTTTTCATGGGTTTTGAACAATTTGAAAACACATCAATCAGTCTATCCTAAGGAGATTGGCTTCATTATTAGTTCTTAGCCCACAACTTGGTACCCTGTCAGCTCACACAACCTTGTCACCTCCTAAAGGGCACTCGTGTTTTTGCCTTTGAGAAAGCTATTGGAGTCCCGTTATGAGCCTAGCAATAAGGTCTCAAAAGGGGAGTTCGCACATATGCTCAATAGAGACATATGGTGAGTATCTTAAGGAGAGATTCTTCCCCCTCCATGCACTAAGAATTTAATAATGTTCGGAGGTAAACCAGGTAGCTTCTAATTTACTTGGAACTAGTAAGGGATCCGTTCGGCGTGTCGGGGTATAAACTCAATTAAGAGGTCTCCCAGCCTTGAAAACCAAGGTTTGATATACCCAAAGGTATGGAGGAGAGCTATTCCCAAGCACTGTTGTTGCTTTGATTTTCATCAAAAACACATTTATTTTATAATGGGTTGGAGTACTTGGCGTTAGCCATTCCCACTTAGGTCGTTCCCCTCTCACCGGCCTTAAGGGCTAAGAGTTAATAACTCCTCGGGAGGGCAGGCCTGCTAAAGAAATGCACTATTGAAAGCAAAGGATGAGTCTGGTTTTCTGATCACCTAAGAAAGGTGAGAGCATACTCTCCTATCATCAAAACACATAAGACATGTTTGTTCATTTCCATTGTAATTAGTCTATGTGCCTAATTTAACAAATATAAGTGCAAAATCCCGTGGCTGCAAACAAAGTTAGTAGTTTATATTACATTCTTCGGTGGTGAAATAGTTTGTGATCGGTCTTTCACAGTGAAATAAGTACCTGCAAAACCAACAATCTGCGAATTAGGTTCAGGAAAATGACAGTCCAGAAGTAGAAATGAGGAATGCAACATACAATATTTGCAAAATCAATAAAAAATTGAAAACGCCATCAAATTGACCAAGAATGCCATCATATGTGCCAAGAACGCTGCTTTGCACACCAGAAACGCTATAAAACATACTGAAAAAGCTGAAAAATGTACCAAAAATGCCACCATACATACCAAAAATGCTAAAGTACAGACTGAAAGCGCTAAATTATAGAAAAGCATAAAAACAGAGTTGAGGAATCTCCCATAAACGCCATTTGAGGTGCCGGAACGCCACAATAGAGACCAAGAATGCGATTCAGGAGCCCAAGAGAGCTAATATGCACTCTGAAAGAGCTAATCAACCTATCAATGAAATTTCCTGCAAGAAAACTTGTTAAAGATCAAAGGGGTTAGGCCCCACAGTGGGCGCCAACTAAATGTGATGCTAAAAATGTTGTTAGTATAAGAGGCATACACATTTTATGAGGCAATATAAAGTATAATTGAAAAGCTTAATTTCAAAATGAAATCAAAGATGCAAACCATAAGCTTTCCTTGAAATGTCCCATTTTCCTCTATTCTTGAGGACCTTGAAGGTGTTGAATTGATGGGCTCTCAGCGGAGCAATGACCTCCAAAGTGGAAACTCAAGAGTCGAGTAGCTATTTGATCAGGATTGACTATGGAGATGATATGAAATGCATGATTTAAGAAACTAAATTAACATGCTATGATAAATCCAAAAGCTAATTACTAGATAATTGAAATGCAAATTGCCTATAGTAATGATGCCTAAATTGATATGAGATGGGATCCATATTGCTCCAAAATGGGGGATATTTATAGGATTTCCAAGGCCAAAGCTAAGGTGGCAGGAATCGACGGTCTAGATCTGATCTGAAGATATCAATGGCCAAGATTGAGGAAGTTGGAGAAGAGGTTGGAGGAAGGGACACTTGTCATCTTTGTGGTGACAAGTGTCAAGGAGCCTTTCTCATGAGAGGGCAAGTGTCCAAGGGAGGAGACGTGGCAAAAGTGCCATGTGTCTCAAGGAGAGAATATCCACACCATGGGAGGTTAGGATAAGGAGGTTAGAATGTGCAAGATAGGATAGGGTTAGTTAGACCCAAGATTAGATTGAATGGGTTAAGTTAGGGGATGGTTAGGTTAGGTGGTTAAAGTTAGGAGCCATGTGCTCATTTGAATTTAGAAATTAAAATAATTGGAAAATGATAATTAATCTCAACAAACTTGAGTTTGTTAATCTTAATTAGGGATTAGAAGAATTGATTTATATGGGGGGAAATTAATTAATCAAAAGGGGATATGAAATGAACTATATAAATAAATCATGTAGATTTATTTACTAGTAGATGAATAGAGAAATTAATCATATTGCTTGTGAATTCAATTAATTGGGAAGGGGGATTAATCAAATAACTGCGTATTTAATTAACTATCTTCAGACCATTTTTAGGTGCATACAAAGAAAAGTGTGAAATAGCTATGAAATAAAGTATCTACAAAATCCTAATCAAGTAGAATAATATGTGAATTGAAGATGCAATATGGGAATATGAATAATTTATAATAAAGAAACTAGAGTTTTTAAGCAATGTGGAGAAGCATAATATGTTCCCAATACTTTATCATTCTAAATATAATAAAGTAAAACACTTATGTGGATAAGCATAATTTATAATATTTTTTTTTGAAGGGGAGAAGCATAATATGTTCCCAATACTTTATTATTCTAAATATAATAAAGTAAAACACTTATGACATGCCTCACATTAATATTAATTTTATTTAATACATTAATACCTCTTAATTAAGATAAGGACATATGCCCTTACATAGTTAAGGATATAAATAAGGAGGATATGTTTCTCATAAGAAAGATAATATCATAAAATATTGAATTTATATATTTTTATCTAGTTATTGGAGGTCACCCCCTTGAAATTGTTTAATATTTTATAAAATTTTGCATTTATTTTCAAGAAATATCATGGTTCATCATAACTCTACAACATAAAGATAAGTTTCTTAATAGAAGGAAATAAATAATATGGGTGTACTTTAGAAGAGTTTTTATATTAATTTAAAAGTAATACATGTGTGAACTAGTCAATATTATCCCAACATAATGAATAAAAAATATAAATGTTTCACTTAAGATAAATGAATAATCAATGGATTATATTATTAAGTTTATTATAGTAGGATACAATTTGAATAATCTCTAAACCTTCAAATTTTATCATGTATTCATTAATTAAGAGAAAATGTGTATGTTATAACCACATGTTCTCCTATTTGTAAGTGTGTTCTCTATGTGCAAGAAATAACTTAATGTACATTTATAGAAACAAAAAATGAATTATAATGTTGTTTTCTTTTATGTAGTATCATCTTGTGTGTCTAAAATTAAGGTGTATATAGGTAAATAGAAGCCTCTATGTTATATTTCTATGTTTCTTTCTTCAATTTGTTTGAAAATTGAACTATGTTTAATGTATAGTAATCAACTATTCTTTAATTTATACTACCTAAAGATAAGTTTCTTAATGAAAGAGAAAAATAATATACGAGTAATATCATTAGTTGAGTTCTTATATTAATTTGAAAATAATACATGTGCAAACTAGTCATTATTATCTCAATGTAATAATATATTGAATACGAAATATAAATGTTTCACTTGAACAAAAAAATCATTGGATTATATTAGTAACTTTATGATGTTAAGATAGAAACTAAACAACATCCAACCCTCTAATTTTTATCATTTACTCTTTAGTTAAGAGAAATAATTCTTCATGTGATTATTATAACTAGGTGTTGAATTTCTATTTTATGTACATTTCCTATTTGTAAGAAAAAAACTTAATTTACATTTGAATAGAAATAAAAATTAAATTATAGTATTTTTCTTTTATATAGTATCATCTTGTGTGTCTACGATGAAGGTGTACATAGACAAATAGAAGCCTCTAAATTACATTTCTATTTTTATATCTTCAATTTATTTGTAACGTGAACCATAAGAAAAATATTTTCTATCCATATGTCAAATTTTAGCTAAGATGTATTCGTTGACCTTTTTCTGTCAGCTTATCCCGAGGATAACCAATTTGAGAAATCCAGAGTTTCTGCATAACCTTCATCTTATGCGCTTTTTGTTTGCCTAATAGTTTTGCATAACATGCATGCTATGCACATTATCAAATGAAAGGGGTCTTTTTGCCTTTTCAACTTTCCGTGGGCTCCTTTTTTCTATTTTTGAGTTGACCTCCATTGGCTAGTAAAATCACTTAAGGCTACCTGCTGGAGGGTTCCCTATCATTGGCGGACCGATCTCTGTGTTCTTTCTTACTAGTTGGTAGTAAGGTTATTTTGTTATCCCGCAAGGCAAAAGTGGTCAATCAAAGGGTCGTGCGGGATAAGGCCCAAAGGGCTAAAGGGGTTCCCTCATTATCCCATGATTGAGTGAAAGTTCAAAGCGACACCGTGCAAAATAACAAAAGTAAGCAAGGGTTTCCCCACTTATCCCGCAAAGAAGAAAGGTAAAAAAGAACAACTGTGGGGGATAATAAAATAACAAAGAAGATGGTTTCTTCTTATCCCATGCTGAGCAAAAGCACAGATGAAGGGTCTTGTAGAATAATAAATAACAACACAAATTGTCTTCTTGTTATCCTGCAAAGTGAATAAAAGTAAAGAAGGGTCCTTGAGGGATAAGAATATGGAGTAGGCAGATGACCTCCTCACTATCCCGCATAGATCAAAGGCATAAAAGGATAGCTACGTGGGGTAGGATACAATAATGACATATGAAAGTGAGCCCATCCTGCCACATGGCATGCATGTGGCCGTGGATTTTCACTTAAGATGCCGATCAAGGGCCACATTTTAAAGTTCTTTTGAGCCCTTTGGAGGGCTATGTGGAGAGATCTCGTGCATCCATCTTTGTGCGAATCTCTTAGATCGATAACCATTTTTCAAACCCACAGTAAACACTAGCATTCAAATCTCCGCACATGGTGGTTGTCGACCTGGTTGTTAAGACCCCTTTTCTTGCTCGGTTGATGCCGTAAATTCGATCCGATCTCACTCAACTACCAGATTCTTTTGCCATAACTCCAAACATGACTCTATAAGTAGATTTAAGATGCCACCCATGCCTCTTCAATGCAGATTGAAGACTTTTGTGCCTGCAAAGGCCATCTAGTGCATTTGTGCAAAGATTTCCCACTTTCTGTGCAGAGATTTTATTTCTTCAAAGGAAGAGGACACCTTTAGAGGTTGTTTCAACATGCCATCAGATCATTTGATCTAATTTTCCTTTTCCCTGAGATTTTGTAACCTAACCCTGGCTAGGGTTATGGTTTCTTAACTGTAACTATCTGAGTTATGCCTGAACTATAAAGACAAATTTTTAACATTTGTACAAGGGGATATTCTCTCTTTTCTTCTACAGAAAACTATGCTCTTCTGCACTTGTAAATTTTTTCTTAACTTCCATTAATAGAATTGCTTTCCTTACCTTGATTCAGTTTGAACAAATGTGTGTATTTCTTACCTCTTTGTTTGAATACATCTCTTTCTTGTTGTTATCATTGTTTAAGAAATGGGTTTTCTTTTCCCATGATTGGCTAAGTTTTTGAAATTTTGAGTTAGGTGTGCTATTAATCATTTCAAATCTGTGTTAGGTATTTAAGGGTTAAGGGTTTTTAGTTTTAATTGCTCAAATATCTAATCAAAACCCTCTAGTTTCTATTCCTGCGTTACTTTATTCACTTAAGTAATGGGTCTTGGGGTCGTGTGAAGTGTCCCCCCTTGTTATTTACCTAGGCGATCGTTAAATAATTGTAAAAAATCTATGCGTTATGTCTTTTTCCTTCTAATGTTATCGAGCCTAGTAAGTGTTGTGCAACTTTCAGATGAATCTACGACTTTCGCTATTTCATTACGCAAAGTTGCAAGTGTGTTAAGCTATGCAAAATAGCGAAAGGAAAAGGCATGTTTGACTGTGTGCATTGGATCTAGTTTAACGAGACTCCATCTCGCTTTAGATCTAACGACCGACGTTGATTCGTAGCCGAAACGAGCAAGTAAATTACCTTTTACGAAATGGCGAAAAGGTTTGGTGGGACCCAGTGGTGAAGACTTTCCCACGGCTAAAAGGTGATCAAGTTCAAAAGAAATCGACGGCTCGCATTGTTTCGCGGTTGATAGATGCTCACATGTTTTGCTCTGTGAAACAATGAAAGGTTTTTTGGCCCAGGCAAAAGAGGTCCATAAGAAGCATAACAGATGTGCAGGTCCTCAAGATCTAACGGCTAGCGTAGTTTTGTAGGAGAAAGATGCTCGAAGGATAGCTTTCACGAAGCAGTGAAATGACATAGCGTTCCAAGCAAGCAGTCCAACTGGTTGAGATGGCAAGTAAGATAATGACACGTGGTTGAAAATTAAAGTGGTTAGCGAATTGGATCTAAGGACTAAAGGGTGGGTCCAAGAAGATGAGTCATGCTACGGGATAAGAAGTGACCTGGCAGATATAGGTGGCAAGGATGAGGTGGATCTCGATGTTTTCTCTCAGCGAATAAAAACTTGACATGTCAGTTTGGGAATGACTAGACACCAGGTGGATAAAGCTAAGTCAGACAACCCATGTTTGCCAGATTCAAGTAGGTTGTTAAGCATCAAGCAAGTCTGATATAATCTAACGGTCCGCGTGTATTCGCAAAGGTAAGATGCTATTGTTTTAATGTCTGCAAAATGGCGAAAGAGCTAGTGGGCCTGAAGAACAGATAAAGCATAAAGGTAAAAGAGGATCAACTCTATTTTGATCCAAGGGTTCTCGTTGCTTCATGGCTGCAAATCAACCAAGGATTAAGGCCCGTGAAATGGCGAAAGAGAAAGAAAGGTTCTTCTCGACATGACGTGGAGTGACAGCTATTACTTCTTATAAAGCTTGATGGTGATGTGTCGATTGACACGTAGTTTCAAAAGGTGATTAAGGGCCCGCCAAGGTGTAATCGACGGTTATGTAGGAAGTAAGACACATGGTTGACTCTGAACTAAACCCGACAAGTTTTCCAGGGCTATTGGCATTTGTTAACTGGTGAATAAGCAGGGTAAGCAATGTCTAGATAAAGGTCTCACTTAAAGGATGGTCATCTCAAGATTGATCCAACGCTTCTCGTTGTTTTGTGGCTTGAAGATGTAAGTGGATTAACCTCTGCGAAATAGCAAAAAACCATTAGTCGTCAAGATGAGGCGCGGTTAGTGAAAAAGTTGACGGTCTCGGTAGGAGTTAAAGGTCGGGCGGTTAGAGTTTCATCTAATGCTTGGCATAGCTTCGCGAAAGGAAAGTGCTCGCGGGATAAAGATTGCGAAATGGCAAAAATGAGGTAGGGCCTGATGCAAAGGCAAAGAGGTTAAAACAGTGTAAAGACCGATCAACTCTCATTTGATCGGACGGCTGGTGTGATTTCGTTTGGCAAAATTGCTAGGATGTTATGATCTACGAAATGGAAAAAGAGTGAAAAGAAAATATACAGGCATGTTATGACCTGTTTGAGCGAAATTTATGAATTCTTCTATGAATTCAATTCTGAAAGGATGACCGAACCATGCGGTATCAATGTTGTAGTTAAGAGCCTGACTACTGTATATGATCTCGGATCAATTGAATGACGGCATCATTTTGAAAAGTTGTTGCAGAGAAGCACTTGCAAAGAAAATTTCTTTAGTTGCAGAGCAGATTTCTTCAAGCAAAAAATAGGTTCTCTTGTACTCCTGCTTGGCAATTACTTGACAGTGTGTTTTAATTGAGGTTTTGATTTATTACAGAACAGTTGGGGGTGGTAATTAAATTGCTTGCATAGTTGTTTAAGATGGCACCTAAAAGAGAATTCTCAGGAAAAGTTACTTACCAGGAGAGGGCTATCTGTGACGATTTCCTAGAACAGTTGACAATGTCAACTAATGTGGCAGCGAAGGTAAAGAAATTAGTGCCAAGAGCTCCTCGCCTAAAAATAGGAGAAGGATTGTATGATAAGGGCAGCTGGCTAAGAGACCCTCAAATTGGGTTGTCTGGGTTGGGATTATTTAAAGTTGGATTTGGTATGAGAAACTCCCGAGCCCCAATGAACAGTATATGGGAGTTGGACGTAGGCAAATTGGTAGTCCCTGGAGTATTCATGGATATGGATCTCCTAATTCAGATTGCACACAACTATGACCCAATCACAAGAAGTGTTAAGGATATAAGTGGGAAAACCCTCATTGAAGTAAATAATGAGGAGTTCAAAAATGCTTTTAGGCTTAGTGAGTTTACCAATTTTTTAGAGTCGATTAACTTTAAATCACTAGCTCAGGTTTACAGTGTGTAGAGGAATCACCTTAGAAATGGGCCTCTTAAAGAATTCTTTGTGAAGATAGGTGGGTTAACAGTTGTAGGACCCAACACTGAGGAGCCTTTCTCTTTAAATATGTTCACCCTTAGGGCCAAAGGATTATATTGGTCACTCTGCCAAATTTTAGGGGAAGATGCTGAGACAAATATGCCAACTCATTACATGTTAATGATTGCTCAAATTTTGAATCCTTCTTTGGCAGTGACCTTTGATTATGCTTCTTTTATCACTGATGCTATCCATGAAGGATTGATAGGGATAAAGAATGGGAAAGTGGATAGGCCTTTTGGATGGTACTCCCTCCTCATGCATTTATTTTTGTTCAAGGGTGGTGACTATTTTGCAAGTGGAATGGATATTGTGAAAGAGAAAGATGGAGAGAAGATGCCAGTGCAGTTATGGAGTACAGTGCTGTCATGGGACAGAGAAGATGCTAGCTTCTTAAAGTTTGATAAGTTTTTTGCATCTAAGATTAGGACTCTTATCTATTCAGAGAATCCAAGAGTCCCTAAGGTTCTTTTGGAATTCATTAGGCCAAAAGAGTTTGTTGAGAATATTAAAATTGTCCACAATTGGGGTGATATCTACTTATACCCTGTATCCACAGTTTTCAGAGTATATGGTTTCAAAGGCACTCCATTTTTGTTACCCTATCAGGTCCCTCTTAAAGTGGGAATTGCAGAAATCCTCAGGCAAATTGGTAGTGTGCAAGAGGCAGAGCTAACAGGCAGAGGTAAAGGGACCATTTTCCCTACAGTTACCATAGCACATCAATTTGTGATAATTAAAGGAGGTTGGAAGTTTTTTGAATATTTCCTTCAACCGTACCATTTGTCAACTACAGTATCCCGATGTGTTGACCCTAAAGATTTCTTCAACAACATGTTCAAAAAGAGGGCAATATGCAGAGGTAGACCCCACCAATTCTAGTTTCCTGAAGACCTCATTAGGAATGAGTTTGATTTAGATGAGCAAGAGCTGAGGAAGGAAAAGTGGGTGGCCTACAAAAAGGCTTTAGACTTTGTGCACCAATTTGACACTAGCTATGACCCTTTGTCTAGCTTTCACCCCTTTGAAGAGAAGATAAAGTTCTTAATTCTTTGTTTTGAGGATGTTATGGAAACATTGAAAGAAAAGAGGGAGGTTGTAATTAAGAATAGCCCTGAGAAAGCAAGACTGGTTCTAAATAGGTCTGCATCTACCAAAGCAATCCCTCCTGGTGATTACATGTTGCATAAGAAGTCCAACTACAGTGTGTTGATGCCAACAATAGGGGAGCCTTCTACCTCAAAAGGGAAGAGGAAGATACAGGATGTCATTGACATTCAAGATAGCCCAAAGAAACAAAGAGTGGGAAGGGAAGTACAATCTGATGAACCCTTGTATTCCCCATCTCAATCCCCTATTCATATAGGAGATGAACAGGCAACAACTGAGCAACTGTTACAGTTAGGCAGTCTTGGAGAGATAGCATACATATATGGTGAAGTGGAAGAGGGAATGCCAGAAGAGCCCCTTACTGCTGAGATGAACATCACTACTAATGAGTTCAAAGGCCAGGAGTGGGATCCTAAGATCAAATAAGCCAGTGAGGATTTCTTGGCTGATAATAACTTTGTCACATTAGGAGCTTTCATGCAATTTGTTTGGAAGCAGAACATTGATAAATTTAATGCTAGGTGTGAAAAGAGGAAAGGTGAGTAGCCCCACAAGGATTCAACTATGGTGGAGGAAGAGATAAAGAAAGAAATGGTTGATGAGTTTAAGACCATCACTCCCAAGTAGGGAAGAGACATGGTAGCATAGGCTAGGGTACTCATTCTCCCCGAATGGGACATAGCAGATGCCTTAGTTCTAGAGGCAATAAGAAAGGAGACCAAACCTATGGAGGGAGTCACTTTCAGCAAAGATAATGCTGCATTGGTCATGTGGTCTCTTAAAAGAGATGAAAATAAGTGGAATGAGGACACCCCAGGGTCAAGTTACCTTGGAGGAATGATAGTGAAAAGAGTGTAGAGCACTAGGGTAGTGGAAGCTGCTAGCACTGTGCTAGAGACTGCAAAGTTTAGTGTTGCAGTAGCAGAAAGAGAGGCTAAGGAAAAGGTAGATCTCCAAGTTAAATTGGAGACAATTCTGAAAGCTTACAACAGTGCCAAGGAAGAGGTAAGGGGTAAAGATAGCATCATCACCAAGCTACAAAGCCAGTTGGCAGGACAATACCATCAAGGTGAGTCCTCAACATTGATGATCTCCTCTTCTCCTGCAAGACCTCCACCTACTAGCCCCATTATTGAGTTCCCACCATCTCCAACACCTTCTAGTTCTCAGTTGATTGAGATCACTCCCCATGAGTTGGAGAATTCAAAATAGGCTCAGGCCCTATATGCAAAGAGATATGAAGAGAGAGTAAAGGCTACAATTTTAAGTTTTGCTGATACTATAAGGTCTTCACTAATGTATAACAACATGAGTAAGATTTTGGGAATGTGGAATGAGTTAAATGGGGACAAGGCTATATTAATGCCTATTTTTGATAAATGGAGACCCAGAGAGCATGATATAGAACTGATTTGTGTATCATATGATGAGGTAGGGGCTGACCCTATTATTAAATCCACCAATGATATTACAAAGGATTTAGTAAAGTTGGCAGAAGGAGTAGATAATGCAAATAGAAAGATCAACTTGTACAAGAAAGAGTACACTGATTAAGTTTTTGAATTACTCCCAGGAGGTTTTGTTAGCCCAACCCAATTAAAGGACAAAAAAATATGGCTTAAGGAATTGGAAGCCAAATTGTCACTTAGAATAAAAGGAATTGTTAAATCAGAGGATGCCTCCATATTTGTCAAAACAATTGAGGAGATTGAGAAAATCAAATCTCATTATGGTTTCCTGAATTTAGAGGTCAATAAAATGAGGAATTCTTGGAAAAGATTAGCCAAGACAAAAGCAAAAGTAATTAACTTCTCATGGCCTATTGATGAGGTGTATCAGGAATGGACAAGAAAGTATGCAGTGCTTGATGTGGAGCAGTTAGAAAATGTTGCAACAGAACAACAAGAGGAAGAAGCCACAGATGTTGAAAGAGACTTATAACCGCATTTGTAAAAGGTTTTGTAACTTCTTCTTAAGAAGTAATGATTGTAACAAACTCTCCTAGGAAAGTCTGAAGCTATGTGTGCATCCATATTGTTATAAATGGATACTAGGACTAGTAAAAGAGGGATCGAAAGGAATTGTAAGAAAACGTTGCAGAAATTTATTTGAGCTTTTTTTCAAGTTTTGATGGAGAATATTTGATTGTTTTTGTAATACTTTCAGAAGAAATATTAATACACAAACCATTGGTTTTGAGTTTAAACTTTGTGTTGTCTTCAAGTATGTTTGCAAATGTTTACTATTTCATTCTGAGTTATCTAGGGCTATTCCTTTTGAATATGGGTTGCAAGGAAATTTTCAGTAAATATGTTTCTTATCTTTTCTCTTCAGGAGGGGAATTAAATACGTAGGAATCATTTTTACTAGTGAATTCTTTGTGGGATACTTTGAATTTTGATGAACATAGTTTAATTTGGTATGAATAAATTCTTATGTATGTCAGGCATGTATAGGGATCTGCAGAAGCCAAACCGATGGAATAATGTAGAGATATTTGATTGTGGAAGTATTGTTTGAACTTAGATGACTCTGTGACCTTGGATAAGGTATTGGTGTAGATCAAGGTTGTCTATTACAAATCTTGTAGGTCAATACTGAACATGAATACAAGTTTCATCTCTTTGTTTCAGTTGATTTTAAGGTGATAAGGTCCACTGGTTTTTGGACTAGTTTGCTGTGGATTTATCTTTTTAAAGTGTGAATTCAGTTCACAAAGGTATACCCGCCTGAACTTTGGATAAGTTCAAAGTGTAGAAGGTTGATAAAACTTTGTCATATGTTGTCCTGAAAGTTTCCTTCTCTTTAATCTCTCTTTTGCATACAGAGTTATCATATCACTATAAGGGTTTTAAAGTGAATTAGATTTTGAGAACAACATTTGTTTTCTTTTCATAATGACTGTGTTGATCCCTCTTTGAATGTCATCTGTGGACTAGCTTCAGTCCCTCTTGTCATTTTCTAGAATTCAAACCTTCACTTATGCAGCTAGGGAGCTGATTTAGGTAGAAACTAGTGTATCTTTGGGTAGTTTTATTGATGTTTTGTGCAGTTGTAGGCAACAAGATCACATTCCATCTAGGTGCAAACCTTTTTCCCTCTTTCAAGCATTCCCCCTTTCTCCCTTTTAATGAATACTAAGAGGGGGGAGGGGGGGTGAATTAGTATGCGTAAGAACTTAACCAAACTCTTAAATAATTTTCCAGCAGATCGATGTAGAAGTTTAAACAAAAAACTGGTTAAAACATAAATAAGCCAAATAGAAAATAGATCATTCACCCACAAAAGCACAATCACCATAACACAAGATATTTTGACATGGAAACCCAAATGGGAAAAACCATGGTGAGTAAAACTCACAAGTCAACTATTTGCAGAATAGTAACCAGACCGGTTAAGGCCTTACAATGTTCTTCACCAGAACAGATCCTGTTAGGAATCCAGATCTTTGTTAGGAGATAAGTCATGTTAAAGAATACCCTGTTAAAGGATTTTAGATCCACAACTGTGAACCACCTTGTTAGAGGATTTACAATAGGCTTAGCTAGGCCTACCTGGTTAAGGGTTTCAGACTTGTTGAAGAGATTAATAATCAACAAGTGAATAATCTAGAAAGTAGCACATAATGATTGATTAGATCCTTGGCAGTTCTCCGTTAATGCATTACAACATTACTTCAGTCTTCTATCCTTTGCACTCTCAATCTCTGTCGTGAGATACCTTTTCTTGCACAGACCTAATCTTCTCTCTAACACCTTACATACATCAACAACTCTCAAAACCCTAGACATGATGTCCTCATATAGGAATCTGATTTCATGTCAGTCTAATGAGATTAGACTACAATTTCCTATGTATAGTGCATCTAGACACATTTGGTAACATGACACAGAAACATCGCTAAAGTGTCGGTGGCTGATAACTCATCATACTTTACAATTATACGGGTTTGGCACAGTATACCGATTACCAGTTAACAAATAAAGACTAGAAAAATGGAACATAATGTTCCAATCAAAAGATTAACTACCACTCGGGGTCTTCATTCCACTTGAGGTGTTCAGACCGCTTGAGGTCTTCATACCGCTACGACTGATAAGCCGCTTCTTCAAAAAATCGATAATCTTCTACAAATAAAGACTATACATACAATGGCATATAATACTGGTGTGAACAATACAACACATATTACCAGTTTAGAATAACTCATACATAAAATAAGTGTGTGTCCATCAATGACAATCACAACTTAAAAATCATGAAAATACCAACAATGTCCCCCTTTGGCATTGATGACAACACTTAGGAAAATTTGACATCTAAGTGCTTACAAAACAAAAATAGATGCCATAATCAAAATTACTCTCCCTAAGCATATACACTACCCACTTTGCCAAAATTACAAGCATGTGCTATTCCCCATAAAATTTTCATGACAGAATACTACTCCCCCTTTGCCAACAATGACAAAGTGAAACATGCTTAAGCAATTGACCAAAAACATATTACAAAATCATGAAAACAGAGTATATGTCTATGACAATAAGGAATAAAACTACTCAAAAATAGATTTGAAGTTTTTCAAAAAATCCTTCATGTCTAAATACCATGAATCAAGGAGTGAGGCAGCAATTTCACTCCTGGTCTTCATTTGGAAGGATAATTCTTCCATTGCATCGATAGTGCTCATCTCCTGTGTTACAGTAATAGCCTCCATGTTCAGGAAGCACTTCTGAAGAACCTGCAATTTTGGTAATAGAAGAAACTGGAGCTCCCGCAGATCTTGAGTCCGCTTGCAAATCTTGAGTCCGCTTGCAGATCTCTAATTCAATCTTTGCAATCTGATGTTGGTGAGTGTGAACGGTCTATCCATACACCACAAACGAATCATATGGAAATTTGAAGTTGCTGATATACTTCTTGAAATCTGACTGGAGTTGACTTTTCTATTTCAAAGCATCTTCACAAAATAGGCGAGGTTGGCAAATTTTGCTCAAGAGTAGGTTGCCTTCACCCATAGCTAAACTTATATCATCCTTCTACTTAAGTAGTTTTGCTCTGTCTACATCCATTTTCTTTACTAATAAAACTTTTAGAGATTTTTCATGCTTCTTCTCTGCAAAAACCTGGGCAACATCTTCTAAAGATTGCACTTAATCATCTACCACCGTGCAAAGAAGTTTTAACTTGGCCAGTGAGGAATCGGTACTGGGAAGGTTAGTATCGGGATTTAGATTGGAAAGAGTGTCAACAACAAATTGAATGACATCATGTTCTTTCTTTTTCCTCAGTTCTTCCAATCTAACCTAAGCTAGTTGAATACTCCTTAGTAGCACACTTTCATCAACCGATTGAGTAAGACAGGCAAGAGTCAAATCGGTGGGACCGGTGGGATCAACCTGCTTGGCTTGATCTCCGATTGCCTTAGGAGTCTGCCCTCCTTCCTTTTCCTTGATCTCCTCTTGTCTTTTCTTCTCCTCTTCTTCTTTTTCCTAGGCTACCTTGGTGGCCTTCTCTTTCTCCTCTTCCACTCTCTTCTTCTCTTCTTCTTTCTTCTGCTCTTCTTCCCTCTTTTTATCTTCCTTTTTCTTCTCATCTTCCTTCTTCTTCTCCTCTTCCTCCTTCTTCTTCTCATATTCCTTCTTCTTCTCCTCTTCCTTCTTCTCCTCTTCTTTCTTCTTCTCTTCTTCCTTCTCTGCTCTCTCTTTCTCTTGTCTCATTTTCTCTGCTTGCTCTTTCTCTTGTTTTTCTTTCTCTGCTTTCTCTTTTTCTAGTTTCTCTTTTCCCGCTTTCTCATCTTTTTCTTTCTCCACTCTCTCCTTTTCAGCTTTCTCCTTCTCTGGAGTGGTGTCCTCAACATCTAGTGCATCAACATCAATGGGGTCATTTTGATATGCTATTCTTTCACCCAGATTGTCAAAGATTTCATCTGATTTGGCTGTGGATATTGCTCAACCAATTGATTAGCTTTAGATACTTTCTACATTTTGATAGCTTCTTTAACCTGCAGATGGGTGTCTTTTTCCACTTCAGAGGTTTTGCCACCGAGTAGCTAAAGTCTTCTTTTTCACATGAAAAAGATGCCTTTGTATGGATTAAGAATCTCAAACAATTTTGAATTAGAGGCATCGGGAAAATATTGGGCAAAAATTTCTTCCCTAATTTCTAGCTCATTTTCAATGACAATGCGCCATTTATTATCCAAATAATTATATAAATAATTAGGAACAATGGATTTAATGTCAATCAGAGACCGATCATTATCACACAAATATTTAATGACCTCTAGCTCTACTTCTTCCTTTTCACTATCGCTAAGATCATCAAAATAATCTTTTAGATCGTCAAGTACTTTCCTTTTAACATTCTTCATAATTCTTTGAAAATGTGTCATAGGTTGGTAAGAAGCAACATGTATATTTACAGGTGCAGGGGTTGCTGGTACATTACCGGTGTACTTTATCTTCTTGCTTGATTGCCTTGTCTTCTTCATTTCTACCTTTGTTTCAGTGTCTTCTAAATCCGGTGAATTATTCTTGGTTTTTCTCCTCCTTTCAAATACCTTTGGTAGAATAGCCTCCTATTTCTTTTTGGTTGATGACCTCTTGGTCACCCTTGGACTGGCAATAGATGTAATCGGTGCCGATGCCGATGGCACTGCTTTACTCTTTTTCTGCTTCGGTACTTCAATAGATTTGATCCTCTCAGATTAAGTACCGATTCTCTTCTTCTTTGGATCCAGTGGTGAAGCAAGTAGGGTAGAGGCATACCCTGTGAGTATATCATTTACCACTTCACAGCCAATAGGCTCAACTTCATCTTCTCTGGGCTTGACCGCTTGCATTATGCAATGATCTATTTTAATTGTGAAACATATATCATCTTCATATTTTTTGACTAGATCACCTGATATTCTCATTCTCTAGTTCATCTTTAGTTTGAACTCATGAAAATACCTGTTCAGAGTCTTTGGATATGTAGTTCCCACTACGTGCAAACTCTCCTTAATTTTTCTAGAAACCGGTAGGTCACTCGACCATGGAACATCACCAACTCTTGGAAAGTATCCTTGAAAATAGAAAAACAAACCAACAAGTAGTTGACCAAACTTAAACCTCAGAGTTTTATCCACTTTGATGGACTTCAGGTTCTCCATGAGTTGTTTTTACATGCAGGTACATAAGTCACATTCTACATTCTCCTTGATCATCCTATAAGCGGCATGCACCGCAGCTGTAGGTACAAAATTCATTCTGCTAGCATAGAATACTCTATACCCGATTACCATGCACACATATTTCACCAAGTCATCTTTTATGGTCTTTACGATCATCGCCCGTTGGTCGCTTACAAAACCGGTGAGCTCCATCACTTTGGTTTTGGTGATCTTGCAAAGAACAAGGACTTCCCCAACATTGCAAAACCTAGTCACAGTATAAATTGCCTTTGGTGTAACATCATGGGTTCGCTCAAGGTACATCTTATCACCATGAACCCTACTTAGAATAATCCTAATGTGTTCTTCTGTAAATTCCTTGAGAAAATATACTGCATTGTGAAGTTTCTTCTTCTCGATTATGCTATACTCAAGTTTAATCTTCTTATCATCTTCACAGAACATACTCAATTGGGAGTGAATCACTAGAGACCCTAGGTCTTCTAGTTTGCAATCAATATATCTTGAAACAACTCCTTCGACAATGACTCTAATGGGAATTTGAGATAGGGCATTGTATTTCACCTTCCTCCTAAGGAACTAAGATGATTCCTCAGGTTTAGTAGAACTAGAAGAGATTTTAGATGTAGAAGCCATATCTAGATAATTCCAAATGATGAGAGTGATTCGATGAAAAATACCTTATTATTCCAAACTAGGATTCACCGATTTTGAACTAGGGTACACCGATGTCAAACGCAACACACTTCTCCAAAAGTTTGTTTTACCACTCTGACCTCCACTCTGAATGACTGCAAAATCTTGTGCAAGATATCTTCCTGAATTCTTTCAAATGCAAGATGAATCTCTCTTGTTGGTATGCTCAAGCTAGAAAAGTTCTTCTTTGAAAATAGGTAAGTAAAAATGATGATGAAAGTCACTTTTAAATAAGCTCCTACCTACCATAATAAATGCATCACCGTTAGGACACAAACCCTAACTTTTCTTTTTACCACTTCGTTTCTTTTGTCAGTCGACAGGTAACCAATACCAATAAAGGTACTTTACCGATATACTCCAGGGGTTCAAGACATTGTTATCGATATGTTCCCCCTAAGCTTTTCAAAGCTCAGTTTGCTGGTTTAGGGGTCTCCACACTGGGTTCAGAAACTGGTACATCTTGTGGCTTCTCTTCAGATTTCTTTTTCCAACTTTTAGCCATATCCACTTGAACGGTTTCAACATCGATCTTCCCTTCTGGGTCAACCGATATTTCTCTCGATGAATTCTTTCTCAGTTTGCATGCTCTGGTAGTGTGTCCTATTTTTTTGCAATGATAACATACCATACTAGGTGTTCTCCATGGTCCAATGTTCACATTTCCATTCTTCCTTTTGCATGTTGTAGTAGTGTGACCGGTACCATGACAGATCAAACAGGTTTCTCTCCAACTGTTCACCACTCCATAACCATTTGACCAGTCGTCATAGGTTCTGTATCGGTTTGGGTTTCGGCTCATAGGAGGTTCTAGGACAACTCCTTTAGATCTTGGTTTATAACTTCTAGAGCTGTTCATAACTGACTTGCACTCAAAAGCTCTATGCCGAAACTTGTTGCATGCATAACACTGATCATTAAATCTACCAGTTCTAGCCACATTATTTTGCATGTAAGGAAAATTATTGTAAGCCTTGCTCCTACATACATTAGTAGTATGTCCTTCCTTATGACAGTTGAAGCATATAGGTTTAAACTTTGGCTTACCTTTTATCTTGCTATTGTTTTTAGGTACCAGTTGCTCTTTTGGTGCATTACTCTTGGTTCCAGAGGTTTCACCTTCCTCATATGCAGAGAAACCAAGTCTAGTGGTATCCTTTGATGGCTTCACTAATTCCAGATTTTGTTCCAATTTGGCCGCACTCTGGTTGAACTTTGCAAGTATCTCCTGACTCAACAAGTTCCTTGGAAAGAGCATCATTGGTTTTCATCAAGGTTTTATTTTGAGAGATAGCAACATTGAGGTCTACTTGTATTTCTTCTTTCTCTTCATTACCCTCTTGTAGATGAGCGGTGATGGTACCAATCTCTTGTTTCAACTTAGAGATCTCACGCTCCTTGTCCTTCACTAAATCTTTAGCTTTTCTTCTATTTTCTAGCTCATGAGTCATCTTGATAGTCAGTCCTTCCAACTCCCTCCTTACGTTAGTTTTGGATTCATTTAGTTTCTCCACTTCTCCGACGAGGGCCTCCATGTCTACTTCATCAGAACAACTATTTTCAGTAAATTCTATCAATTGCTCAACAAGTTCTCTTCTCTTGGCTAAAGAGGCTTTATACTTGATCTTAAGTTCATCATAGGCTCTCTTAGACTCAGTCAGATGATGAGTGAGTTCCCTCATGTTGTATTCCCCTATATCTCCTTCCAAGTGGTTAGACTTATAGAAAGGTTGGCTCTGATACCAATTGATGAATACTAAAAGGGGGGGGCTGGATTAGTATGCCTAAGAACTTAACCATACTCTTAAACAATTTTCCAGCAGACCAGTGTAGAAGTTTAAACAACAAACCGGTTAAAACATAAATAAGCCAAATAGAAAATAGAATATTCACCCACAGAAGCACAATCACCATAACACAAGATATTTTGATGTGGAAACCCAAATGGGAAAAACGACGGTGAGTAAAACTCACAAGTCAACTATCTCTAGAATAGTAACTAGACCGGTTAAGGTCAGACCGGTTAAGGCCTTACAATTTTCTTCACCAGAACAGATCCTGTTAGGAATTCATATCTTTGTTAGGAGATAAGTCCTATTCAAGACTACCCTATTAAAGGATTTCAGATCCACAACTATGAACCACCTTGTTAGAGGATTTACAATAGGCTTAGCTAGGCCTACCCGGTTAAGGGTTTCAGAATTGTCAAAAAGATTAGTAATCAACAAGTGAATGATCTAGAAAGTAGCACAAAACGCTTGATTAGATCCTTGACAGTTCTTCATTAATGCATTACAACATTACTTCAGTCTTCTATCCTTTACACTCTCAATCTCTATCGTGAGATACCTTTTCTCGCACAGACCTAATCTTCTCTCTAACACCTCACATACATCAACAACTCTCAAAAACCTAGACATGATGTCCTCATATAGGAATCTAATTTCATGTCGATCCAATGAGATTAGACTACAATTTCCTAGCTATATTGCATCTAGACACATTTGGTAACACGACATAGAAACACCACTAAAGTGTCGGTGGATGATAACTCATTATACTTTACAATTATACCGGTTTGGCATAGTATACCGATTATCGGTTAATGAATAAAGACTGGAAAACTGAAACATAATGTTCTGATGAAAAGATTAATTTCCGCTAGGGGTCTTTGTTCTGCTTGAGGTCTTCACACCGCTTGAGGTCTTGATACTGCTACGACTGGTAAGCTTCTTCTTCAAAACACCGATAGTCTTCTACAAATAAAGACTATATATACAATGCCATATAATACCGGTGTGAACAACACAACACATATTACCGGTTTAGAATAACTCATACATAAAATAAGTGTGTGTCCATCAATGACAATCACAACTTAAACATCATCAAAATACCAACACCTTTTACCTCTCAGAATCACTAGATTAGGTCCTAATTGCACTCAAGATTGATTGGAATTCGACCTTCTCCGAAGACTCAACCTCACTTTTTCAATTCCCACACTTAGGAGGTTGTTTCTATGTTTCACAAGGTTGATGATCGAGTTTGACCATCATAGGGTGCAACTTTTGTGACAATAGTTTTAGGGACGCCTAGTGGGACTAGTATTTCAACATTCATTCTAAGGAATCAATGTTTCTTTTAGCATCCATGCCTTTGGAGGTAATCAATTCAAGCACTTGGTGACCCTAAGGAAAAATCCAGACTCTCGGTGATACTAGTTGCAGCTTATGCCGAGAATACAGACTAGATCATCATCAAGAGGTAATTTTTAATTTATCCAGCTTCCTTATTCAAATTATAATAGTAGAAGGGGCAGGTGTTCTTTGTCACCTACAAGGGGAACTCAAGTAGAAGCATCCACACTCCTAAGGTCTCTCTCTACCCTCCTGTTATAAGTTTTTTTCAGACTAGGGGCCCTGCCATTCATATCAATAGGCCACTATTTGCGATGACGGTTACTAGAGAACACACCTTAGTCACCTTTAATGGTGGCAAACCCTTAGTCCTAACTCAAAAGGATAACATTCTAGCAAAAGCCCTAAAGGATTCACCCCTTTTTACTAGAGAGACATCTACCTCACTGGAGGAACACATCCAGGATGTGGTGAGCATTTTCACTGTGTTTGATGTCACTGAAGATAATGTTGTAGTGAGGCTTCTTGCCTCCTCTTTCAAGGTAAAAGCCCTTCAATGGTATAGGGGTTTTCCCTTTGGCTCAATCCATAATTGAGAAGAGTTAGGGGAGAAATTGTGCAAACATTTTGAGGACAAAAGTGACCATCTATCACTTATGGAGCAACTAGCTAGAATCAAAAGAGAACCCCATGAATTCATGGGTTCTTTTAATTATAGATTTCAAAAGACATGAGATAGAATCCCATCACTGGTAAAACCTTCATCAAACCATGCGTTTTTGTATTTTCTTAAGGCTTTAAATAGTGACATTGCCACTATGATTCAATCTATGGGAGGAGATAACCTTCCAAAGGTATATGATACTGCCATAAGGATAGGAAATTGTTTAATACATGCATGAAAGTTGTCTCCTAGGCCTCCAATGCCCTTATTTCTAGAGGCTCCTACCCGATAGCCTATTTTGGCTCCTATTCTAGTGGCATAACAAGACATCTAATTAAACCAACATCTATTCCACCGCCATCAGAGTTGCAGGAGCTTAAGATTATGATGTCGGGACTTACCAATGAGTTGGTGACCTTGAAGAGGCAACAATTTCAAAACAATAAGCATTATCAACAATAAAATTAGAACTATCAGCATCAGAGATCCAATTTTCAAGGGTAGAACCAATGGAGTAATGCTAGGCCCTTGAATAGCTTGAATCCATCAACTACAAGTACCTCAAAGGCTATAGTGCCAATTCAGAACAATCTTGCTCAAGAACAAGATTGGTGTGTCCCATGCAATCAACCATATTATGAGGCCGCATGCCGGAATGGTTAGTTATCTCAGGCCTTAGTAGCACAAAATGAGCCAACAACATTAGGATAACAACAATTTGCTAATTGTTTAGGTTAGCCATAAGGAGATACAACTTTTATGAATTGGCAGGAGGTTGATTTCTGTGGAATAAATCAGACAAGTGGGGACAATGTGGCCAACAATACAAGATTAAAAAGGAGGTTCATAGACCCTAGTGCTTATTCTACCACAACAACTCAAACTCCATAGGTTGCCATGAAAACTACAATGCCAAAGACCCCTGATAAGGTGGCTGCTCCAAATAAAGAATGAGATTTGACTCAAAAGGTCATGCAAGGGGAGTCACCTAAGGCTCTTATAATATCAAAACCATACCTTGTTGTTGTAAAGGTCCCTACCAAGGCTGCCATTCCCTTTAATATTGTTGAACAAATGAAGAGGGCCAACACCAATGTATCTATGTGGGATGCTCTTTCTATCCCATCTTAGAGATACCTACTTCAAGAAGAAATAAAGGGGATGGATGTTGCAGAGGGTGCTAGTCAAGGTTGCAGTTCTTCAATTTCTACAAGCTTGGTGCAGCCTTTGGAGGTAGAGAATCCAAATAAAATTAGTAAGCCTCCCCCCTTTTACATATTATTAATTATAAGAGAAACTTGTTCATAATCGTATAATAGATAGTGGGATTAGTAGTTCAGTTATGCCTAAGGGAATAGTTGACCAACTAGGTATCAAGTATGAACCCATAACAAGAGGGGTGGTACAAATTTATGGCACATCTGTTCAATATGTGGGGGTCATTAAGGATTTATATCTAACCTTACATGCCTGCCTAGGTTGTAGTGTGTTGCAAGACATTTAAGTGATTGACCTCCCTGCTTATTTTTCCATTTGTTTATCTAGGGAATTCATTGCTAAGATAGGTAGCTACCTATCTTCTAATTGGTCTCACATGTTGTTTAGGACAAGATATAGTACCAAAGTAACCATCACTAGTACATTTGGAGCAGTTTTCCGATGAGCATTCGTCGAAACTCAGACAACTAAACGTCGGAATTCAAATGTATTTGGGGAGAAAATCCTCATCTCTATTTTTTCATCGATGATTCTGATGTTGGGATTCACATTAAAATTTGGATGACCCCATGTCGGAATTCCAACCTTCCCCAACATTTAAAAAAAATAAAATCTCTACTGCTTGTCTACACCAATGACCCTTTATCGCCATAACCTTTGCCTATGCATTTTACCTTTTGCCAATGTTCATCAGGATAAGTCTTATCGATAGCCTCATCGGCTATTAGCAAGACGAGATTTCTCCATTACCGCTACTATGTGTTCTACCGATGGACTCAAACAATGTATGCTATCCTGATCACATGCTTCTACTTGTCGGTGGGACCATCGGGTTGACTTTTGCCGATTACAAAGGATTAATATCAACAACATTAATATCAATGAGATTACAAAGGATTAAGCATAGTAGGTACTTCATTATCAGGAAGATAAAGATGAAATAGCTACAAGAATGCATGAGAAGACTTATCATAAGGAATCATAATAGTAAACACAAAAAATGTCTTGCAGCCAATACATAAAGCATTCATAAATAGTCATACAAATAGTCATATTGTTGTTTAAAAATACTATCAAAGGAACTCAGTATGCAATCATGGATAACAGTGTAGGGTTAGGTATATTCCTAGACCTTGTTTAAAGGGAAACATGTGATAGTGCACGTGCCTAAGGAAAACTCTACAAAATAGTAAGCAACAAGACTATTAAGAACACTATTTCATTCTTAGGCATACACAGCTCAAGGAGATAATGATTAACAAAGAAATAACTTACAAAGATATATGTAGTCATAAAAGATAATCATTTGAGTTGGAGACATGAGAATATTGTAGAACACAAAGTAGACAGTGCCATCATAAGGCATACACTCCATAAACAATACAACATGGAGATATTATCACCTTCTATGAGAAATGAAAGTCCAGTCATGATAGCATTTTTTAGTAGATTGGACTACCATAAACATGCACATGGAAATGACTAAAGGGTGGGTGTTTCAGTTAAGTGAACTTCAAGTTAGAATGCAAGTTCTTCGTATCATTCATCATTTTAGGCATTAGTTTTTAGAGAAAATGTGGGTTTTTTAAGTTCATCATCAGTTTGAGGCCTGAAAAGGTGGAGGTTTGAGTATAATTTCATCAGTTATACATTAGTTAGAAGCCCCTCATAGCTCATACATGAGACAAGTTGGCTTTGAGATAATTTAACAACTAACTTATTGATTCGAGTACCGATATGGATATGAAATCGGCAAAATAAAATCCTTGGGTATGGGTACGTCCGTACACACACATACAATATATATACATACATACATGTATATATACATACATATGTATATATATGTATATATATACATATGTATACATATACATATGTATGTATATATACATATGTACATACATATATACATATGTATATATATACATATATATATATGTACATATGTATATATATATATATGTACATATGTATATATATATGTACATATGTATATATGTATGTACATATGTATATATATATATATATGTATATGTATATGTATATATATGTATATATATATGTATATGTATATATATATACATATTTATATACATACACACATATATATATGTATATATGTATATATATATGTACATATGTATATATATATATGTATATATGTATATATATATGTATATATGTATATATATATGTATATATGTACATATGTATATATATGTATATATGTACATATGTACATATATATATGTATGTATATATATATATACATATGTACATATATATATATGTATATACATATATATATATATATACATACATATATATACATATGTACATATGTACATATATATATATATATATATATGTATGTATATATATATACATAAGATCTATGATGGTGTGATGAAAGAATAAGGATCCGGTCAACTAATGAGAGAGGGGGGGGTGAATTAGTAGTTTGAAATTTGTATAGACTTTCACCAATCTCAAAATCAACCTCTCAAAGCAAACTCTAAACTGACTGGTTTAAACATTGAACTTCAAATGCAATATTACTGAAAAGTTAAACCGGTTGACTGTTATAACATACTAACAGTAAAACATCTCTAAAACTCACAAACCATTTAACTGAATCATTCAAATACTTTACTGACAGTAGTTAAAACATATTTCAGATTGCTGTCGGTTAACATAACATATCAAAGTGGATTTAGCAGTTAAACAATTAAACCATAATAAACATAACCACAAAAACATTCACCACTTGACGCGATATTTTTGACATGGAAACCCAAATGGGAAAAACCACGGTGGGGATGAATACCCACAAGTATTCTGAACTCTTTTGAAGTTTGCCCTATTAGGAGCCTAGCCTGTTAAAGCTTTACAATAAGTCCCGTTAAGAAGAGATCCTGTTAGGGACCACCTAGTTAAGGGATTGACTATAATGCCCTATTAGAAGCAATACCCTGTTAGGAGTAACCTCAGTAGAGGATTTGAAATCCAAGCTAAAGGACCACCTAGTTAGAGGATTTGAATAACACTAAGCTTGTTAGAGCTTACCCGGTTAGGGGATTTGACTGCTGTAATTGTTAGAAAACAACAAGGGTTTGATGTTTTGTTTGAATAGCACTACACTTGCTTGTTCAGATCCTTTTCATGCTCATATCTTCCTTTGCACAAACTGTAGATACATCATCTGGTTCGAGAACCACACTTTCTTACTCTCAACTACAAATTTTCAACACTTCAACAAAACAAATCATTAGCCTTATAAAAAAATCAATAGGTCGGTAACACATCACAAACCTAATTCTCTCATAGAGATTACAAACAAATCGGTTCAAGTATGATCGTTGGATTACATAATAATCACTGCACATCATTCAAGATATCCTTGAATGCTCCTTGATCACCGCTTCATTGAAATTTGTAACTCATCACATGGTTTCCATTACATGAAATGTACTTGCTCATTCCCAAGACAAAAACTGTTATCTCTATGCGCAAAAAAAACATTTGAAACTCTTATCATACAACATACGTGGCATAATCATTACCACTAATCATTTGTTCATAAACCAATACAACCAATTCACCAAATTTCATCGGTTAGGGTTTAACATATCAATAGGTAGGGTTTACCAGTTCATCTCTCCATTTTATAGCAATACTGGTTTCCTCCACAAATTCACCTACCGGTTGCAGTTCCCTTCACTAGCTCTTCCTATCGGTTAGAAAACAACATTGTAACAATATTATTATCGGTTAATTGACATCAATGACAACATAACATTTCATTAATGCAGTCTTCATGCAAATGCCAACAATCTCCCCCTTTGGCATTGATGGCAATACAAGTATCAATACCCTTGATTGCTATGATTGTGAATAGGAATCCTAGTTTACATTTTACCATGTACTCTCCTTCAACTGAGTCTCCATGTCTTCAGTTGGTCACTGGCTATAGATCTTCTCTTTGTTAATCATATAATTCTTCCCAATCATATAGTTCTTCTCCCCCTTTGACAACAATGCCAAAGTGAAAGTAAAACATGCAATGTCAAACTTCATTGTTAAGCATCAACAACCTACAACTTGATGCTCCCCTTGTGGAATAATTCCACTCTACACCAATCCTATTGTAAAATTCAACAAGTAGCTCTGGGAGTGATGTATCCTACATCATGCTCAATTGACCTCATGTAGGGGTACAACCCCTAGCTGACTTCTAAGATACTCAAACATAGTCTTAGGCAGAGGTTTAGTAAAGATATATGCAAGTTGCTCCTTGGTAGAAACATGCTCCAATAACACATCTTTACTTTGCACTTTTTCTCTCAAGAAATGATACTTCAATTCAATATGCTTGGTTCGTGCATGCAAAACAGGGTTCTTTAAAATATTTATAGGATTGGTGTTGTCACATAAGATCTTTACCAGAATAGTAAACTTCATATTGAATCCTTCCATAATGTGTTTCATCCAAATAGCCTGGGTACAATTCATATAAGCTGCAACATACTCAACTTCAACAGTGGATTGTGATATACAACTCTACTTCTTGCTACTCCATGAAACAAGTCTTCCTTTAAGAAAGAATGCTCCATCGGTTGTGCTCTTCCTATCATCAACATTACCTACTCAGTTTGCATCTGTATACACCTTTAAATCAAAGTTACCTACATATGGATACCATAATCCATAGTCAATAGTACCTTTCAAATATCTAAATATCCTCTTGGTTGCTATCAAGTGTATTTCCTTTGGATTCTTTTAAAATCTGGCAACTAGACCAACTACATGAGCTATATTCGGTCTGCCGTGAACAACATAATGCAATTCCCCAATCATTGACCTGTACTCCTTTTCATCAACAGATGTGGATTCATCCTCTTTAGACAATTTACAACCTGTAATCATTGATGTCCTAACTGGTTTATAGTCACTCATTCCAAATGTCTTCAATACCTCTTTCACATATTTAGATTGTATGATAAAAATACCTCTTCATCTGCTAAATTTGCAAACCTATGAAGAATTTTTATCTCTCCCACTAGAGACATTTCAAACTCACTTTTCATTTCATTTGCAAAGTCATCACTCATGTCATCATTGCCTCCAAATATGATATCATCTACAAACACTTCACTAATCAGTATCTTATCTCCTTCAGATTTGAGATATATGTTGTTGTCTTCACTGGTTCTCTAAAAACCTATCTTCATCAGGTGTGAATGTAACCTCTCATACCATGCTCTCGGTGCTTGCTTCAAACCATATAGTGCCTTGTGCAATTTGCATACCATATCTTTTTCATCAGTCGAAGCATAACCATCTGGCTGCTTAATGTATACTTCTTCTTCTAGTATCCCATTCAAAAATGTTGACTTCACATCCATCTGATATACTTTGAATCCCTTATATGTTGCAAATGCAAGTAAATTCCTGACACCTTCCAGTCTAGCAACTGGTGCAAAAGTCTCACCATAGTCTTCTCCTTCTTCTCATGCATAACCTTTGCAAACTAATCTAGCTTTATTTCAAACTACTACTCCATCTTCATTCAATTTATTCTTGAATACCCACTTAGTACCTATCACATTTTATTCATCAGTTTGGGTACTAGGGTCCATGTGTTGTTCTTCTCAATTTGATCAAGCTCCTCCTCCATATCTTTGATCCAATGATCATCTCCAAATTCTTCCTTAGCAATTCTAGGCTCAATGGTGCAGATCATGCAAGAATTTTCTCTAATTATTTTTCAAGTTAATACTCCAACATCTTTATCTCTAATAATCTGGTCAGGATTGTGATTGAGTCTCACATACCTTGGAATGATATGATCATTATCTTCAAATTATTCTTCTTCATTATCATTATCTTCTTTTGAATCTACCTATTTCAGTTGAACTGGTACAACAACATTCTCTTTACTAGCTTCAGGTTTCACCGGTTCTGGTTCCAAAATCAGAATGCAAGGATCTTCATCCTTTTTCTCCACACTAGTTTTCTTTGAGGGCTCAGGATACTCATCCACTTGAACATAAGGACTCTCAATAATTATATGTGTTTGGTTGTTGTAACATTTGTAGGCCTTAGTCTTGGTGGAGTAACCAAGAAATATGCCTTCATCACTTTTAACCTCAAACTTACTAACATAGTCACCTCTCTTAATAAAAAATTTACTGCCAAATATCTTAAAATAACTGACATTAGGTGATCTACCATACCAGTATTCATAAGGAGTTTTATCCTTACCTCCCTTTACCAATATCCCGTTCATAGTGTAGACAGTTGTCCTGACAACTTCTCTCTAGAAAGTTTTTGCAACACCTCCTTGTATCAACATCATTCTAGCAACTTCAACAACTGACTAGTTGTTCCTCTCTGCAATAACATTCTGCTACTATGGTGTCCTTGGTGCAGAAAACTGCCTTTTGATACCATTTTATTCACAATATCTAGTGAATTCCACCGAAGTAAATCCACAACCTTGATTAGTCCTCAAACACTTTATCTTCTTGCCACTTTCCTTTTCAGCTAAGGCTCTGAATGCCTTGAACTTACTAAATGCTTCTGAAGAGGGGAAAATGGAGTGAAAGGTTAAATGATAAAAAATACAATGAAATGAAGAGATCATTTTTTACCTTGCTATTTTACCTCTCCCTCGGATTGAGCCTTCAGTGAAGTTGAATATCGCATCTCTTCAACTTGATTCTCGTAAGTGATAAGAGAAATGCATGCCGATCTGAAAGGAAAAAGGAGCTCTGTAAATACATACATATATAGGCAAGCATGCAAGTAGAGTAGGAAACACAAGTGAAGAAATGACTTGAAAGCCTTAGAAAGAAAGAGCCAAACCTTGATGCCCTATTATTATATTATTCAAGTGAATAAATGCAAATTGTTAAGCTCCTTCTTGATGGATGTGGAATGCTCTCCAAATGCTCAACAAGGTAAGTGGATTATTGGATTGGATTTGGGTGATGGATAGGAGGATTTGTATTAGAAGAGGATGAGAGAAGAAATAGGTAGCATGACAATGCATGAGAAGTGGATCATTTGTGAGGAGAAGAGGCTCCAATTTATAGATTGGAGAAGGCCAATGGATGGCCAAGATTGATTTGATCATGAAGGGTTGAAATTGATTTTAGATAGAAGGAATGGACCAAGGGTTCCTTGGGAAAATAAATAAGAATATAAAATTCCTTGGGAAAAGGGGGGAGAAATTTGAATTTCAAATATGAGGAATTAAAAATTCCAAAATAAGGATGCATTGAGGGATTCGAAGAAATTTGAATTTCTTTGAGAGACTCAATGTTGATGTGACATGAGTGGGAATTAAAAATTGAGGGATAATTATAAGCATGATTATGAGAGATTATAGAAGGATTAATTAAGTTGAGTGTGATTAGGAAAAGTGAATTGTAGGAATCACATGACTAGGTTAATTAATTAGAATTAATTAACTGAGTGGGTTTAGAGGAAATAATTATTGGAAGGGACTTTAGAAGAATAGGGGAATAATTAAATTAATTATTGGAAAATGGTGACAACATTAATTAAATTAGATTTAATTAATTCTGAGAGGAACAAGGATAACACAATTAAATTAATTAATTATGTTGACATGCTTAAATTAATTAAAAATTAATTTTAGGTGTCTACATTTTGCCCCTCTTTGATATAGCTTTGTGAAATGATGTTATATCAAAGAAGAATAAAACATTGTGGAATAAAAGGATAAGGACTAGTAGCATGATGCTCTAGTCATGAGATGAGGAAGAATGATAAGGAGGAAGGATGATGAGGAAGCAGTGGTATGCCCCCTCGAGAGGACATGTGAGTTTGAAGAACATGGGTGTGCTCTCGAAAGGAATTAGAAGAATAAGTGATGAAAGGATGAAGATAATGAAAGAGGGAACTAGGTTGGGTTGGAGTGTTGTGAATGAAATGAGTCAAAGACATGATAAATGGATTGGATTTATTGTTGATCAAGTATAGAGAACAAACCTAGATTTGATATTGCCATGGATAGTCTACACCACTAATTATAAGAACCAGGATGATATGAAGATCCAAGGTGTGGAGTGACGCTCAGTCAAACAAGAATGCCTTGTACACAATCATGCAAGTGTTTATAAACACTAATGTAGGGTTGTCGGTTTGAACAAGGAAGACCTTCAAACAAACCATGCCATGAAAACTATGCCCCATTATACACCAGCCAAGACATACCGAGATATAGGATGATCAAGGCAATCCTGAACAAGTATAGTCCTGGGACACAAGATGAAAACAAAGTGAAAAGCTCAAGCATCCCAACGCCATGCACATGACCAACTGACATCTCTTTCCAAGAGTAGGATACAAATTTAGATAAATTGTCAGACTAGGGAAGGATACATCTCGATGGGTAGGTGATGGATTGATTGATGGACTGCTAGACATGGGAAGGATTCATCCCGATGGGCAGGGTGTGGAAAGATTGATGGATGGATGTGCAAGATCTGTAGATGAGAGGGTTGGCACTTGGATTTGATTAGCAAAGTATGGATGGGTTCTTGGATTAGGCACAAGTCAGTGAGAGCTCAGGTAGATGGGGAAAGCTCAATTTGATGGATTGGATAGGATTGGAAGAAGGATAAATAATTAGATAGGATGAAAAAGGAGGATGGATGATTGAGTAGGATTGGATTGGGGATGGGGTTATTGATTAAATTTGAAGAGATGGAGAATATGATTGGATTATAAATTGGATAGGATGGGGTGGATTGGTGGATATGATTTGATTGACTGGAACCAATGACAAGGGAGAACCAAGGATTAGTAAAAGGATGGATGAATGGAAGGAGGGAGTTATTGTTTGGATAGGAGACAGGTGGATGGAGTGGATGGATATGGATAAGATATGGAGGAATAAAGGATGGAGGGTAGGGTGATGGAGACCTAAGGACTATGCTGCAAAGGAGTGCAATGCCCCACACTAGAGGTAGTGGAATTAAGGATGTAAGGATGGTGGATAAAGATGTATGAGAGGGAAGGATAATGTGTAATGGATATGGATGGTAGAGGATTAAGGCTTGAATGCTCCAAAACATGCTTGCATATATTATTTTGCCTCTATATTATCAAGAAAAAAGATAGTAATGGAGGATTCATTTTGATAGGATGAGGGATATGATGAAGGATAGTCAAGATCAAAAATAGGAAAGGAGAATGGACTTGGATATGATGCATATGGATGAGAGGATTATGTGGATAAAGCTTGCCCTGAAGTGTAGAGTGCAAGAGGATGAGGGGATTACACATGATGCTTTTTTGCCAAGTTTTCATCATGGTACTTACCCAAGGCACCACAAGGAGTGGTTTTCACCATAGGATGAAAGGATTTTTTTCTTTACTTTTTTTTTATTTTTTTTGTTTTTTTTTCTTGGTTTTTTTGATTTTGTTTTTAAATTTTTAGAATAGTTTGGATGGATAAAGATGAGGATGTGTGGATATGAAAGATAGTGGATGCATGAAAGAGGAAGGGAGGACTCAAGCATCTAGTTCCATAGATGGCATCCCTTAGTATTGCTTTGAACTGGAGGTATGCTCATAGATGTTGGTAACAATAATTGGGGAGATGAAATGGATAGGGGATGAAAGATAAAGATTTGGAAAGGATAGGACTAACGGAATGGGATTGTGAAAAATGGATAGTGGATAATGGATGAGGTTTTGAAAAATTTGTGGAAGATCAACATTGGCACACACCTTGAAGGGTGGTGGAGTAGCGGAGGAGAGTGTTTTGAATTAGATGGGGGATAGAGTGTGGATTTTGGGAAATGATGACCCAAAATAGAAGGAGGGGATGATGAAGTTGGGATGGTGGATTTTGGGACATAAGGACCCAAAATGGATTTTGAAGATGGAGGAGTTCTAGATGGAGGATTGGAGGACTTATGAATGGATGGAGCTTTTATATTGACAAGTTTGGATGCCAATTTTGATTTTTCTTTGGGATGCATTGCTTCTTTGGGAATCCACATAGTTTTTGAAATTTTCTTTTGGGGCCTTTGTGGCCTTTTTGATTTTTATTTCTTTCAGATCATATTTTTGTTTTGAGCATGTCATTTTGAGGGGACATGTTGATCCTTTGATTTTTGTGGATTTTGAGCTTTATGCTTTTTAGATTGGGCATCCAAATTGCTTCCAATAGAAATGAGATGGGTGCATGAGGATGAATGACTTAAGGATTTTATGGATGGTGGGATGATGGAAGGAGCATGTTGGGAGTCATTTAATGATGTGTGCATTTGTTGATCTTGCTTAGGGATTATTTGAGGTGATGGAGTGGTGGATGGAGGGACGTAAGGACCTAAAATAGATGGAAGGAATGGAGGATTTAGCTTTGGAATATAGGGTCCCAAAATGGATGTGGATGACGGGGGATAATGGGATTTTGATTTGTATGAAGGAAATTTGGATTTAAGCAGAATAGAGGATGTGCAAACATCTTTAGCATTAGCTTGAGGACCCTTATTATTTCAGAAATGAGATGCAAGTCCATTTTGAGGGGGATGAGATGTGGAAGGAAGATTAGGATCTTTAGATGGATTGGGATCATCACATGGAGATGAAGGGATACTTTGATCTTGACTAGGAGGGGTATCATGAGATGGAGTGGGAGGGGTGATTGGATCATGAGATGGAAGAGGACCATGTGATGGAGGTAGAGAGTTGGATAGAGGAATCATATGATCATGAGAGGAAGTGGAGGGAAATGCATCATGAGATGGAGAGGATTCTATGCTAGCATGCTTTGGAACAAGCTTTTGGCATGTTTGGAGCTGTGGGGATTGTGTGATGGAGGAAGATATGGAAGCTTTGATGTGAGTAGATAGGGAAATGGGGGTGTCATGAATTATGGAGGACTGGGATTTGTTTTGAGGTGGAGGTGATTGGGGTGGATGGAGGATTTGATGAGACTTGGCCACTTTGCTTTGAGGTGAGGATTTTGACTCCTTTGCTTGCATGTCTTAGATAAGATTATGGATAATGGATTTGGTGGACGTGGACAATATGGATTTTGAAGGATTGGGATTAGATGGAGAATTGGGATTAGATGAGGGATTGGGATTGGGATTGGGATTGGGATTGGATGGAGAATTATGATAATGGATTGGGGAATTAGGATTAATTATTGGAGGTCTATGGAGTAAAGGACTTGGATGGGGAGTAGAGGTAATGAATGCATTGTAGAAGGATGGGAATTGGGATGTAGATGGGGGGGAGATGGAGGTACACATATCGGATTAGAGGAGTATATGGATGAGGGATAATATGAAGAGATTGATGGGGAATAAGATGGAGATATGGATGGGGAATGAGATGAATTTCCCTTGTCGAAGGTAAATGAAGGATAAAAGATATGGTATAGATTGGGATTGGGTGTAATGTGTTGAGATGGAATAGATGAAGGTATGATAGACGAGTGAGAGATTATGGGATTAACTTGGTAGGCGGGTTAGTGAATTTCCATGAGCATATTCTCATACCAAGCTTTGAAATTTTGGGTAGTCATGTTGAGAGTGAAGGATTAGATTGGAATTGGATGAATATGTTTTGGAGGGGAAAGATTATGAAGATGATGTTAAATGAAGTTGAGGATTAGGACTTGACTTGGAATGATGATGGATTAGATTTGTATTGGATTTTAATTTGGATTGGAATTGATTTTATTGGATTGGTCCTTGGATTAGGACTTGATTGAATTGGAATGGTCCTTGGATTAGGACTTGATTTGATTGGATGATTGATTGATTGGATTGGATTGGATTGGATTGAATTGAATTGGATTAGATTTGATTTGATTGGATTGGATTGAATTGAATTGGATTAGATTTGATTTGATTTGATTTGATTTGATTGGATTGGATTGGATTAGATTGGATTAGATTGGATTTGATTGGATTTGATTGGATTGAATTGAATTGGATTGGATTAGTCCTTGGATTAGGACTTGGTTTGATTGGATTTGGATTGGTCCTTGGATTAGGACTTGATTGGATTGGATTAGATTGGTTGGTTGATTGCTTGGTTAGCTAGATTGGATAATTGGATTAGGAAGATGGATGGATTTGATTGATCGGAATTTTAGAGATTTAATTGGATTAGAGGGAGAATGATTATGGAAGAACTGATAGATAATAGGAAGAATAAAGGGGGATTGCTACCCAAAGTTGGATGAATGATTTGGACAAAATATTGGTTGAGGGAGGATGATTATTTGAGTGGATGAAAGTGGGTTGGGGATTGGAGAATTTATTGGATAAATATAAATGGATTAAAGATTTGATGATGACAAGATGGAATTTGGAAAGAGGGAGGATTGATTGGTTGTGGGGGATAGACTTGGCAAGAGATGTCAAGTGAAGAAAACACAATGGTCAAAAGAAGTTAGACTCAAAAGACACTCATGCTCCTTCACAACATATCCTATGGCAAGAAAAGAAAATAGTCATTGGATCCCAACTGGTTTCCCAGCTACGCTTACCCAGAGTGAACACTTAGATGCTTGAACCCACTGGCTCCCATCCATGACACTTACTTCTCCGGGGCAGCCAAACATCAATTCCCATGAAAACTCCTCACGGAGAAATTTGTGTTTCTACTAAGGGCCATAAAAATATGGGTGGCTTTAGAGGTCTAACCTCGTGCACCAATGACTAGAAGGTTTTTGGTCACTATGCACAAGGTGTTTAGTATGGCTTCCCATTAGGAACTACCCTTCGCAGTTGCACAAGCGCAATTGAGGCCTATAGCCCAACGAAGCACCAAGAAATTAGTAGTCACACAAGCATGATTGAGATCTCTAGGATCCTACTAAGCACCCAATGTGAGAGTGAACTCTCATATACCCCCAACCATTGACCCTTTCATCATCAATGGCCTATTTATTATAGTGAGTTGGGAACCCCAGGTCCGGGTGTACTCATTTGGGTCGTTCCCTTCTCACCGGCTCAAAGAGCAAGTTGGGAGGGCAAACCCACTAAGGGTAAACATGCAACAAACATGAAAATCTTGGAGGGTCTAGATTTCTGATCGTGTAGCTGGATGATAGCATACTCTCCTACCTTTACACTTTTCACAAACACAAAAGACAATGGTTTATTTACCCCCTAATTAGATCTAGGTTCCTAGTTAAGAAAAAAGACACAATGTTTGGTTGGAACTCCTAGGCAACATACAAAATAATTGGATTAGTAGTTTTTGGGTTTCTTAGGTCTTGGATAGTCCAAAAAGCTACAACACTCATAAAAAAATATATCAGTAGCTACTGGCTTGCGGAAACAACGCACGCATTGAAATGCAGTCAGTCGCGTTGAAGCACCTGCCCAGGCGCCAAAATGCTTGCGTACGCGCTATAGTGGGCTGAAATCTAAACAAATAAAAGGAAATGAACACAAACACAACTCATGATTTATACCTATTTGTCATGCTATTTGGGATCAATCGCACTGAAGCACCTATGCACGCGTTGAAACGCTTGTACTTGTGCTAAAGACACAGAAAATTGCACCAAAGAAGTTAGCGGTTAGATTTTTTGTTTAAATTAAAAAAATTTCAAATTTCTTATGAAGGGCGGGATTCCAAAAATAGTCATGCTAATACAATTTCTCCCACGTTGAAATGTGGGCGTACGCGTTGAAATGCTTGGGCCTACGCTGAAAAGACCAAAAGAGTTAGAAGATTTCAAAAATGGAAGTAAGAATTTTGTTTTTTGAATTTTAAGTTGCTCGCGCTGGTGCACTTGCGCACGCATTGAAAGGTCTTTGTGTCGTGCTGAACCCGAGTCGCTCGCGCTGATTTGTAGGCACTCACGTTGTTGCGATACCTGTGAATTGCACGCTCACAAAAACTCACAAAACCGTTAGATTTAGGGATGTGGGTCCCACCGGGTGTGCTAGAATGAAGAGGAGAAAACAGAGTGAAAGGTTAAATGATAAAAAATACAATGAAATGAGCAAGAAAACACTAAAACATCAAGAGATCATTTTTACCTTGTTATTTTACCTCTCCCTTGGATTGAGCCTTCGGTGAAGTTGAATAGTGCCTCTCTTCAAATTGATTGGATGGGCTCCTTCTTGATGGATGTGGAATTCTCTCCAAATTATCAATAGGTTAAGTGGATTATTGGATTGGATTTGAGTGATGGATAGGAGGATTTGGATTAGAAGAGGATGAGAGAAGAAATAGGTAGCATGACAATGCATGAGAAATGGATCATTTGTGAGGAGAAGAGACTCCAGTTTATAGATTGGAGAAGGCCAATGGATGGCCAAGATTGATTTGATCATGAAGGGTTGAGATTGATTTTAGATAGAAGGTATGGATCAAGGGTGCCTTGGGAAAATAAACAGGAATATAAAATTCCCCAGGAAAAGGGGGGAGAAATTTGAATTTCAAATAAGAGGAATTAGAAATTCCAAAATAAGGATGCATTGAGGGATTCAAAGAAATTTGAATTTCTTTGAGAGACTCAATGTTGATGTGACATGAGTGGCAATTCAAAATTGAGGGATGATTATAAGCATGATTATGAGAGATTCTAGAAGGATTAATTAGGTTGAGTGGGATTAGGAAAAGTGATTTGTAGGAATCGTATGACTAGGTTAATTAATTATAATTAATTAACTGAGTGGGTTTAGAGGAAATAATTATTGGAAGGGACTTTAGAACAAAAGGGGAATAATTAATTTATTTGATAAATTAATTATTGGACAATGGTGACAACATTAATTAAATTGGATTTAATTAATTCTGAGAGGAATAAGGATAACACAATTAAATTAATTAATTATGTTGATAGGGTTAAATTAATTAAATATTAATTTTAGGTGTCTACAACTTCTGTTTTATCCTTCAAGAATGTGACCCACACCATTCTTGAGCAATCATTAGTAAAGATCGTAAAATATCTATCACCTTGAATACTTTTGGTCCTTATTTGTCCACAAAGGTCTGTATGAACCAAATCTAACAAAGGTTCTGCTGAAAAAGATTTGCTCTTAAAAGTTGAGGATGTCATCTGTCCCAACTGGCATTCCTTACATAGAGCACTAATCGGTTTGTCCAACTAAGGCAAACCTCTCACTATCTTGGACTTTCTCACTTTAACAATGTTATCAAAATTTATATGACAAAATCTTCTATGCCAAAGCCAACTATCATCTACTTTAGCAATTAAACAGTTGTTGACTTTAGGATTTAGGTGAAATAGGTTACCTTTAGTCTGCTTGCCGGTTGCAATCCGTTCACCTTTGATCCCATAGATTTTGCACATTCCATTTTTAAATTCTAATGGACGACCTATGTCATTGAGCTGAGAAACACTCAAAATATTGTACTTTAATCCTTCAACCCAATAGACATCATCTGCACTGCTCTTTCCATTAAGAGAAATAGTTCCCTTATCTTTTGCCATGCAGGGTGAGTCATTGCCAAATCTCACAACTCCTCCATCAAATTCCTTCAAAGTAAGAAATTTGCTCTGGCTATCGGTCATGTGGTGTGAATAACCACTATCAATGATCCAATCATCAAAATTATCCATGCAAGAAACTAATGCTTTCTGATAAGATGTCTCCTCTTTAATGACTACAAAAACAATGTATTCATTAGAATCTCCCTTAGATTCCTCATCAGTGATACCACCATTAATTGCAATGAGACAATCTCTTTTTCCTTTTCCCTTGTATTTCTTGAACTTCTCACGCTTGTGCTCATTGTCACCATTAGGACAGTTAGCTGCAATGTGTCCAATCTTGTTGCATGCAAAACATTTCAAAGGTAATTTACCTCTGTACTTACCAGTTCCTCTAGGCAACCACTTGGCCAACAATGCTTCAAGCTCAACCAGACTGTCTTCATCATCAACTTCTCTGCTGTATCTAGATTCATAGTATGAGTGACATCTCTACTTTTCCTCATAGATGGGTTAGAAACAGAAGCTCTAAATGCAGATTTAGACTTTTGAACACTACCATAATAACCATTAAATTCAAAAGAAGTAAGCTTACCAATGATGGAGTCAAGGGTTACCTTTGTTTTGTCAATTGACTTTAGCTCCTGAATGGTTGCAACTCGGATAATGTAGACCGGTAGAAGGGTTCTCAACACCTTACTAATCACTGTGGCATCTTCCACTTTACCACCAACACTCTTGATCTCACCAACTAGCTCTTTGATCGTCTGACCATACTGTTGTATATTCTCACCTTCAGCCATCTGCATGTCATCAAATTTTCCTCTTAGACTCTCTTCTTTGGCAATCTTTACATGCTCATGACCGCTATAGGTCTCTTCAAGTTTCTTCCATACCTCATAGGAAGTATCTAGACCATGGACAGCTACATACTTTGTATCAAACAAAGAACTGATAATGGCCTCCAATGCTTGATTGTTTTCTTGTTGCTCTTTCTTCTGATCATCAGTCATAATCCCACTAGGTGCAACATATTGAGTACCAACATGTTCCTAGTATTGACTTCCTAGACACTTGGTATACATTTTCATTCTATCACTCCATATTTTGTAGTTCTCTCTATTAAACTTTAGACCTTCTTTCTTCATCATGTTCTACAAGATCTTTACCTCAAACTGTTAGGCTTAGACCTTAGAGGACCTAAATAGCTCTGATACCAATTGATGGTATGATGAAAGAATAAGGATCTGGTCAACTACTAAGAGGTGGGGGGGGGGATGAATCAGTAGATATAAATATGTATAGAATTTCACCAATCTCAAAATCAACATCTCAAAGCAAACTCTAAACTGACTGGTTTAAACATTGAACTTCAAATGCAATATTACCGACAAGTTAAAATGTTTGATTGTTATAACATACTAATTGTAAAACATCTCTGAAACTCACAAACCATTTAATTGAATCATTCAAATACTTTACTGACAATAGTTAAAACATATTTTAGATTGTTGCCGGTTAACATAACATATCAAAGTGGATTTAGCAGTTAAGCAATTAAACCATAATAAACATAACCACAAAAACATTCACCACTTGACACAATATTTTTGACGTGGAAACCCAAATGGGAAAAACCACGGTGGGGATGAATACCCACAAGTATTTTTAACTCTTCTAAAGTTCGCCCTGTTAGGATCCTAGCCTGTTAAAGCTTTACAATAGGTCCTGTTAAGGACAAATCCTGTTAGGGACCACCCGGTTAAGAGATTGACTATAATGCCCTATTAGAAGCAATACCCTGTTAGGAGTAACCTCGGTAGAGGATTTGAAATCCAAGCTAATGGACCACTTGGTTAGAGGATTTGAATAATACTAAGCTTGTTAGAGCTTACCCGGTTAGGGGATTTGACTACTGTAATTGTTAGAAAAAAAGAGGGGTTTGCTGATCTGTTTGAATAGCACTACACTTGCTTGTTCATATCCTTTTCATGCTCATATCTACCTTTACACAAACTGTAGATACATCATCTTGTTCGACAACCACTCTTTCTCACTCTCAACTACAAATTGCCAACACTTCAACAAAACAACTCATCGACCTTATAAACAAATCAATAGGTTGGTAACACATCACAAACCTAATTCTCTCATAGAGATTACAAACAAATCGGTTCAAGTATGATTGTTGGATTACATAAGAATCACTGCACACCATTCAAGATATCTTTGACTGCTCCTTGATCACCGCTTCATCGAACTCTATAACTCATCACACAATTTCCATTACATGCAATGTACTTGTCATTCCGAAGACAAAAACTATTATCTCTACGCAGAAAAAACCATTTGAAACTCTTCTCATACAACATGCATACATGGCATAATCATTATCGCTCATCATTTATTCATAAACCAATACAACCGATTCACCAAAATTCATCGGTTAGGGTTTAGCATATCATCAGGTAGGGTTTATTGGTTCATCTTTCCATTTCATAGCAATATTGATTTCCTCCACAAATTCACCTACCGGTTGCAGTTTGCTTCACTAGCTCTTCCTACCAGTTAGAAAACAACATTGTAACAACATTATTACAGGTTAATTGACATCAATGACAACATAACATTTCATTAATGCAATCTTCATGCAAATTCCAACAATCTACTCCAATGATATAAAAGTAGCTGAGAGAAAATGTAATATTGAATTTATTTAGTTTATGACAGACTGAAATGAAATCAAAGTAAACACTCATATAGTGTATTGCATAGATTCAAAAACTGATTTGATTAATGATGCTCAATTAGGTCATGAAGTCCTCAAAAAATATTGACAATACTAGATCTAATCATCAGGATAGCAGGACAACAAAATCTAGTGATAAATAATGCCACTATAACTATTGGAAGATCTTAGAGCTGATTACTAATCAATATGACAACTAGTTGACCAATAAGAAATCACTAATAACAGTTTGACATCCTTAAGACAGTATGAACAAATCAACAAAAATAGAAATAAAGATTAGATTGCACCAATGATGACAAGCTATGTATTTATGACAATTGCAATCTGAATAGTAGTTTGGGTCAGATCACACCCCTTACAAAATGTTGCAACATATATGAGATAGCAATTTACATTGTACACTTTGTAGCCAAAACTACTTTATTAATTTTCCCTAATATTAGGCACAATAGATGATGAATAATCACTGAGGACCCAGGCACCTAAGAAGGACCTTGGAGGAATCCAAGGGGAATCAGGCTCGGACCAGGACCCAGGCAGAATCAGAATAAGGATTCAGGGGTTTTGTGAAGAATCAGTAACTTAGTTTAACAATCAGTTTCCAGTAGTTCCACCTCCTTTTATGTATGCTCTTTCTTCAAATTCGACCCAAAATAAACTCAAAATGAACAATGAATGAAAAAAATGGGGCAGTGTGTCTATTCTAAAATAAAATGAACAAATATTAAGGAATGAAAAAAGAAAGTATGTCTATTCTAGAAAAAAATAAACTCACAAAACCAATGAGGCATGCATTCACTTGTAATGGGGAACTATCTCGTAGAAACATTTTCACAACCTGCAACACTGAATATGTAACCTGCAAACAAGATTCTTAACATCAATAAGATTAATAGTGGATCATAATGAAATATTGAAAAGTGCGTTACCTTATTGAGCTTCTCTTTGTTGCAAGAGTAGTTTATATTCTCTACTTAACAGGGCCAGCCATGGGAAGGTGGGATCTCATTTGGCCCCTCCCAAACTAAGAAAAATGATGTCGCAAGAAAGGAAGTCTTATTAGAACTAGCTATAAAGAACTTGAAATGTTAGTTATGAAATGATGTTTCTGTATAATATACCAAATTGAAATACTTAAACATAAAAAGATTGCAAAAGGAACCAAAACAATTGAACATTCAACACAGTAACATCATGAACAACAGTCATTGACAGATCACAAGAGAAACAACTATATTACAACAATGTTAAAGCACTCTGATAAGATCAAAGTAGAGATAAGATCAAGAAGGTTCACAAAGATTTGAGGAATCCTATAGCCTCTTTACATCACTAGGATTCTCTAGAGTTTGCAAAATAGGCCAAGCAGTAAGTTGAGAGTAGCTACATTTAAAGGAGCTTGAAGGTGACCAACTCCCATCCATATGTGATTTGGCTCCTTTAAACCAACCATCGGCTAGGCAACTTGAAGAAACTAAAAGAGGATATAGAAGCAGAACTGGTAAAATGACTCCACAGAGAGGAAGACAATTACTGATAGAGGTTAGAGTAATTTTTTTCCAGGATGGGACTTGAGTGCCTCTTTTATTTTTGATAGTTTATTGCACTCTGATAATAAGGAATTCAAATTGGATATTCAGGGAGTTAATGAAATTTTTATTGGGTCAAGGTTTGATCTAGATGTGGAAGAACTAATGCTAAGGGCATTGTATCCACCAAACAAGAGACCAACAATCATTGATGTAGATAGGGATTTTGGACACATGATGAAATTGAAGGTGGGAGAAATTGATCCTATTGTCTCAGCAGATATAGGAGTAGATATTTCCAAATTCAACAAGGCACAAACGATTAGAGTGGTAAGGGAAAGGAATCAGTACAGAGCTATGTATGAGAAGGCCATAAGAAGAAGTGGACAGTCCAAACCCATGTTGCTTTCTCCTAAAAAATCAAAATGGAAGAAGAAATGTGAGGAATTACAACAGGAAAATCAAAGAATTCTTAAACATATGCAAAGTGTAAGAATTGATACTGCTTGTTTCTTATTGAATAAAATATTTGAAAAGCCGCAGGGTCACTTGGAAGACTTTTGGGTTGTGTTTCAAAAAAATGTGGACAATGCAATATCACATAACATGATAAAAAATAGACTGGGGGTCAAGCTGCATGAGAAGAATTTGGAGGGAGCAGATGCCAAAGAGATTGAGAAAATTGAAAGTCTACTTGCAAAGCATGATAAATTTGATGTAGAATTACAAAATGAATATGATGAGTGTAAAGATGTAATCCAACATGGTATTCCTATGTTAGTTGACCAGAAAAGTGAAATTAAGGATAAGGATAAATGGATTGCTGACTGCCAGAGTCTCCTCAGTGTTTCCCTTGATGCTGCCCAAACAAATGGAATAGATTTAAAGGAAACTATTGCACAGATGGAGCGGTTTGTCAAATTGGAGATCATTGTCAAGGGTGTGATTTATGATGCAGATACCTATAAGTCAGAAAACTATTTGGAGCATATTAAGAATTGTGGTGAACTTCTTGGCAATTAGCTCTTGTTCCGAATGTTTCAAATTGTTGTCTTTTAAAGTCTTATGTAATATGTTTGTTATGTTGGTAGTTGTGTTAGGGTTAGTTAGTTGATTTTTTTTAGTTAAGATATTAGTTAGTGCAATTCTGAATGAAGGGGTATGCCCTTTCATTCAAAAATTGAATCCTCAGCTATATATATATATAGAGAGAGAGAGAGAGAGAGAGAGTGAGAGAGAGAGAGAGAGAGAGAGAGAGAGAGAGAGAGAGAGAGAGAGAGAGAGAGAGAGAGAGAGAGAGAGAGGATCTTTTGATGAAATGAGAGATAGATTCGAACATGCAATTATATACAATACTCTCGGGGTTTATTTTTTGGAAATGCCAAACTGGTGAAAAGACATTGTGCTATATGTAATCAGTTGATTATCTTATGTTTATTTCAATACAAAGATCAAGTGTTTTTCATCTCTGATGGTATTTATCTTTTTGATTGTTTGATTAGTTCCCTGTGATAAATATCTTCATTTAGATTGTTTCAATGTGCTATCCTATGTTATTATAGTTTGGGTCACTAATACATTTGCCCTAAAATTCCGATGACAGTTTCTGACGGAGAAGGTATATTGTGAACAAATTTGTTTTTTTTTGAAAAATTGCCGGCATTCGTTGGAATTCCGATGATAATTCAATATATGTTTTCGGCAGAGAAGGAATTGGCAATGACATTTGTGTTTTTTACAAAAAGTGCCTGCGTTCGTCAAAATTCCAATGACGACGAGCATTACTTAAAAAATAGAACAAAAGACCAAGACATTTCAAATCCTTTTTGTGGCCTCTTCCCATTCTCACGTTGCTGCCCCAACAATGTATTCCTGCCCACAGTTCCACCTCTATCAAACCCCAACAACCGTATCGAGGTCGTGTCTGCGTAATGCCACGACTAGTTTTTCTGGGAGGATGGAGCCATAACCTTTCTCAAGTGAGCCGAACAATCCAATGAAGCCGGCTACCTCGCATCTTTTTCTACTTGTTGGTGTAAATAAATATTCATTATGGATATTATTACACTTTACTTAAGTTAAGTTAGGATAATGCATCTCTTCGTAGTTTGGATTTGAGACACTTAGGGAAGTGTGCACATAGGGATAGAGCTTGTAGGAGAAATTCCACCTTTTGTGGTCTTATTTTGCTGTTACACTCCACATTCAGTGGGTCATCCACCTCTTGTGGAATATTATATTATTTCTCCTACCTACCCCCAGTATTTCTTACCTACCCTTGTTTCTCATTGAGCCACATGTCATGATTGTGTGCTCATACATCCATATGGCTTTGCCTATATAAGCAGACCTATATTCATTGTATTGGTAAATCCAGTCGATCATTTTGCATATTGATGAGAATACAGTTTGTTCTTGTCATTCTATTGTCTCTTTTTTTATGCTTTTCATTGTGCCCTTGATCTTGGCAAAATCTCACATGGTATCAAAGCCATTGGAGCTTCATTGATTGGGTTTTGGAGACATTGTGGAAGACTTCTATTTTTGGATCTGAGGGACTGCATTTTTTGGAGGCATCTTAGAGCATTTTCGACCTCACCATTGCGTCTGGGAGGGCGTTTCCATAAAAATTGAGTGTAAATTCGACCTATTTTGGCTAAAATCAATTTTTGGGTGTGGAGGAAATTTTCTGCCCAATTTGAGCGGTACGGTACGGAATTTTCGGATTTTTTTCAAAAAAAAAAAAAAAAAAATTTCTAGTTTGAAATTTTTTTTGAAAAAAAAATAAAAAATTTGAAAATTATTTTTGGGATCCGCACCTTCTGCCCAGTCAGCAGTGCACAGTCAGCGCCCAATCAGCGCCCAGTCAACATTTTCTTTGGAATTTTTTAGAGCCCTCTCCGTTGAGCAGTTTGGATTTTTGGGTCAACTTTGGAGGCCCATAACTTGCTCAATTTTGCTCCTTTTTGGGTGCAATTTTTTTTGATTTTGGGCTAATTTTTTGTGCGTAGGTTTTTCGCAATTTTCAGATTCTCTTAGTTGTACCTGTCCAATCCTCAATTCTGCAACTTCAAAGGCCTCATTTGAGCTCATACAACCTCCTTTTCAGGTGCCATTTTTTTTGAAAGTGCATGTTTTTTCATCTATTTTCATAATCTATGATAAGATTTTAGAGATTTTAAGTAGAAATTGCACTTTCAGATATTGGTCTTATTTGGCCTATTTGGTACTTGTAAATTGCCTGGATCTTAGTTTAGATCTCTTGCATTATTAGTTTGAGTCTGTTTTGGCCTTATTGAGGCAGTTGTAAAATTGAAGTCAGAAGTCCACTTTGCCATTTTTTGCAAGTGGCCCATTGTACATGCACTAAATATAAAGTGCCAAATCATCACTTTTGGGGGGGTTCTCTGATTGAGTGAATTTGGGGGGGGGGGGGGGGTGTCTTGTGTGATTGTGCCTCTCTTTCCTTGTTCTCTTTCATTTTTCTTGCAACGAGTCCTCATAAATTTCCACCTTTAACTCCACATAATTATGCATCATGGAAAATTAAAGTATGGAGCAAATTAATGGAAAAAGGTCTCACGCATTACATAGATGGAACAATAGTAGCACCACCTGATCCTAAGGCTGATCCTAATGCTCAATTAGAATGGCTCACTAAGAATTGCATGGCTCTTGGAACTTTGCACAAGTATGTATTAGATGACCTCATCTTTCATATTGAAAAGTGTACTACAATCAAAGATGCTTGGGATTTGTTTCAGAAATTGTATGGTCAAGTTGATGAAATCAGAGGTTATAAGATTGACAATGAGCTCACCAACTTGGATCCCAAGAGTTTTGATACAATCCAAGATTATGTCACCAAAGCAAATGAGCTAAGAGAAAAGCTTAAGGATTGTGGAATTGACAAAAAGGATGCTCAGTTGATATTCAACTTGTTGGACAAGCTTGCACTAGAATATTCAACATTTGTGTCTAGCTTCCAAACTCATCGTTTGATAGTGGGGAGTTCCTATGTTATGCCTTCATTTGATGCTTTCACAGAAATGTTGATATTGAAACAATCTAAGTTGTTGAACATGGGGTTTCTCAAGTTTTCAAAGCCCAAGGCTTTGGTGTCTAATCAAGGGAATCAAGGAAGTCAAGGCAAAGATTCCAACAAGAAGAAGAAGCAATCTAAGTCACAGCCACAATAGGAAAAAGGACAATCATCCTCTCCATCACAAGGTGATTTTTCATCCTCTTTCAAGAAGGGGACACCACCTAAGAAGGATAAGCCAACTTATGCATATTGCAAGAAGTATGGTCATGATGAGCATCGATGCCATGCAAAGAAAGTTGATGAGTTAACTAATCTTCTTAAGAAAAACAACATCAACTTGCCATCCACCTACACAAAGAAGGATTCATCTCGTTCCTCTTCCTCACAGTCTAAGGGAAAAGGGAAAGCATTTGTGGCTACAACAAGTTATTCACAGTAGTGGATACTTGACTCAGGTGCCTCATATCACATGGGTTCTACAAAGGAGTAGTTTTCTTCATTGGAGCCATCTAAGGTACCTCACATTTACATAGGTGATGATACGCAAGTAGAGGTTGAAGGGAAAGGTTTAGTTGACATGGATGATGGAACATTTGAGAATATTCTCTATGTTCCTAACTTGTCTACCAACCTTCTCTCTATCTACGAAATCACTCACTATGGGAATGGGAAAAAGGTTGAGTTTACACCAGATTCAGTTGTGGTAAAGGAACTTGATGATGATGCCTTGGTAGCAGTGGGACAAGTCAATGACAACTCAAGGCTTTATTCATTCTCCCACTTTGTGCCAAGTTCACCTTCTAGGGCCTTGCTTACTCATTCAAATTCTGAAAGTAAGCTATGGCATGAGCGGTTTGGTCACCTCAACTACCGCTATCTTTAGTAGCTTAGCACTAAAGACATGGTCACAGGTCTACCTCGAATCAGTTTTTCATAAGATGTATGTTCAGGGTCTTCCATGGGCAAGCATCCCGAGGAGAAGTTTGATAAGGGGAAAGCTTGGAGAGCTTTGGAAGTTCTTCAACTTGTTCACAGTGATGTAGCAGGTCCATTTCCAGCACCTTCATTTAGCAAGGCCCGTTATGTCCTCACCTTCATTGATGACTAATCTTGCTTCACTTGGGTCTACTTTCTCATTCATAAGAGTGAAGTATTTGATAGATTTCAGGACTTCAAGACTCGTGTGGAGAAGGAATCCGGGAAAGTGGTCAAGATTCTTTGTATAGATAATGAAAGGGAATATGTGAACAAGAGACTTGAGGATTTTTGTACATTTGAGGGGATTGATCTTCAACATTCTGTAGCATACACTCCACAACAGAACGGAGTTGCAGAATGCAAGAATAGAACTCTCAAAGAAATGGCTAGCTGTATGATACATGCACGTTCTCTTGATCCCTCCTTTTGGGTAGAGGCTATTAGTTGTGCCACACAAATCTAGAATTGGGTTCCTCACAAAGCTTTGCAAGGTATTACTCCTTTTGAGGCTTGGGCTGGTAGGAAACCGATTGTGAGACATTTTAGAGTCTTTGGGTGTCCAACATGGTCTCTCATACCTCCGTAGAAACGCAAGGCATTGGAACCTCAGAGTCGGCCTTGCATATTTGTTGGATATCCTGAGGGTGTTAAGGAATATAGATTGATGGATCTTGAGACACATGAGGTGTTCATTGAGAGGAGTGTTCACTTTGAGGAAAGCTCTCCTAGCTTAGTCTCTTTACCTCCTCCACCTTCCTCCATTGTGGATAGTGATGCTAGTGATTCAGATGATGCGACTCCTTCAACTCTGACTCGTAGGGTTACACCTCCGCAGGGTCCACTTGCAGTTGAGGAGCCTCATTCTCCACCTCCACCTAGACCTTGTTGGGCTCGACAAACACTTGAGTCCATGGGTTCTCTTGTTGGGGATCCTTCAGATAAATAGAGAACTCGATCACAACATCAGGATCTTCCACATGCATTCATTGCTATTGCTTCCCATCCACAAACATTTCGGGAAGCATCAGAGGTTCATGAGTGGGACCAAGCTATGGAGGAAGACTATAGTTCCTTGATGAGGAACAACACATGAGATTTAGTCCATCTCCCTAAGGGGAGAAAGATGGTTCGATGTAAGTGGATCTATCAGACCAAGTATGCTGCGGATGGTAGTGTGGATAAGTATAAGGCTCGGCTTGTTGCGAAAGGTTTCTCTCAGGTTGTAGGTGTTGACTATACTGAGACCTTTGCGCCCATAGCCAAGATCAACTCCATTCGCTTGGCACTTGCTATTGCTGCGGCTCATGGTTGGGTTGTACATCAGATGGATGTGAAGAGTTCTTTTCTTCATAGTGACCTTGATGAGGAAATTTATATGGAGTAGCCGCAGGGTTTCATCCAGGATACTTCCTTGGTTTGCAAACTAAGGAAATCTCTCTATGGCCTTAAGCAGGCCCCCATGGCTTGGTATGCCAAGATGGATTCCTTTCTTCTCTCAGCAGGGTTCACTAGGTGTCATTCTGATCCGAATGTCTACATTTTGTGACATGATGACTCTCACTTGATACTTGTGCTCTATGTTGATGACTTTATCATTACAAGGAGTATTGCATCCATCATTAGTAGGGTCAAATCTGCTTTGCATGATAAATTTTCTATGACTGACTTGGGTCTTTTGCACTACTTTCTCGGGATAGAGATTTCACAGTCACCTTCTAGGATTACACTATCGCAGCCCAAGTATGCTCTTGATCTACTTGCATGCTTTCATATGGCTGATTGTAAGCCTGCATCAACTCCCTTTCTTTCAGGAGTCAAGCTTGAGGCTCAGTGTTCTTCTCCACCAGTTGATGCCACTTTGTATCGTCAGCTTGTGGGTAGTCTCATCTACTTGACCCATACACGCTTTGATATTTCATTTGCAGTTGGCATGGTTTCCCGCTTCATGCAAGAACCACATGAGCTTCATTGGAAAGCTACCAAATGCATCCTTCATTACATCTAGGGTACACATCACTATGGGATTCACTATACAACAGGCACAAGATTTCGCTTGGTCGGTTAGACAGACTCTGATTGGACTAGCGATCTTGATGATTGTAAGTCTACTTCAGGTTACAGTTTTCACCTTGGTTCAGGTCCCATTTGTTGGTAGAGAAAGAAGCAACATGCTATTTCTCTCTCTTCGACTAAGACTGAGTATCGAGGCACTGTTAACATAGTGACTGAGGCCATTTGGCTCCAACAGATTCTCACAGAGTTTGGGTTCACCACTCCACAACCGACAGTTCTATATTGTGACAATCAGAGTGCTATTGCAATCTCGAAGAACCCAGTCTAGTACCAGTGGACCAAACACATCGAGATTCATATGCACTATATCCGAGAGCTCATTCAGGAGCAGGTGATTGATTTGTAGTATTGTCCTACAACGGAGCAGGTTGCTAACATATTCACCAAACCTTTCACTGAGAGTAAGTTCCAGCAGTTGCATGCTCTCTTGGGGGTGCAGAATGTGTCATTAGGGGGGGTCAGCTGACTTCTCCTTCCTCTCTTATGGGGGGGACTTTTTCCTCTTTGAGGTTTTGTCCATCTTCTTTGAGAGTCTTTTGTACATTCATCTCTCTTTTGGGGGGGAGTTTTTTCCCACTGGGTTTTCTCCCTTTCTCCATTTGTGAGAGATTGCATTGCATAGTTTTTCTTGCATTTGCATATTGTACATGGGTACCTATCATGGCCTAGTAGCCGGGACCCATCTTGCATTGTTGACTTAAGTCTTCATTCCCCTAAGTTGCACTTAAGGGGGGGTGTTGGTGTAAATAAATATTCATTATGGATATTATTACACTTTACTTAAGTTAAGTTAGGATAATGCATCTCTTCATAGTTTGGATTTGAGACACTTAGGGAAGTGTGCACATAGGGATAGAGCTTGTAGGAGAAATTCCACCTTTTGTGGTCTTATTTTGCTATTACACTCCACATTCGGTGGGTCATCCACCTCTTGTGGAATATTATATTATTTCTCCTACCTACCCCTAGTATTTCTTACCTACCCTTGTTTCTCATTGAGCCACATGTCATGATTGTGTGCTCGTACATCCATATGGCCTTGCCTATATAAGTAGACCTATATTCATTGTATTGGTGAATCCAATTGATCATTTTGCATATTGATGAGAATACAGTTTGTTCTTGTCATTCTATTGTCTCTTTTTTTATGCTTTTCATTGTGCCCTTGTTCTTGGCAAAATCTCACACTACCCTTGTTTAGGAAGGGAATCCCGAGAACAAAGATAGATAGTGATGAATGCAACGAGTTAGATTTGTTTGTTCATTTTGATCGGTCCAACTCAAAACCATACTAAATTAACGAGGCTCTTGTTCTTGTGGGTTTTATATCTCGAACTGTTGTTGGAGGATGTACATACAAAGTGAACAGAGCGAGCTAAATATAATGTAGTATTGCTGGTCTTGCCTGTGGCTATGGACTATGATCATCTGGGCCTCGAAGTGGACCCACAGGGGAGAGAGGGATGGGGGCAGAGGCACGAGACGGGTAGAGGCGGGTTGAAGCAGATCAAATTCTACAATAAACCTAGAAGTAATCTCTTTTAGATTAAAAAACCGAAAGCAAACATATTATCTTTCTATGGAATATCTTCAAGGACATGCACTGACAAATGCAATTGGAAACCTTGGCATTACTGATGCATATGCTGTTTCTCTCAACAAGTTGGGTCATGACCTTGAGAATATAGTAGAGCAGGTATAGTTATCTATTAGTTTTATGATTTCAGTTTACTTGTATCAAAAAAACATATTATGCGTAACTAGAGCATAACGACTTCAAAAGTTAATCATTTTGACATCAATTTGCAAGTGCAACACATATTGTTAACCAAGAATTAACTTTTTTGCATATTTCACACATAATTGTTTGTTAAATCTATACATTCCTTTACCATGAACAAATATCAAACTTTTAATTCCTTCAATTTGATAATCATGGCACTAAATCTTATCTTCATTTGCCATATACATTCACAACCATTATTTGTGGTGAAAGTTGAACTTCCAAGGATAGCCACTAGGGTGTTTTTGCCTTCCAGATGTACTTTTGGAGTTTCTCATTTCTGATTCTAGTACTTGATCACACTTATGGTCTATATTTACTATGTGTTCTCCATATTAATTGTCCCCTCCTAAGTAGACAACACCAGGAAACATGTAATGATAGTTTACTAATATAAAGAAATTATTCAATTGTACCCAAGTTCTTAGGAAATGCAATGTACTTGTTATATGTGAATCACTTCAAGTGCATTGCTAGGGAAGGACAAGAAGACCATTGGTTAAACCTAGCATGTCATAGTGCAATTTACAGATTGTGGCCTCTTCATGAGTAGCTCACTTTATGCTTTCACATTCCATTTCCAATCACATAAGGCACATAATGGCATCACTTGCATCTTGAAGCCTTGAGCAAGAGTGGATCTTAGGCTTGACACGCAATGGTTTTTTGTGGCCCATCCCTCTATTCATCTCTTAAGCCAAAGAGTTTGCTTGTGATTTACAAATAAACAACATACAACCTACATGGAACAACGAAGCCATATTACTCACAAAGCCACATACACAAAGAGAAATAACTTTTTAAGTCTGTTTCCAATGAATAGATGAGTAGACAAGCATGCAAGTGAGACCCTATTATTTATAACTAAAAATTGAGTGACTAAAGAGGTCAAATTTAGGGTGACATCTAAACATATACATAAGATAAAAAAGCTACACTTGAATTATACAACAATTCAACACTATACTTCCAAGGTCTTAGGGGTACATATGGTTGGGTGTATACACCAATGAAGAAGATTCATACCATCAACATATTTCATATAATAACCTTTGACGTTATAAAATTATTTTGAAAATGTATCTCATCGCTGCCATATCCATAAGTTTCATGGCCATCTCCCTGGACATGTTTATTGTTGAGATTCGTCATGCTTGTCATGTATTCATGGATGTACCATTGTTGTGTAATCATATTTTGTTGGGAACTATATTTAAGAAACACATCCTAGGGGAATAACCAAGCTTTTCACGAGCACTCATTAACTCAAATGCCAAGTTTGAGGAGTATATATTTCATCAAATTCGCCTATTAATTTTGATACGATCTTAACACTTTTTGTTTTCATGACATTTGAGTGAAGTAGACCACAACTGCAATTGTTATGGAACCCGGGAAGCTGCTTGAAATTTCATATTGATCAACCTTGTGAGTAAACCATGACTCCATTGGGTTTGTCATAAAATTTTTAGCACCATCCATGATTAGTCCATCATCTTTCATGATTAACAGTAGTGAACTTATCCAATGTCACATAACACCATGGAATGAAACTTAAGACATAACTCATTATTCTTTTGTATGAGTTTTTTTAACCAAGATTATCATATTTCAGCTTGTGTGATAAGTTTTAGCATGGGAATCAACTAATAGACAACATAGATATTTATCATCAACCTCCTTTATTTTTACCAAAGGGATAAAAATTTATTAAACACAATGAGAATTATAGAGGAAGAAGGGCCAATAGCTCAACAAAGAACATCAAAGCATTGCACTTCCCTATCTTCAGCAACTAACTACTCCAACATGTGAGACTACTCCAAAGATAATTGTCCCCTATCCACAATGTTCCATAGTATTCATACTATTAGTATTTGAATCATTTACAATTGTGGTGCACACATTTGAGCAACTCATGGCTATCTAATCTCCATTTGCATAACCTAAGAAGGTAGATACAGCTAAATAATCTTGAAAGAATTGCATATGAAGGGCACTATTATAAAAGAACTTATGTACCATGCTAGTCTATGTAGCTACTACTAATTATTGCATAGAAATAGATTCATGTGTTAGAATGTGTTGAAATAGTAGCTAGCTCGGATACCTATCTATTGTATTTTAATAGCCTAGTTCTTCTTATCTCTACATTGTGGAGCAAGAATAATAGTTGTCAATTGTTCCTCTTTTTTAAGGATCCACTTTACCTTTGTTGATTTTTATCTTTTATAACTTGATATCCTTTCTTGCATAGAATTGTCCTGAATCCAAATTCTCTCCTTGCTTGGACGTGTGTGTTCCTTGATTAGGACCTCTTTCATTGTTTTGCAAGCAAATAAACAACAACATCAACCTATCCTTTCTACTTATACACAAAATGGCTAATTGAAACCACTTCATATACACAAAATGTCTCCTTGCACTGATCGAGCCTAAAAAATGTGATACCCTTGTTCAAGAAGGGTTGATACTCTACAACATGATGCCTATCATTCATGAGCTCAAGGTGGTTTCTTTCATGCTCAATAAAAATACGATCAAAACTTTTTGTAGTTTCACCACCATCATAATATCATTTTGCTATTGTTAACATCATACATCCTCATGCTACACTGGTAATTCATCGGGCTCTTCAATTTATTCACTCTTTATATGTTAGTGACTACCTTTAACTTATGAACCTTCAAATAAATCATCATAATGACCCCTTCACTATCTTGTGTTGAATGAAAATCCTTCAACTGGACTGCATTGTATAAGAATTTGGTGTGGATCTTTCATTCTTTCCTTGATTTGCCATTTTTTATTGTTCCACCCTACAATTTTGTATTTGAGGTATGTAAAATAGTTTCTCTATAGATTTTCTTTATCTCTCTGCATTCTTTTGGTTTCCTTCATTTAAATTAGGTAATGTTTCCATAATATCTCTTTTACAACTATCTCTTCGTTTCTTTTGCAATTAAGAGATCACTTGAATTGTAGGTAGACCCCTTCAAATGATAGGGTAGGCTTCCTTTTATACCTAATCATACATAAAGTGTTTGAATTTTTTCTCACACATGAGGCAAGAAATGAGGGGTCATATTTTGGGTCCCAATCACGAGTCTTGTCAGTTTAGGATGTGACATGCTAAAGTGGGCATCAATGTCTCAAGATCAGATGGACCTTAAGTGATTGTCCCCCTTTCATATGATTTATTTAGGTGATAAACTTTACCATTCTACTCACAATAATTTTATTAAGTCTCAAATATAGGGATCATAACTTATTAATGATGCAGTGAAAGTCCTTCATGAAGGACTTCTAGAAGTATTTTTGGATGAGTCTTTGTCAGGTGCAGAGAAAAAACAATTGATGCTTAATGGATTTAAGGAACATTCTTTCAAATTGGAAGCCAAAGTTTTGAAGGATGTAGAGAAGAAGGTGGAAGAGAAAAGACTAGAAGTTTTGGTGATTAGATGTGCAACAACACATATCCAACTACAAGAAAGCATATTTTTTTATAGAAAAGTGTAAAGGATGTAGTGGCGGCATACATGTTTTAAAGGCAATGGCCTAAATATACTAAGCATATTAAGGGTCACATAGATATTATAGCATCACAAATTGTACAACTATCCAATACTATAAACATGAAGAATGATGCAGAAGGAAACATAAGGCTTCAAATAGAAAAATTATACATGCAACTAAATCCATTGACTAATCAAAAGAACAAAATTAAGAAATGGTTCGATCATCTAAGAGATGTTGTAGACTTGCAACTCACTAGCTACCTAGTTTTTGCGGGTAAGATTTTTCTTTGTTTTTGTTATGGTTGTGGTGTTTGTAGGGAAACATTTACAAATTTATATCTATTATCACTATTCAATGGTTTATGGATTTGTAATCGTAATTTAATGTTCTTTCATATTTTTGTATATATTCTTTATAATAGCCTATTATATTGATTTGTTCTATTATGGATAATGGTGTGGGTTAGACGACTTTGCCGTCAGTGCATGAAAGCATTGCATGAGTTCTACTTTTAAAAATTACATGAAACATTTTTAATTTATTTGATTCAGTGTTATTTGAAAAAAAGTTTATCAATGATGTTTCCTTTCTCCAAGAATTGGATCTAGGATCTTTCCGTCAGATAATATGTAACATCCAATGACTAAATATTTTCTTTACAAATACTTATTTTATTTAATTATCATCTAAGCATGAATTAAAATTTATATCTATATGGAAGCATAACATACAAGATGAAGACTCATGTGCAAGTAAATTTTGTAAAAGAAAGCAAGCAGACATTATCTTGAATGACATGGAAACAATCTCATCAGCTTCCTAGAAGAGAGAAATTGGAGAAAAGCAGAGGAAAGTGTTAAAGGGTGATAAATACATAGAGAGTATGAAATACAAACAAACAATGTCTAGAGTGTGTGATGTGACGTCTGTAATTTATGTCCAGAGGGACTAACTGGTTTTGGAATTCGTGGGAAACCTATTGGGCCACACTTGGAGGAAATTAACGTGTTCATACAAGGGACACCTTTTTTCTATTATGAGAATTATGCTTTTGTACTGAAGGATATTTCAAAGACAATATCCAAAAATTTCTATAGTGTGAAACCAGAGTTGGTGGATTCGAAGTACTTTTCAGCTTCTAGGAGACCAAGAGGTTATGTACACAATCTCCTAATAGAAGGGCGATTTCAAGCATTACCTCTCCCCCCATGACTATTCAGGAAGCACTTTCTAAGACAAAGGACTATTGGCCTCCATGGGATCAAAGAAAAAAATTGAACCATAGACTCTAGACGATGTGGTGGTGTCCTTCATGAAGAACTCTACACTATAATTGAAAATTCACGAGGGAAACTGCAAGATAGTGAACATAAATGCATTCTTGAAAAGTGTGAAGAATTGAAATTGGTTTGGGTGGGGCCAGGTTAGGTGGATGCTCTAGAGGTTGACAAGATAGAATAATATTAGTATTTGAAAAAAGATCACACTCGTGGAACTTCGTGTGCGACTGATCGATTGCACTGTTTGGGTAATGAATTCCAAATAGATACAGTTGCATACCATTTATCTGTCTTGATTAAAGCCTTTTATTCTGATGGCATTAAATTAAAGTAATTTATCTTCTATCTGGTATTGGTGGAGAAGAGGTTGCATTGCATCGATCTAAAATACATATTTCCGCAAATACAACACAAGTTAAATGTATCCTAGGTTGATGCAAAGCAACCTCTGCTCTAGAGATCACTAGAAAATAGAGAAAGAACTTTAATTTAATGCCATCAAGATAAAATGCTTTGATCAAGGCAGATAAATGGTATGCAATTGTATCTATTTGGAATGCATTACCCAAACAATGCAATCAATCAGTCACACACAAAGTTCCACGAGTGTGATCTTTTTTAAATCCTAATATGATTTCTATCTTGTCAACCTCTAGAGGAGCCACGTGACCTAGACCCAACCAAACCAAGATCCATTCTTCCCAGTTTTCAAGAATGTATTTCTATTCACTATCTTGCAGGTTCCCTTGTGAATTTTCAATTATAGTGCAGAGTTCTTCACGAAGGATACCACCACATCGTCTAGAGTCTATGCTTCAATTTTTTTCTTTGATCCCATGGAGGCCAATAGTCCTTTGTCTGAGGAAGTGCTTCCTAAATAGTCATGGGGGGGAGAGGTAATTCTTGAAATCACCCTTCTATTGGGAGATTGTGTACATAACCTCTTGGTCTTCTGAAAGCTGAAAATTACTTCGAGTCCGCCAACTCTGGTTCCACACTACAAATTTTTTTGGATATTGCCTTCCAAATATCCTTCGGTGCAAAAGCATCATTCTCATAATAGGAAAAAGGTGCTCCTTGCATGAACACATTGATTTCCTCCAAGCATGGCCCAATAGGTTTTGCTAGAACTCCAAAACCAGTTAGTCCCTCTGGACATAAATTAGAGACGTCACATGACACACTCCAGACATTGTTTGTTTGTATTGCATACTCTCTAATAGGGAGGCAGTGCAAGTGGAATGCTCAAGTGACTTATATGTTCACTAAGTATAGGACCTTACTATTTTCAAGGATTTGTTATTGTAATCAGAGTGCAAAGGTTCATAGACCATCTCAAACTTCCTCTTGTTTCACCTCCCTAAGTCAAGACCTCTTGTATGCTGAAAGGCTTCAACCCCATAACCACTCTGGCTTGCTAAAACTATGTTCTTGGGGTCCGTCCCACAAAAGGTGTCAAATTCATGTGAGGACAACTTGTTTCAACTGGCATTGATGTCTTTTGTGCTTTTCATTCACCATTCGTGTACCCGATTTGACCAAAATTCAATTTTTAGGCCTAAAAAGGCTACAAGCAATTAGCCCTCCTTTTGGGGTTTTGTGCTCACCCTATTCAAGTGATGGACTTCCAGACTGAAAGGTTTATATTTTTGGATACCCTTTTGGTATTTTTTGAAGATTCATCAAGTTTGGGGGTCCCTAAGTCCTTCTCCATGACTGTCCCAAAAATGGGCATAAAAGGAGGGTTTTGGAAGGGTTTGTTGTCAAAAACCACATTTCAAGCTTGGGAACCTCAAAATGATTCAAAGACACCTATTTATACCTTGCTGTTGGCTAACAAGACCATAACCAAAAAGGTTTAAACCTCACAAAGTGAAGACCAAGATTTTCATGATATGCATACAAAGGAATGCAACATTGACAATTTTACACTTTTGCCTTCCACAAGCACTTTTTTTTTGCAAAATTCCAATTATAATAGAAGCATATGAACATAAACGACATTAGAGACAAGAAGGAATCTAATTTTCTCTACACAAAAGGCATTAGGCAAGTACAAATGGTAAATAGTTCATTGTCAAGTAAATGGGACTGCACTTTTCCTCTTTTCACTGTTTTTCCATTTTGGACCTGCACTTTGCAATGTTAAAACACATATTTGAAGGTTTGTTTGTGCTCTATAAGAAATTAACTGTCTTCTTCATACATTATGTCCTTCATACCTGCAATTTGAAGAGGAGAAAATCCATTTACAACTTTAACAATATGCAAAAATCAGTCATACTTGACTGTGGCAGCCTGCTCGGCGTTTTACATTTTTTTTTTTTTTGCCTAAGGAGATCATTGTTTGATCTTGGCTTTTACATTACCCAAGAGAAGGGCTTAATCATTTCTTGTAATTTTTTACAAGAAAACAAAGTATGGATAGAGGTTTTCACACCAATGAATGGTGGAGAGCAAACTAGGAAAGAAAACAACTACCAAACAGTGACTCATTGTTTTGACTTACAATTCATGAAACTGAAACATGTAACCTTCCTCTTCTAGACTTAGGAAGTCTCTTTGATTTCTCACAACACTTAGACAACACATATGTCTGTTCACCAAAAGGATGCAAATGCTATGGGAGAGCAAAGCATCATACTTGTGCAAAGACCCTAGCCAAATGGCTTACTTGCCTAGGGCTCCATGGCCACAAAACACCTTGTACCTGCACTCTTGAAACCAAAACTCATATTCACATAATGTAAAAATTGACCAACTGGTTCTTGAGAAGCCATGAACACTTTAAGACTCCAAGAAACCAAGTTGGTCAAGCATTCTTGCCCAAATTCCTAGACTGGGTAGTGAAAATGTGAAATCAAAACAATTTTGCTACAACTTCAAAACTTAATCAAATTTAATGCCACCAAAGGGAAAAGTTTAGGAAAACATGTTAGAATCAGAAAATACAAGAATAGTACAGACAAGTACAGCAGGTGTACGGACTGCTGTTCACATGGAGCCAAAAACTAGAGAAAACCAAGTAAAAACTAGTGCAAGTTTGCAAAACTTCTCATAACTTCGAATGATCAAACCTTACAAAAGTTAAAAAAGGAGTTTAAATACCTCTCCAAGTTGGTTAACCTCCTATATGGATAGGTACATGTCCAAAGGCACTTAATTTTGACATTTTGATGCCTAAATGACAACTTTTGGTGCCTAGAAAATGCAAGATTGACCTCCAAAACTAACCATCATCTAAAAACACTTCTTATACCTTAAATCCAAACATAAAACATGTCTAAAAATTTTCAAAAACAAAAACACACTCAAAACTCACTTTTTACAACATTTTGCCAGGCAACACCAAAACTGGCAATTTTGAGCAAAAGTTGAAAACAGGAAACCAAAACCACACAATGAGTTCAAAACTCATCCAAACAACCTAGAACAACTTCAAAAAGCATGCTAAACAACTTTCCAACTTAAAATAACACAAATCAAACCTGAGATGAAAAAGAAGCTGAGAATGAGCTAGGTGCTCCTGCACCACTCTCTATGTATTTATCACCCTTTAACACTTTCCTCTGCTTTTCTCCAATTGCTCTCTTCTAGGAAGTTGATGAGCTTGTTTCCATGTCATTCAAGATAATGCTTGCTTGCTTTCTTTTATGAATTTACTTGTGCACGAGTCTTCAACTTGTATCTTCTGCTTCTGCACATATATAAATTATAATTCATACTCAGATAATAATTAAATAAAATAAGCATTTGTAAAGAAAAGATTTAGTCATTAGATGTTACATATTATCTGACGGAAATATCTTAGACAATTATTGGAGAAAGGAAACATCATTGATAATCCTTTTTTGCAAATAACACTAAATCAAATAAATAATGAATGTTTTATGCAATTTTTAAAAGTAGAACTCATTCAATGCTTTCATGCACCGACGACAAAGCCGTCTGACCCACATCATCTGATACCATTGGAATTCTGATGACAACTAAAGAAACATTTGACAAGGATGCTGTATATCTGACGTCACTTCCATGTCAGATATTCGTCGAGGAGAAAACATAGCATCTGTCGGAATTTCGACCGTAATCGGTCAAAATTTTTGTCTGGGGGAGCAAATATAGCTGCCGTCAGAAGGGTTCATAACATCGTCGGATGTTTGAAGCAAATGGCATCGTTGTGAAGACCGATGATGAGTTTTCAAAGGTTAAATTGGTCAAAAGTCCGACATGGTGTCGTCGGACTTCTGACAATTAGCCATCAGAAATTAGGCCCAAATTTACTAGTGGGTTAAGTTTCAGTTTGAAGGATTGGATGTCAAGCTTCATTGTGTCTTATTGGTCTTTAAGAGCAATGTTAAATTTAGTAAGACTAATTGCAACATTATGTCAGGGGTGAAGGCATTGGTCTACTATTGTTTGAAGATAATTTAATAAGGAGTTTGAAGAGTAATCTCAATTAAGAAATCTATAATGTCCCCACTTTGAAATAGGATTCAATAATATATAATAATAATAAAATTAAAATACAAAAGATTAAAAAAATAACATTTAAATTAAAATATAAATTAAATATAATTAAAATTTAATACTAAGTTAATGAATGATCAAAAGACATAAAATGAAAAGGTGTGACTCCCTCAAACATGAGATATAAAAGGGAGAAGAGAACCTCATTTGAAAGGGGGATAATTGGGGAATGAGAGGTGCACTCTTTCAAAGGGTGATAATGGTGAAAGGGTGTGTCTCTTGCCAAAAGGCATATATGAAGATAATTTGATAGTAATATTAATATAGAACATGGAGGAAACTATAGGCAATTGTAATCTGGTCTGTGCACACGATATCACATCCAAGCTTCCGCCCTTTTTCTGGTATGTATTTTTGTTTAGCACTTGCATATACTACAACCCCCATATTAATCTTTGTATATTATTGATCTAATACTTCTGCAATAATAAGTTCTTACAATAATGATAATAACCTTTATATATACATATATATATTAGAACGATCACTGATATTCAGTGGCCAATGTCACTTGAAGATAAAATTGGAAATAATCTGAAAAATTACTAATTCTCTGAAATTGTAAGTGCTGACAGATAAACTAGAATTTAATAACCATTCTAATTGCTGGTAATAGATTAGATAACTGACAATATTTTGAGCATTGGTAACAAAGTAAATAACTGGTAATAATCTGAGTATTTACAATATTTTCAACAACTGATAATAATTCAAACAACTGATATCAAATCTTAATGCTGGTTATGATTCTAATATTGATAATCTGAATAAACTAAATCAATTCATATGGAGTAGGGAGAACTACTAAAGGGAACCCTACCTAATAATATGGGTAGGGAGAACTACTAAAGGGCACCCTACATGATCATTAAGTGGGGAGAATTGCTAAAGGGCACCCTGCCTAATAAATGGGCAGGGAGAACTGCTACAGGGAACTCTACATGATCATTAAGTGGGAAGAACTACTGAAGGGAACCCTACCTGATAAATGGGTAGGGAGAACTGCTATAGGGTACCCTATAGGACCATTGGGTAGGGAGAACTACTATAGGGCACCCTACATGACAATATTGGGTAGGGAGAACTATTGTGTAAGGCACCCTACATGGTTATATTGGATAAGGGGAAATGGTCAATCAAGAGACCCCACCAATTCCTGCATCATAGCTCACTAACATAACTTATGATTCTATCTCTGATATTATTACAAGGATCCCTCTTTATGTTATATGCAGTTAATTCTATATATAGTCATTTATATGACCATTCCTTCATGAAATTTGTAGCACCTTCTGAGTTTATTTTTGTAGGTTTTTTACTACAACAGAGGCTAAGGTATTTTCTCTTAACCCCTACACTAAGAACTGAGATCCATAACTGGGATATTTTAAGGAATTTTATTAGGGGACATTACAAAATCATACTTATAATAAAGTAACCTTTTATTTAAAGCATTCATTTACAGGCAAGCAATTCAAAGTTTTTCAGTATTTATTTAATTGAAGCGACAATCTCAGGAATCATTTGCCTTCTAATGCACATAAATCTTAGAAACATTCAATTAAAATTAGGCATACTTGAAAACAATGGGATTAATACCCACCAAAAGTCTCTTCTCAATCTTCAAAACACCCTTACAAGACAACAACTTAATAGACACCAACCATACTTTGAGGAAGACAAACATGAAAAAGGCTACCCTTACCTTGTAATGAAGCCAATCTCTCTGTTCAGTCTCTTGATATCATTGTTACAAAATTATCCTCCAATTTATAGAAAGATCCAACAGTTCAAATGAAAGTTATGATAATTCTTCCAAAACTGCTACAGGATACAAGAAAGTCAATATTAAGATAAACTCTACAAGATACACATTATGAAGAAAACTAGTCAAAATTCTTGATAACATCAAATGAAATATAGTTTTTGATTAGATTATAGTTTCTTTTAAATTTATATACAGTACCCAGATTTCTATTAACCCATAACAAAATATGCAACTAACAAATAAAATGAGATAAATTATTCATATTTCAATCCTCCAACTCAAAACGATTCTGCATGATAGAACCAATATCCATTAGGACTCGTTCCACCTTATGTTTTATGATGATGAATTCAATGTGTAGGAAAACATTTATGGGTTGGATCAATCGGTAGCATATCCTTTTTATCTAAGGCTAGTTGATAAGAGGATGATAGATGGGATACTGGTGCTTAGAATTAGGTAGGATGAATGTTAGTAGGCACATGGGCATCTCTTAACACTTTAGTAAGGATCTCTTGATGGATAGATGATAATTTTAAAATATCAAAAATAGATCAATCAATCCTTCTGGGAGAAGAACATATATAACAAAGATTGTGAGGCATGTTGTGGCTCTTGGTCGATATCTTCTGAATCCATTGGCCATGGTTGCAACATTATGTGGTCCTGGCAAAGATATATTATCATTGAAGCTTCATTCATTGGAACATTTCCTTAGTCCAAATGAAAAGTATGAAGTTGTCCAATAGGTAATGGTTATAGTAACCAGCCAAGTTGGTGTTGACATAAACCTAGTAGCATCACATGAATGGATGTTTTCTCCTTTGCAATTTGTAGCTGATCTTGGATGTAGAAAAGCTGCTTCCATACAAAGGGCTATTTTGAGGGTTGGAAGGGTTTACAGTCGCAAAGAATTGTTGACCCCTCTAGAAGCTATGAAGCGACTTGTCTTTATAAATGCTGCTAGTTTTTTAAGGTTTAGAGGGACTGGGTAGGCAGCTTCTGGGAACCATGTTATGAATCCATTGGATGATACTAGAATTCATCCAGAGTCATATGAACTAGCCAAGAAAATGATTGAGGATGTATACTGTGAAGATGAAGGATAGGATATAGATGATATGGATGAGGAAACACAAGAAATGGTAGTTGAACATGTCAAAAAATATCCCCATGTGTTAAAGGCCCTTGATATTGATGAATATGCTAGAAGTGTGGAACAACAGACATCCAATAAAAAGCATGAAACAGTTGCTGACATAAAGATTGAATTGGTACATGGATTTAAAGATTGGCGAACACCATATAAAGAGCCATCCTAGGATGAGGAATTTATCTGCTAACCGGAGAAAATGAAGAGACCCTTTCAGTGGGGGAAATTGTACAAGCAACTACCCATAGAGTCCTAAATAATTGTATAAAAGCTGCTTCCATACAAAGGGCTATTTTGAGGGCTGGAAGGGTTTACAATCACAGAGAATTGTTGACCCCTTTATAAGCTATAGAGAGAATTATATTTATAAATGTTGCTAGTTTTTTAAGGGTTAGAGGGACCGGGCAAGCAGCTTTTGGGAACCATGTTATGGATCCATTGGATGATACTAGAATTCATCCAGAGTCATATGAACTAGCCAATAAAATGGCTGAGGATGTATACTGTGAAGATGCAAGACAGGATATAGATGATATGGATGAGGAAACACAAGAAATGGTAGTTGAACATGTCAAAAAATATCCCCATGTGTTAAAGGCCCTTGATATTGATGAATATACTAGAAGTGTGAAACAACGGACATCCAATAAAAAGCGAGAAACTCCTGCTGACATAAAGATTGAATTGGTACATTGATTTAAGGATTGGCGAACACCATATAAAGAGACATCCCAGGATGAGGAATTTTATCTGCTATCTGGAGAAAATGAAGAGACCCTTTCAATGGGGAAAATTGTACAAGCAACTTCCCGTAGAGTCCTAAATAATCGTATAAAAGATGCTTTCATACAAAGGGCTATTTTGAGGGCTGGAAGGGTTTACAATCACAGAGAATTGTTGACCCCTCTAGAAGCTATGAAGCGACTTGTCTTTATAAATGCTATTGGTTTTTAAAGGGTTAGAGGGACCAGTCAAGCAACTTCTGGGAACCATGTTATGGATCCATTGGATGATACTATAATTCATCTAGAGTCATATGAACTAGACAAGAAAATGGTTGAGGATGTATACTGTGAAGATGCAGGACAAGATATAGATGACATGGATGAGGAAATACAAGAAATGGTAGTTGAACATGTCAAAAAATATCCCCATGTGTTAAAGGCCCTTGATATTGATGAATATACTAGAAGTGTGGAACAACGAACATCCAATAAAAAGCAGGAAACTCTTGCTGACATAAATATTGAATTGGTACATGGATTTAAGGATTGACGAACACCATATAAAGAGCCATCCCAGGATGAGGAATTTTATCTACTAATTGTAGAAAATGAAGAGACCCTTTCAGTGGGGAAAATTATACAAGCAACTTCTTGTAGAGTCCTAAATAATCATATAAAAGTTGCTTCCATATAAAGGGCTATTTTGAGGGCTGGAAGGGTTTATAGTAACAGAGAATTGTTGACCCCTCTAGAAGCTATGAAGTGACTTGTCTTTATAACTAGTAGCCATAAAATTGAGAGGTTAAGGAGGTTGAGGATCAATATTTTGCCAAAGCGGATACCATTAAACAAAGTGAACAAGAGAATGCAAGGAAAACAAAGCAACTTGCAAAATTTTTTTGATGGCAAGAACGAAAGGGCCAACCTCTTGTATAGTTGCTACCGAGCATCTATCTGCAGCAATTGTGCTCGCTTCCTCCCAATTTTTCACACCCGGAGCCCGCGTATAATGATGGCACATAATTACTTAAAAAAAAAAATACCACATGTTTGTCAGAATTCTGACGTGAAATACAAAATCTGCACTATCGGCAAAAGTCAACCCAATGGTAACACACAAGTAGAAGCATGTGATTGGGATAGATTACACTGATGAAGTCCATCGACAGAATGCACACTAGTGGCAATGGAGAAATCTTGTATTGTCGATAGCCGTTGATGCTATCGGTAAGACTTATCCTGCTGGACACTGGCAAAAGTAAAATGCATCGACAAAGGTTATGAAGATAAAGGGTAAAAGCTTATGCTAAGGAGACATAACATATCGGGAGGAGCTATGCTGAGGGAAAAGACATTGGGGAAATTATGCCCATCACCTAAACATATTTTAAGCTATCTCGATGCCCGATGAGATTAGCGGGATAACTCACACCGATCAGCAGGAAGAGAGGTCATCGACTTTTGTTATCCCGATGAGTAAGAAGAAATCAAGAGGCTGTGAAAATCATTGGGCCAACATATGCCTATGGAATTCTGATGTGAAATATGAAATATGTACTATTGACAAAAGTCAACTTGATGGTAACACACAAGTAGAAGCATGTGATGAGGATAAAATACACCGATGAAGTCCATCGGTAGAACGCACACTAGTGACAATGGAGAAATCTTGTATTTCCATTAGCCAATGATGCTATCGGTAAGAATTATCCCACTCGACACTGGCAAAACTAAAACACATCGACAAAGGCTAAAATGATAAAGGTTCAAAGCTTATGCTGAGGAGGCATAACGTATCAGGAGGAGCTACACCGAGGGAAAAGACATTGAGGAAATTATGCCCATCGGCTGAACACATTTTAAGCTATCCCGATGCTCGATGAGACTAGTGGGATAACTTGCATCTATCAATAAGAAGAGAGGTCATTGAATTTTGTTATCTCGATGAGTAAGAAGAAATCAAGAGGCTGTGAAAATCATCAGACCAACATATGCCGATCAACAGGTAAATCCGTGTTTGTCGGGATGCCGACGTGAAATTTCAACACGTCCGAATTATGACGAACACAAGGTATACTTAGAAAAAATATAAAATTAATATGACAAAGAAAAGTAAATCCCATTGCCAGTCAGAAATGTTCATCTCTTTTTTGTCCAAATTCCGACATGAAATTTTAAAACGTCAGAATTCTGACAAACACAAGGTAATTTTTGAAAAAAAAAGAAATCCCATAGCTCGTCGGAAAACCGCTCCAAATGTACTAGTGTATTAGGGCTGAGCCTATTTCCAATGATCACATAGAGCCCTATACTCCCTATCCTATCAAAATGAATTGTACTCTCCATGAGAAGGAATAAATTTTAGTAAGAGAGCCTACAACTCAGTTGGAGGAGGTTCCTGATTCCCTACTTGATGAATGGGAAAATACATTTCAGTTTGATCCATTGATGAGATCAAAGACATAGGCCTAGGTACCTATTGCATCCATGAAGAGGATTCCCCTATCCCCAATCTCTTAAAAGATGATAGTGACATGCATGGTCTATGGGATATGTTCTTTGATATCTCAAGGAATAAGAATGGTGTAGGAGCCAATGTGCTTCTTATTTTGTCTAAAGGGGAGAAATATTACTTTTCTTTTAGACCTTATTTTGGTTGCACTAACAATGTGGCTGAGTATGAAGCTCTGATTTTGGGTCTCCAAATGATGCAAAAGAGAGGGATCAAATCCTTGAAGGTACATGGAGACACTGAGATGGTTGTGAATCAAATTAGAGCTCAAAGCACCACCATGAATAACCTTCTCAAATATTACAAGCATAGAGAATGTGATCTAATTGAAGGTTTTGAGGCCTTCAATACTTCTAGTGTGTCTAAAAATCATAATAAACATGATGACTGATTAGTAGCAGTTGGTTCTCAACATGACATCCCATCTCATGTTGCAATAGAGAAAGAGCAACAAATCAGACTTGTGGTGAGACTTGTGGTGCCTAATAACCAAGTGAATTGGTAGGTCTTTGACTCTGATCAGTAGATTGTGAGCTTTCTACAAGATGAGGCAAAGTTCTCACATAAGAAGTAGGGCATGCCGCAAGACTAGTATGGAGATCAGACTATGTAGCTAAGCTCAAACAAGCTACCTAAGGGATATGTCACCTTGGAGGGGATCTTCAACACTGATGATCAGATAAAAAGGAGAGCAATGAACCTAGCTGCAAAGAGAGGAGACTACAAATCAGTCCCTATATTTGATGGTAGAGCCGTCAACTTGGGAAAGGTATATTCCCAAAGTGACCAGGGTACTTTTGTCAATCTTTTTCAAGAGTATAATGATATTTTTTCTTTTACATATGTGGATCTAAAAGGGTTTGACCCTAGTTTAGCTCAACATACCATAGAGTTAGATCCTAATGCTAAGCCAGTTAGACAAAAGAAAAAACCTATGAAATGCAAAATTAAGCCTTTGATGAGGAGAGATCTATCCAAATTATAGAATCTAGTATTATTTTTCTAATCAAGCATTCTTCTTGAGTATCTAACCTTGTTCCACTTAGGAAAAATAATGGGGAAATTGGATTGTGTGTAGAATTTAGGGATCTTAATAGAGCCTCTCTTAAAGATCATTATCCCCTCCCTTCTATGGAACAAATCTTAGCCAAAGTTAGTGGCTTAGAATTATTTTAATTCCTGGATGGATACTTAGGGTATAATCAAATCCTAGTCCAAGAATAAGACCAATTTAAGACTGCATTTACTACTAAGTGGGCCACTTATGCCTATTGTAAAATGCCCTTTGGACTAACAAATGCAAGTGCAACTTTTCAAAGAGCCATGGATATGACCTTTAAGGGAATATTAGTAGAATTTGTACTAGTATATCTTGATCATATCATTGTATACTCCAAGCATGCAATATACCACTTTTCTCACCTTGTGTAGGTATTCAAAAGGTGTAGGGAGTATGACATGTCTTTGAACCCCAACAAGTGTGTATTTGCTACTGATCAGGGAAAAATACTTGGACACATTGTATCCAAAGATTGTTTGGCCATAGACCCAGAGAGAGTGGAAGCCATTATGTCTCTTCCACTTCCACATCACAAGAAATGCCTTCAAAGCTTTCTAGGAAGAATCAACTTTGTTAGAAGGTTTATTCCAAACCTTGTAGCCTTGGTCAAACCTCTCACCGCCATTCTTAAGAAATATTTGCCTTTCAAATGGACCAATGAAGGGAAAGAGGGATTTGATTAGATCAAATAGGCCATTTCTCAGGCTCCTACCCTAGTAAATCCAAACTATGAGAAGGATTTCATCCTTTATACACTTGGGGTAGATGCAAGCATATCTGCTGTCCTAACATAGTTAAATTTGTTGGCATTTTTGATGTTCATGTTGTGATTGTCATTGATGGACACACACTTGCGTTAAGATCCTCCTTATATGTACGAGTAAGAGCACAACCGATATTTGTTCCAACCGGTATGTTGTAGGTATGTTGTATTATAGTCTTTAGACTATTAATGTTTTGTAGAATGTGTTTACCGGTCTGAAGTGACATGTTGACCCCAAGCGGTTCGTGGATACCAAGCGGTACAAGGGATTAAAGTGGCATAACACATTTTTACCAGTCTTCATTTTGACAAACCGGCAACTGGTATTTTGTATGAACCGGTAATACTCTGTGATGAGTTACCAATCGACATTTTGTGATGAGTTACCATCCACCGATTGTTTGATGGTGCCGACACTATAACGGTGCTTTTTGTGTCGTGGTACCAAGTATGTCTAGATTCATTGAACCTAGGAAATTGTAATGTAATCCTATTGGACCGACATGAAATTAGATTCCTTTATAAGGACATCATGTCTGGGGTTTTAGAGAGTTGATGAGGTCGCATAAAAGAGTTTGTGTTGTTGCTAGGGTTTAAGGTGGTTGAGGAGTTAGAGAGAGTATGAATGTATAGAAGACTGAAGTAATGCTGTAATGCATTAAGATCGAGCTATCAAGGATCTAACTGAGCAGTCTGTGCTATTAAATAGATCAAACGCTTGTTGATTACTCACATCTTTGACAAGTCTGTAGCCCTTAACTGGGTAGGCCCAAAAGCCTTGTAGTAAATCCTCTAACAAGGTGGTTCACATCTGTGGATCTAAAATCCTCTAGCAAGGTAGTCTTTAATCAGACTTATCTCCTAATAGCGATTGAGATTCCTAACATGATCTGTTCTAGTGAAGAACATTGTAATACCTTAATCGGTCTGACCTTAACCAGTCTGGTTTCTATTATGCAGATAGTTACTTGTGAGTTCCATCTCACCGTGGTTTTTTCCATTTGGGTTTCCACGTCAAAATCTCTTGTGTTATGGTATTTGTGCTTCTGTGGGTGAATGCATTATTAGCTATTTGGTTTGCATGTTTGTCAACCAGTTTGTTTGCTAAATTGTTTTACCGGTTTACTATCAGTCTTGCAAAGTGTTTACGTGCAAAGATTTTTGGCATACTAATTCACCCCCCCTCTTAGTATTCATCAATTGTTATCAGAGCCTACCTTTCTATAAGTTTAATCAATTGGAAAGAGATATGGGGGAATACACCTTAAGGGAACTTACTCAATGGCTCACTCAGTCTAAGCAAGCCTATGATGATCTTATGGTCAAATACAAGGCATCTCAAGCAAAAAGGAGAGAACATGCAGAAAAGTTGATGGAGCTATCTGAAAATAGTTCTGTAGATGAAGCAGATATGGAAGCCCTAATTGTAGAAGTAAATAAGCTGAATGAATCAAAGTCCAACTTGAGAAAGGAATTGGAAGGACTGACTATCCGGATGTGTCAAGAGATTGAGAACCGGAGAAAATCTGATGACATAGCGAAAGAAAGAGATTTTGAGATCTCCAAGTTGAAACAAGAGGTGAGTGCTCTAAATGATCAACTCCATGCAAGCAAGGTGGAAAAGGAAGACATGCAAGGTGAACTAAATAGTGCCATGTTTGAGAATGAAAACCTAATGGAAACAAATGTTGCTATTTCCAAATAACTCTCTGAGTCAAAGGAAATACTTGCTAAGTTCAACAAGAGCACTGTCAAGCTAGAGCAAAAGCTTGAATCTACCAAACCGGTCAAGAATACTGATGGAATTGGCTATTCCAGTCATGAGGAAGGTGAGACCTCTGGTACAAATGCTGGAGCATCAAAGAAACAACCGACATGAAAGAATAAAGGTAAGCAAAAGTTTAAACCTGTTTGCTTTAACCGTCTAAGGAAGGACATACTGCCAATATGTGTAGGAGTAAGGCTTACAACAATTTTCCTTATTTTCTAAATGATAAGCCTAGATCCTATAGATTCAATGGTAACTACTATGCATATAACAATTTTGGGCATAGAGAATTTGAATGCAAGTCTGTTATGAATAACACTGGAAGATATCCTCAAAGGACCCAAGGAGATGGTCTTGAACCTTTTATGAACCGGAACCACAACCAGTTTAATGTCTTCAATCATCAGCCAAGAAGCGGTGGCTATCAAGCGGCAATCGGATGGAGAGCAAACTGTATGGTATGTCATGATCATGGTCACACTGCTGCAACATGTAGAAGGAAGAATGGAAACATGAACAATGGACCTTGGAGAGCACCTGGATTGGTTTGCTATGACTGCAACAAACCGGGTCACATTGCAAGATTCTGCAGAAGCAGAAAGAGTATATCAGATGATATACCAGTCACTCTGGAAGGAGAAATTGATGTGGAAACAATTCAAGTGAATATGAACAAAATCTGGAGGAAGAAACCAGTGGTGTTACAAGAGGAACCGGTTTCTGCACCTAGTGTGGAAATCACGAAATTGACAAACTAAGCTTCTGAAAAGCTTAGGGGGAGAAAATGACAAAATGTTTCGAACCCCCAGTTTTCACCGGTAAAAGACCTTAACCAGTATGTTATACCTGTCGGTTGACAGAAGACTGGAAATGGTAAAAAGGCAAAATTAGGGTTTATGCCCTAATGAACGAGCATTAATGATGGTAGGTGAGGACTATGTTTAAAAGCATTTTTGAAATCATTTCTCAGTATCAGTTTTTGAGCGAAGAAAAGTTTTTCAAAGAGAAGAGCGACAAAAAAGGCAATTTGAGTAGAGATTTGGAGAAATTGAAAAACCACGAAGGAGATTCAAATTCAAATAGCAAACGGTCAAGTGAAGAACACAAAGTGGTGATTCAACTACCAAAGAAGTGAGGAGTGAAGGAGAATTGGAAAGCCCTAAATTCACATGTTTTAAAAGGTATTTCTCAAGCTCTTAAAATTTCTACAATGGTTTCTGCATCTCATACCAATTCTAGTGCATCTATTGAGTCTGAAAGTTTTATTCAATGGAAGTCAAAGTATAATGCCTTATCACAAGTTCCAGCTGGAGTGATAGTAGAAGAAGGAATTTCTATCTACATAGATTGCAAGATTGAAGACCTAGGGTCTCTAGCCATCCACTCCCAACTAGGTCTGTTTTGTGGAAAGGATAAGAAAATCAAACCAGAGTATAGTATCTTGGAGAAGAATAAACTCCATAATGCTGTATACTTCCTGGAAGACTTTACAGAGGATCATATAAGGATCATTTTGAGCAGAGTCCATGGTGACAAAATATACCTAGAGAGGACACATGATATCAGGCCGCAGACAATTCATGCAGTCACTAGTTTCTGCAATACAGGGGATGTGCTAGCCCTAAGGACAATTAGCAAAACTGAGATGTCCAAGCTCATTGGTTCAGTGAGTGACTCATGAGGCATGACAGTCAATTCAATCAAGGATGATCTGGTGAAGTATGCATGTATGGTGATTGGATACCGGACATTCTCAGCCAGCAGAATTAACTCTGTATCTGCTGCAGTGGTAAATGCCACTTACTAGATGATAAAGGAGGATGCATCATTTGACCTATGCACCGGTATGCAGAGGCAACTCCTATTGAACCTGAAATCAATCAAACAAGATAATGCACCAAGGTTCAAGTTTGGACAACTATTGGTTGGGTTGTTCTTTTACTTTCAAGGATACTTCCCAGGAGTGGGAGACAGTCAATGGTCTACGGACCAACCGGTTACCAAATAGATAAAGGAAAGTTTGCAAGCAGTGGGAACCAATTATCCCGAGGTTCTGAATAAGTATTTTGATGAGTACAGATGAAAAATGAGCCAAAGGATGAGGATATCAGGTGATATCATCAAGAAATATGAAGATGACATCTGTTTCACCATCAAAGTGGATCAATGCATAATGGAGGCTATTGAACCCAGACAGGAAAAAGTTGAGCCAATGGGCTATGAGGTGATGTATGACATGCTGGAAGGGTATGCCTCTACCCTTATTGCCTCACCTCTTGACCCTAAGGCAAAGAGGACCGGAACCTATCTGGAAAGGGTTACAGTGGTTGAGGAACCCTCTGCGAAGAAAGGAAAAGAACCTGCAGTAAAGAAGGCAAAGGCAGTGCCTGCAGCATCAGCACCAGTTACTACCGCAACTCCAAAAGTGACCAAGCGGTCACCAGCCAAAAAGAAACCAGACGCTGCACCGGCTAAAGTCTTTGAGAGGAAAAGGAAGACAAAAAGAAACTCTCTGAACTCAGAAGAAACTGTGTTTGAGGAGCAGCCCAAGAAGGCAAGACAGACAAGAAAGAAGACAAAGAATGAACCGACATCATCTGCACCGGTAAATACAGATATCTCCTCCTACAAACCTTTGACACATTGTCAAAGATCAATAAAGAATATTAGGAGAAAATTACTACATGATTTAGTAGATTACTATGATGATTTTAGTGATGAGGAGAAAGAAGAGGTACTACAGGAGATTATTGATTATTTGTGTAAAAATGACCGGTCGCCATCAGAGATTAAATCTCAGACACCGAATTATTTGTATAAGTCATTAGATAATAGATGGTGCATTACCATAGAAAAGGAACACGAAATTAAGGAGAAAGTTTTTGCTCAGTACTTTCCTGACCTGTCAATTCTGAATTATTTGATGTTATTGACCAAAATAAAGGACTCTTCTTCACTAGAAGAAGAAGACTCTGACTGTTAGAAGGAAGAGTTGATGATGTTGAAAAGGACACTCATTAGCATATGGTAACTACTATCCAATCTCACAAAGTGCATATAGCCAACCTACAAACTGAGAAAGAACTAAAAATATCAAAACTGGATGAAGCGTTTGATGATGAAGGAAATCCGGTTGTTGAACCGGTTGACACTATTGATGTTGATGCCCTGGACGGAGAAGATGTTACCCAGGAGATACTATTTGAGGCAATAGGTCAAGAGCAATAGGCTGAACAAGAAAAGAAAGCTGAGGACAGAAAGGAAGCGACAAAGGAAGAGGCCGAGCAGAGGAAAAAGGAAGAAGAAGAGAAGCGGAAAAAGGAAGAAGAAGAGAAGAGGAAAAAGGAAGAAGAAGAAAAGAGGAAAAAAGATGAAGAGGAGAAAAAAAAGAAAGATGAAGAGGAGAAGAAGAAGAAAGATGAAGAAGAGAAAAAGAAGAAGGAAGAGGAGAAGAAGAAGAAAAATGAAGAGGAGAAGCAGAAGAAGGATGAAGAGAAGAAAAAGAAGCAAGAAGATGAAAAGAAAAAGAAAGAAGAGGAGGATAAAGAACAAGAGAAGAAGAAGGAAGCAGAAAAGAAAAAGGCTGAGGAGGACAAGGAAGCAGAGAAGAGGAGAGAAGCGAAGAAGAAGAAAGTGGAAGAGGACAAGGCAGGAGAAGTGGCGAAGAGCACCCAGATGGAGACTCCGAAGGAAACTGGGAGTCAAGCCAAACTGGCTGACCTCTCAAGTCCTATAGATCTCTAGTTTACAAGTGAAACAAAGCTTATGCAGAGTATCAAGGTAGCTCAAGAGCGCCTTGAAATAATTCAATGGAAGAAGGAGTAGGATGTAATCCAAGCAGCTGTGGATACGCTTACCAGTTTAATACCTGGTACAAATCTTCCAAATACCGATTCCTCATTAGCTAGACTAAAGCTCCTATGCACAATAGTAGATGATCAAGTGCAGAGCCTTGAAGAGGCAGCACTAAAGAAAGAACAAAAGGATATAAGGGACACTCTAGATGAGGGGAATATGCTACTTAGCAAAATTTGTCAACCCCATCTATTCTATGATGATGTGCTAGCTCAGAAGCAAAAAATTGAACAGGACTTGCAGTCCTACTTGAGCACATTCAAGCTGCCTTATGATTCCTTCACAACTTATGGGCAAACTATTCACCAGTTTCATATCCAGTCAGCCAAAATAGAGCAAGAAATCAGCACATGTTCTAGAGATTTGCAAGAGCTACAACTGGATCTACTCCCATGTCTGCAAATTCTTCAGAAGTGTTATCTAAACCTGGATGCTTTGATAGTTACACAAGAGATGAGCATAGTTGATGCCATGGAAGAATAGGTCTCCCAGATGCAAATAGAGAAAGAAGTAGCCACCTCCCTACTTGAATCTTGGTCTCTATCGATGAAACAATTCTTGCAAGACTGTAAATCTATTTTTGACAAGTATTATTCCTTGTTGTCATAAACTTTTATTATTTTAATATCAAATGGAAACAGGGTTGTTCAACGATAATTTGTCATTGTTGGCAAAGGGGGAGAAGTACTCTATCTATTTTGGAGAAGTATAGGGGAGAAGTATCTGGATTTAAAATTTTTCTATATGCTTTGATATATGCTCTGATATCTCAATGCTTATTGTTAAAGGGATAGTGTATATGCTTAGGGGGAGCAATTTTGCTAATGGCATTTTTTTTGTTGTTGTAAAACACTTAGATGTCAAAATTTTACTTTCCTAAGTGTTGCCATCAATGCCAAAGGGGGAGATTATTGGCATTTTTGATGTTCATGTTGTGATTATCATTGATGGACACACACTTGCATTAAGATCCTCCTTATATGTATGAGTTAGAGCATAACTGGTATTTGTTCCAACCGGTATGTTGTAGGTATGTTTTATTATAGTCTTTAGACTATTGGTGTTTTGTAGAATGTGTTTACTGGTCTGAAGTGGCATGTTGACCCCAAGTGGTTCGTGGATACCAAGTGGTATGAGGGATTAAAACAGTGTAACACATTTTTACCAGTCTTCATTTTGACAAACCGACAATCGGTATTTTGTATGAACCGATAATACTCTGTGATGAGTTACCAACTGACATTTTGTGATGAGTTACCATCCACTGATTGTTTGACGGTGCTGACACTATAATGGTGCTTTTTGTGTCGTGGTACCAAGTATGTCCAGATTCATTGAACCTAGGAAATTGTAATGTAATCCTATTGGACCGACATGAAATCAGATTCCTTTATAAGGACATCATGTTTGGGGTTTTAGAGAGTTGATGAGGTCACAAAAAAGAGTTTGTGTTGTTGCTAGGGTTTAAGGTGGATGAGGAGTTAGAGAGAGTATGAATGTATAGAAGATTGAAGTAATGCTGTAATGCATTAAGATTGAGCTATCAAGGATCTAACTGAGTAGTCTGTGCTATTAGATAGATCAAACACTTGTTAATTACTCACATCTTTGACAAGTTTGTAGCCCTTAACCAGGTAGGCCCAAAAGCCTTGTAGTAAATCCTCTAACAAGGTGGTTCACATCTATGGATCTAAAATCGTCTAGCAAGGTAGTCTTTAATCGGACTTATCTCCTAACAGAGATTGAGATTCCTAACAAGATCTGTTCTGGTGAAGAACATTGTAAGACCTTAACTGATCTGGTTTCTATTCTGTAGATAGTTACTTGTGAGTTCCATCTCATCGTGGTTTTTCCCATTTGGGTTTCCACATCAAAATCTCTTGTGTTATGGTATTTGTGCTTGTGTGGGTGAATGCATTATTAGCTATTTGGTTTGCATGTTTGTTAACTGGCTTGTCTGCTAAATTGTTTTACCGGTTTACTGTCAGTCTTGTAAAGTGTTTAAGTGCAAAGATTTTGACATACTAATTCACCCCCCCTCTTAGTATTCATCAAAATTAGGAAGGATTGGAGAAACCCATAGCTTTTTCATTGAAGGCCTAAAGGACTATGAAATCAGGTACAACTATGTGGAAAATCAAGTCATCACAGTGTTGAGATTATTAAAAAAGTTTAGGCATATGCTCTCAAACAACAGGATTCAGCTTCGAGTTCCATATGCCAGTGTTAAGGATTTCCTTCTCAACAAGGACATAGGTGACAAAAGAGCTGGATGGATCACTAAAGTCATGAAGTTTGACCTCAACATAAAAAATTACCAGGTTAGTAAGGCAAAGTGGACTCTGTTAAATTCATCTATTGAGAAAGGTTTAGTGGTCTCCTTCTTGCTGCAAGAATAAGAACAGATTGAAAACCAGGAAAATGTGCAGTCTGACTGGTTCCAGAATATGATCACCTTCCTAAGGGATGACAACTATTCTTCTCACTTTGATATAACTAAGAGGAGACATCTCAGGTTGAAGTTCATCCCCTATGCTTTGGTTGATGGGATTTTTTTCAAAAGGGACCTAAATGGTGCCCTGCTAAGGTGCATTCAGGGTGATTAGACCAATAGACTGCTAAAAGAATTTCATAATGGACTCTCAAGTGGCCATTTATTAGAAAGGACCATAACTATGAAAATCATAAGGGCAAACTATTATTGGCTCTACTTATTTGGTGATGCCCACAAGTGGGTTAGGTAGTGCAAAGAGTGTGCACTCTTTGTAGGCAAATAGAGATTAGCAGCTCTGCCCCTTCATCCAATGTCCGCTGATCAACCTTTTGCATAATGCGAACTTGATTTTATTGGCCCTATCAATCTAGTATCAAGTCCAAGCCATAAGTGGATTCTAGCTGCCACAGACTATTTTACAAGGTGGACAAAGGTTGTTGGTTTGAAGGATGCAACTGAAAATTCAGTGGTTCAATTTCTTGAGCGGATTGCATCCAGATTTGGAGCCCCTTCTATAATTATATTAGACAATGCTAAGGCCTTTGTGGGATCCCAAACCAGTGTATGGGCAGTCCAACATGATGTGTTTATGAAAAATCATCAAATTATTATCCCCAAGGCAATGGTTTAGCTGACTTGTCCAACAAAAATCTCATTAGAATCATCAAGAGGACTCTTGAAGCTAATCAGAGGTCATGGCACCTCAAATTGGGAACAACCCTATGGGCTGATAGAATTATTCCCAAAAGAGCTTTGGGCAACTCATCTTTCATGCTAGTATATGGAAGGGAAGAAAGGCTTCCCTTATCCCTTGAGTTGCCATCTCTAGACCTAGCACATCAGTTGGAGCTCCTAGAAAATGATACCTTATCAATAAGGTATGCTAAACTTACAGAGCTTGAAGAGGTCAGAGAGAAAGCCAAGAAGACCTTAAATGTCCATCAGAGATAGGTACATATATACTTCGATAAGAAATCCATTTTGAGGACCTTCCAAGTTGGAGATTTTGTCCTAAAATGGGATGTTGACAAAGCAAAACCAGGTAGGCACTCAAAATTTGATACCATATGGAGTGGGCCCTATGTGATTACAGGCCACAAGGAGGTTAATTCTTTCAATCTGGCTAGGCTAAATGGTGAAGGCCTCCCCATTGCAATCAATGGTATACATCTCAAAGCATGTGCTTAAGGGATTTGTAGATCCTTCTATAAATATAGTGAATATTTGTAATTTATGTTTTTTTGCTTTTCATAAGTGCTTGTGCATAGGTCAATCCCTTCAAATTGGCCAAATTTTGAAAATTTTGCAGGATGTAGAGAGGAGTTCTTTCTCTATTTTTCCCCTTTGAATCATTTCCCAATGGATACCCAAAGATATTTGGTCTTGCCTTAAGAAGGCTTAGGGCCCCCTCCGAGTCGTCAAAATATTGACCTTTTTCTGTCAACTTATATTAAGGATAACTGATTTGAGAAATCCATAGTTTGTGCATGACCTTCATGTTATGCAAATTTTGTTGGCCTAATAATTTTGCATAACCTACATGTTATGCACATTATCAGATGAAAGGGGTCTTTTTGCCTTTGTAGCTTTCCATGGGCTCCTTTTTTTAATTTTTAAGTTGACCTCAATTGGTTAGTAAAATTACTTAAGGCTACTGGTTGGAGGGTTCCCTATCGTTCGCAGGCCGATCTTTGTGTTCTTTCTTTCTGATTGGTGGTAAAGCTATTTTGTTATCCCATTAGGCAAAAGTGGTCAATGAAAGTGTCATGCGGGATAAGGCCCAAAGGGCTGAAGGGGTTCCCTCGTTATCCCGTGATTGAGTGAAAGTTCAAAGCGGCACCGTACAAAATAATAAAAGTAAGAAAGGGTTGCCCCCCTTATCCCACAAGGCAGAAGGGTAAAAAAGAACAACTGTGTGAGATAAGAAAATAACAAAGCAGATGGTTTCTTCTTATCTTGTGCTGAGAAAAAGCACAAATGAAGGGTCTTGTAGAATAAGAAATAACAACATGAATGATGTTCTTGTTATCCCGCAAGGTGAATAAAAGAAAAGAAGGGTCCTTGCGGGATAAGAATATGGGGTAGGAAGATGGCCTCCCTGCTATCCCGCATAGATCAAAGGTATCAAAGGATGGCTACATAAGGTAGGATACAATAGTTCGACATATACAAGTGAGCCCGTCCAGTCACATGGCATGCGTGCAGTCGTGGATTTTCACTTAAGAGGTTGATCAAGGGCCATGTTTTAAAGTTATTCTGAGTCCTTTGGAGGGCTTTGTGGAGAGATCTCACACATCCATCTTTACATGAATGCCTTAGATTGACGATCATTTTTCAAAACCGCAATAAACATTAGCATTCAAATCTCTCCGCGCATGGTGGTTGTCGAGACCCCTTTTCTTGCCTGTTCGACGCCCTGAATCTGATCCGATCTCACTCAGCTACCAGATTCTTTCACCATAACTCAAGACATGACTCTATAGGGAGATTTTAGATGCCACATATGCCTCTTTAATGCAGATTGAATAATTTTATGCCTGCAGACGCCATCCAGTGCATCCGGGTAGAGATTTCCCCCTTTCCATGTAGAGATTTTATTTCTTCAGAGGTAGAGGACACCTTCAAAGGTTGTTTCAACATGCCATCAGATCATTCAATCTCATTTTCCTCTACCCTGAGATTTTGTAACCTAACCCTGGCTAGGGTTAGGGTTTCTTAACTATAACCATTTGAGTTATGCTTGAACTATAAGGGAAAATATGTAACATTTGTACAAGGGGATCTTCTCTCTTTTCTTCCATTGAAAAATAGCCCACATATAACATTCAAAGAGGGATCAACATATTCATTATGTAAAGGAAACAAGAAAAGATGCATTCTACATATCACATTCCATCTAGGTTCAATATATTTAAGATTCATTAATTTATTCCAAGAAAGAGGTATGTATATTGGAAGAGGTGTGTTAATTTATTCTTGTAATATACATACCTCTTTCTTGGAATGCATCTAGATGGAATGAATTTATTCCATAGTTGATCCCTCTTTGAATGTCATCTGTGTTGACATCAAACATATTTAAGATTCATTAATTTATTCTTGCAATATACATACCTTTATAGAATTGTTTCTACGAGAACATAACCATTAGAATTTGAAAATTTCATCCTTTGTAGTTAGTGATTAGGGATTTTGATAATTAGAAAATAAAATAACCACACAATTTCTTGAAACAAATCCACAAATCATTAGATAAATTTGAGCATGTCAAAGTGACCCATAACCATGAATTCAACTCAACCCTTGACAAAGTTTCTACACTATTCTAATCACAAGGCAAAATATTGTTAATCTCAAAACAATTGATTTTCAATGTTACATCAAATTCATCTATTTGAAATATTTTGAAAGAAGAATCAAATATATTTAAGATTCATCAACTTATTCTTGAGATATACATACCTTTTGTAAACTTTTTATATACACTTATTAAAGACAAAACAAGTTTCTTATTACTTATATTCTAAAAATCAATTGTAAAAGACCAACCCACCACCTAAACATCTGTATCTAATCCCCATAGAGATTTGAACTTGGATCTCTACAATGAGAACCAAATGCTACAATCTAATGGTTGAGCCAAAACAAATGTAAGTTGAGGAATGGTGGTCATGGTTGGCCAATGTAGGTGTTCCCAAACATCCACTCATGGAGAGAAACATTAATAGATGTGTGAGACTTCCCATCACTAGTAATCGCCCTAAAAGAAAGAGCTTGGCCCTGAAGACGAGCCTGAGTGAACTCCTAATTGTGGCCCCAATTCCTCCTCATGGGAAACCAGGGAGTGTTGGTTCCCTTGATACTCACACTCATAGCTTGTCCACCTCCATCGACATTCCACACCAAAAACATAAGAAAGTAGGGATTTCCCTTAATGGTGAACTGAATTCCTCCCTTGAAAAGATATTTGACCTTCCTATAGAGCAGAGGAACAATGCTCCCCTCATAAACTACAATATACTAAAAAGAAGGGATGGATAAATTAAGGTTTTTGCGAGGGGGATTGCACCACCCGCCATTTGTTGATTTCAAACACAAAAGAAAAATGCAGAAAATAAAAATAGAATAACACACACAACCATCAGAACACATAAGATGATAATTTTTGTAGTGGTTCACCAATATTGGCTACGCCCACTTTCAAGCTCAAGGATTCTCTTATTATTTCTCATAGTCACATTCACAATCTACCTTCAATAGCCATAAAGTAAAGGCTAACCAAATCATCCAGAAAATAGATTACCAAACTCCAAAGAATAACAAGAAAATGAATAGTTAGTATTTATGACTGAAGAATGGTTACATTGCAGCCAAGATATTGGCGTTACCAATAGTTACACTTGCCAATGGTTACAGCTAATGATTGGGCTTCATATGCCCAACAATCTCCCACTAGAAGACCAATTAATAAAAAAGAAAACTATCTAGATATATCCCACACTTCAGATTGATTAACACTTCTTTTGAATACCAAGAGAAGCTGGACAAAATTTGAACTTCTCTCTTGCGATCACCTTTGTCAAAGAATTCACTGAGTTGATTTTAGTATGAATTTTCTCTACCTGAAGGTTAGCTTCATCAAGAACATGACAAATAAAGTAATATCTAAGCTCTATATGCTTTGTGTGATTATGGAAAGCTGAATTTTTAGCCAAGTGAATGACACTATTACTTTCACAAAATAAAGTGGAAACAAATTGCTTACATGACAACTCTTCTAGTAACCATTGTAACTATATCATTTCCTTTTCTCTCTTAGTTAGAGCAATGTATTCAGCTTTAGTAGAGGAAAGAGCAACTACCTGTTGTAAATGAGAGACCCAGCTGATCACTGCCTTGACAAAAGTGAACACATAAACGATAGCAGACCTCATCTTATCCAAATCTCCAGCCATATTCGAATCAACATAACCACACAATTGAGTTTCCTTACTAGTAAAATATAAAAAATGATTAAAAGTACCTTTCAGGTACCAAAGAATCTACTGAACCTCTTGCCAATGAGATTTACCTTGATTACTCACAAATCTTCTCACAAATCCCATTGCATGAGCAATATCCAGACGGGTAAAAACCATTGCATACATGAGATTGCCAATTGCGGAGGAATATGGAATATTGTCCATTTCTTCTTCTTCCTCATGAGTTGAAGGACATATAGAAAAAGATAAACAAAAGTAATTAGCCAAGGTAGTACAAACAAACTTGGCATTGGACATATTAAACTTGTCCAAAACTTTAGAAATATATTTTCTTGGGATAATCTGATTTCCCTCTGTTGTTTATTCTAGATTATATCCATCCCAAGAATCCTCTTTGCTGCCCCTAAATATTTCATTGCAAAATGAAGAGCTAAATGCTTCTTCAATTCATTAACAATCCACACACTAGTGCCGACAACCAACATGTCATCAACATAGAGTAAAATAATGACAAACTCACTATTAGGAAGCCTCTTGTAATAGACACATGGGTCTGATTCAGAGCGAATAAAGTTGCTGCATCATGAAGCTATCGAATTTTAAGTACCACTTCCTTGGGAATTGCTTAACCCCATACAAACTCTGCTTCAATCTGTAATACAAATTCTCTTGATCCTATTTTACAAAGCCTTCAGACTGCTCCATATACAACTCCTCTTCAATGTCACTGTAATCTCATAAATTGTACACCCTTGCTAGGGTGGTACAATTTCACACTTAGGTTAGCACCTGCCTTAGTGTTTCTTGCATCTTGAATTTCTAATTCCCCTTTAAGCATTTAATTAATTAATTAAATTAAATCTAAAGTCATATCTCATCACTTTACTTATTATAAAGTTGGGCCCTTTACCCTAAGCGTGCCCCTTTTCATTTTATTCCTCGAATTAATAATTTAATCATAAACCCTAATTATGTCTTATTTTGACCGTTTAGATCTGATTTCGCATATCAAAACATCTTGGAATCAGCTGTAAATTTGGGATGTGCTCTAATATCATCATATCTAATGGCCCCAAAAATTTGGTGAAAAGTTGGTCGGACCATGGTGGGAATGCACATAGTCCGCGACTTTTTTCCTGAATTTTTGGGAGCACAATCGTATGATATGATAATGCTTAACCCCAAAATACTAGTGGGAAATTAAAATCCTAGGATGGCCTAAACATGGAAATAAGATCTAGGGTTTCATACTTAAGATCTCTCTTTCTTCATTTGAAGGGGTCTTCTTCGAAGAATCTAAGAGTAGGTTTTTGGAGTATTAGAGCCTTCTTTGTAGTGAAAGAGGAGATCTTTGAAGTCATCAACAACATTCATCATTCATCCACCAAACATTCATCAAGAACCATTTTATTAATTGGGGGCTTTTGAAGATGTAGAAGAACAAAAGAAGATCATCGACTGGGTATAGTTTCATGTTGTTTTCATGTCTTTGCATAAGCTTCATTTTGATTCATGTTTATGCTTTAGATAACTTTTCATTGTGGATTTAGAGAAGTCACTTTGTCAATTACAAGAACTTAGGGTTTACTCTTTAGGGTTGCTCTAGGTTGTTTACTTTCATTCTTAGGATCTTGCATATACACAAGGTTCTTGCACACACATTTTTAGTATATTATTGGCTATTCATGGAGGTGGAAATCACCAAAATGAGGGTTTGAATAAGGCAAAACCCTATATAACCACCCCAATCCTTCCTTTTTTAGTTGTAGGTGCAGAAACAAGAATCTGGAAGCAGTTACATATCTGGAACATGCATCTACACCACCCAGAAATACCAGAAGTGCAAAAATCTATCAAGGATAGGGGCATGGCACCCTGGTCCTACTTAGGATAGTGGCATGGCACCTTGGTCCTGCCCAGGATAGTGGCATGGCACCTTGGTCCTGCCCTCTGTCAGCAGGACTTGGCAGAACATCACCTTACAGATCTCAAAATCCCTCCTGTCAGTTGCAGCTCTAGAATTGCAGAATTATGATAGTGGCATGGAACCCTGGTCCCAGACATTTCTACTTAGATTTTAGACATAGGTGCAGCTCTGATTTTTCCTTCTGATCCATATTTTCAACATTGTATCAGTTGTTCTTTGATATGCTTTCTTAGATTAGGATTTGCTTGCTTATTTGCTTTCTAGTTTAGATTGCATTTTGCATCATTCCTTTCTCTCATTTATAACAAAGGAATAGAAAACCTAAGAGGTAATCCACAACTCTCTCTTTCTCATAAGACGTAGCTAACGTGCATTACCCCCTAGGCTCTTTCGTATTTCATGAGTGTGTATGAGAGTGGGATTAGAGTTTCCATACTTAGTTTCACTTTTCCCCCTACACATATTTGGTGAACCTGACGTGAATCCAATTTCATTTTCATTGCATTGCATTGTTAGATCTAGATCTAGTTTATTTCATTTTCTTTCAAAACATAAAAGGAAAAAACAAAAAAAAAGGAAAAAAGAAAAAAAAGAGATAGGTTTCTTTCATATTCCTTGCATTGCATGTTTAAGTTTCATGCAATTTTCATTTCAAAATGTCAGATTTCTATTTGCAAGAAGTTCATGCTTTTGATGATGCATGGAATTTTATTGATTATGATTTTAGTAAGGATGAATTAGATGAAGCTCTAGATGATTTTTTGAACCCTGAGCCTTCTAATCCTTCATTTTGTCAAAAGTTAATCAAGCTTGTTACTATGCCATTTCATGCTGATGAGAAAGATAAGTTGAATGATTCCTCTCAGGGGTACATTTCTATCAACTCCTCCCCTAGATCTAGCAACATAGTTGATTCCCATGATTCCCTCTATGATATTATGTCTCCTTTTGAGTCCAAGGATAAGCCTTTCAATCGCTATGATCATGCTTTATTGGATGATGCCCTTGATGACTTTATGTCTTTGCCTAAACTTTCAAACAAGAATAATGCATCTATAAAGTTAATCAACATGATCAATGTGAATGAACATAGGAAACCAATTTTTGTTGTCCAAGGTGCTTGTCCTTCTCCAACTTCACCTCTTCCCAATCAACCTCTTTTCACGATTCAAGGTGCATATGGTCATGATTCCTTTAGTACTCCAAACAAAACTATCTTTACGGTTCAAGGAAGGAATCCCACTAAGAGTCCTTATATCTATGCTAGACATCTAACTAAAGAAAGTTATTACGGAAGGAATCCCACTAAGAGTCCTTATAGCTATGCTAGACATCTAACTAAAGAGAGTTATAATGCAGTTACCCATACTTACAACACAAGAAACAATAGGAAACCTAACCCTCCTCCAGTTGTTCCAACTCCTCTACCTTATCCTCAACTCACTCTTCCTGAAGCACCTCGTATTTCACAAACCCTTGGTAAGGAATATGATCTTGTCGAACAACTTAAAGATACTCCTGCCAAGATATCCCTTTGGGATTTGCTTCAAACTTCCTCGACTCATCATGGAATACTACAAGATGCCTTGAAAACATTGAATGTCCCACCCTTAGTGACATCCAATAATATGGCTTCCTTGATTCATTCCATTACATCACCTAAGGCTTAGATTGTGTTTACACAAGATGAGCTGCCTTCCAGTGAAATTTAACAACAATATGATCCCTTAATGATTGTGGTTATCATAAATGATAGTGTGATAAGGCGAACATTAGTGGAAAATAGTTTTGGCCTTAATGTTTGTAGCATTAACTTGTTGCATAAGATCAATGTTGATACATCTCTTATCAAGCTTGATTCTCTCACTATCTCTGGTTTCAATAATATTGCTAAATATTCACTAGGTATCATCACCTTGCTATTTAAGGTAGGTCATGTTACTTTACCTACTCCTATCCATGTCATGTCTGGAGAGTTGACATACAAATTTTTGCTAGGAAGACCTTGGATTAATAGCATGCAAGCCATTTCCTCTACATTGCATAGGCAAATCAAATTCATTTACAACAATACAACATACACCTTGTTAGGAGACACAAGATTTTAGGCTTATTTACAAACATCAAGTTCTAAATTCTCTTCAATCGATTTTTCCCCAACTGTCTTAGACCATTCCTCTAAAGCTTCTACTCTGATTAGTATGACTAGTTCATCAAACTTGTCTCCTATATCTGGATCGATCCCCAATGCTTCCTCAAGTGGACCTAAGGTTCTTGAGGAAGAATCTTCTCAGCCTGACTCTACGATTGTGAACACTTTCTCTCCTAAATAGATTCTTGTAGAAGATGATTGGGGATCCCTTGATTTCAATCCTACTTTCGTAGGGGAATACTGAATCCCCCCTAGAGAACTTAAGGTTGAAAAGAAGAAAGAAGAAGAAGAATCTAAAAATTAATCTACTTTGTCTAGGCCATTGAGTAATAACTTTGTGGTAGATTCTCATATTTCATATCCTTTAGTTTCTGGTCTAGAGGATTTTGATTCTTCACTTTTTGAAAATCCTCCTTCTTTGGAAATGACTAACCTATATGGTCTTGGTTTTCACATCCTGGCTAGGTGTGGATTTAATGGAAATGGATGTGGTGCTCAAGAACAAGGGATTAAAGTTACCTTGGAAAAATTTCATGATATGACATTTGGGCTTTGTTACGATCCTTTCAAGCATACTAAAGCCTCTAAAAGACCATCTATTAGTGTTAATGTCATATCTGCTTCTCTTTCGCTAAAATATCCAAAATTTATTGACTTTGACCCTTCTTGTGTCTTTTCTTTGGATGTTTTTTCTACTGATGATTCCTTAGCTAAATTCTTGGGAGCTTATGACAACCTTCCTTGTTATCACCATAATCGTAGTTTTTCCTATTTTTTAAATGCAGAAGCTTACTTTGGGAAAGAGAGAAATAACGATGAGATAGTTAAAGAATTTCCTCATTGAGAGATGTTCCTCAATAAAGCAATCTCCTAATAAATGACACCATTGATATCAAGATGCATCCTTGTGTTGAAGATAAGATCATCAAGATAGGGAAATGTCTTGACAAGGAAGAGAAAAAACAATATGCTGAGTTGTTACATGAATTCCCCGAGATCTTTGGTTGCATATATTCTGACATGCCTGGCGTAGATCCTAAGATTGTCACTAATAACATTGTCCTAATTCCTGATGGTAAACCTGTGAAGAAAAAGATTTTAAAGATTCACCCTAAAGTGGCATTACTTGTTAAAGTTGAGATTGAAAAATTGTTAGATGTTGGATTCATTCATCCTATTGACTATTCCCCATGGATTTTGAACATTGTGGTTGTGGCTAAATATGAAAACAAGATTAGGATGTTTACTGATTTTCTTGATTTAAACAAGGCGTCTTTAAAAGATGATTTTCCCCTCCCGAATATTGATATGATAGTGGATTTGGTAGCAGGGCATGCTTTACTATCCTTTATGGATGGTTTCTTAGGATATAATCAAATTTTCATCAATCCCCAAGATCAATATAAAACTGCTTTCACCACTCCTTGGGGTACATTCTGTTGGATTGTGATACCTTTTGGATTAAAAAATGTAGGTGCAACCTATCAGCATGCCATGAATCTCATCTTCCATGATTATATGCAGAAGACCTTAGAAGATTACATTGATGACATCTTAGCCAAATCCATCCTTCGTACAAATCATGTTAAGATCCTTCATCAAATCTTTGAGATAATTCATAAGTACAACATGCGTTTGAATCCCCCAAAATGTGTTTTTGGTATGGATAATGGAAAACTATTAGGATTCATAGTTTCACATCATGGCATTGAGGTGGATATGAAAAATATAGATGCTATTGTTAACATGCCACCTCCTAGGAATGTTTCTCAACTAAAAAGTTTGCAAGGAAAGATCCAAGCTATTCATAGGTTCGTCTCTCAATTTGTGGATCATACCTTTACCTTCACACAATTGCTTTACAAAAGATAATTACAAAAGATAATTACAATTAAATACAATAAACAAAAGTTTAGTCCCTGTTGGCTGGAGTGTTGGTATGCATTGTAGCCGCTACCGGTGAAGTGCTTGCTGGTGTATGTAGATGTCTATGTCGGTGCCGGTGCCTACTGGTGGCTTTACTAGATGAATGCCGAGTGGTTTCTAGAAGGTTGCCATCAATGACAACACCATCATTTCTCATTAGAGTGTATAATTCCAACAATCTCCCCCTTTGGCATTGATGGCAACACTCATGAGAAAAGTCCAAAAACTGTTCCAAAAAGTGAAGTCCAAAAATTTACCAAAAAGATGTGCTCCCCCTGAGTAGATGATCTCCTCTGAATGATCATTTTTCTCTGTGTACTACTCCCCCTTTGACATCAATGACAAAGGTTGTCAAAAATTGTCAAATGAGTGCAAAATTTCACCTTAAGGTTTGTAACCGGTTGGTTACAATCTGAAATATGTCTACCAAAACCAAGTTTAAACTCTACATGAATCTATTTCTATCATTCATGGTTGCCTCAGTTCGTTGGATCGTGCCGGTGAGATGATGCATATGCTCTTCCGATGATTTTTTCCCTTGAATTAATGCCTTAGAGATCTCATTTCTCAGAGAGATAAGGTTATCCAATTTAGGACTAAGTTTATGCTTAAGCTCTCTGGCATTTGCTTTGATCCTTGCTTTTTCTTTCTCAAATTTCTCCAACTTTTCCTCAAATCCTTCTATTTCTTTCTCAATAACTGATATAGGTTCGGATGAATCAATAATGTTATCAGCTATATAATCTATTTTCTTATGTACTTTGCTTATTTCCTTTTCAATGTCCTTTGTCAACAGATGTGGCTTGCATGTTTCTCTCTACAGTTCCTTATATTCCAAAATTGTTGTATTCAGTGCTGGTAAAAGTGTGTTAATATGTTCAGTGCACTTCTTTATTGTGTCCTCAAAGAAATTTTCCTTTTCTTTTTCCATTTTCTCTTTGAATGTATCCTCATTCACCTTATCAACTGTTATTATATTTCCAGCAATAAATTTAGACAATGTGTCCAACTGACCTAAATAATCCTTTACATGATCTATATTACATTTTGGTGCAATAATATTAAGAATAGGTATTGTATAATCAATTTATTTATAAGCCAATGCATTATAGTCAGTTATCTTCTTGATAGAGTCCAAGAGTACCCCTGTCATATTGGTAGGCCTGAATTCACTTAAAGAAGTACCGGATGTCTGACCAACTGACTTAATCACTTCAGTGCTTCCAACATTTGTTACCAATTTGCTTGTATTATCCTTCGATGGATCAGTCTGAGTTTGTGTTTCTAATAGAAATGGTTTGGGTTTCTCTGTGACTACCGGTTTCACTATCTCAATATGTACTTGTGCCTCTGCTAGTTTCTCTGTGGGTTTCTCCGTGTTCTTAACTGTCGGTATCTCTGTCTCTGTAGGTTTCTCAATGCTAGCATCTATACTACAAGTATTCATACTAGTGTCCAATGGTTGGTCAGTAAATTATCCAAAGGAGGTATAATCTATTTCTATTTCTTCTTGGGTGTAAGTTTCTTTGCCAGTTGCCTTACTGCTTGTTGTTTCTTTCTCAAGGTTCTTGTTTTCTTGGGTGGAGGAGAGGGTACTGGTGAGGGTTTTCTCTTGCTATCAACTCTCTTGAATTTAGTAGGTATCTCACTATCAGATGATGTGCCAACCGGTGAAATGTGTGCCTCAGGTTGTAGTCCTTCCAGTTCACTTGCCTTTATACCAGTAAGGTTCATTACGTTTATTTTTTTATTTTTTTTACCTGTTTAGAAGCATCTCTTATATAATTTTCTCTTCTCTTCCTTTGTTTTATTGTTTGTACACCACTTTCAATTGTTTCAGCACTACCAAAAACTTCTTCTGATGGTTCTCTTGGTGCATCTAACAAAGCTTTTGCATAAGTTTCAACAATGTTCAGATCTACCTCATAACCCATTTCTATTACCCATATAGTTCTAGGAAGAACAACTTCCATCCATGTTTCATCTTTCTTGATTACAAAATAGATTTCCTTATCATATTTATCTACTACACTCTGTGGTAGTCTCTCTCTAGTTTCCATTTTGGTTTGGAAAGCTTTGAAATATTCAATTATATTGTTTTCCTTAGCAGTACCCATGCCGGCGAAAGCTTCTTATAATTGCTTGCCTATCGGTATGTCATATCCAAAATCTTTCTATCCTATATTGGAAATTTCCTTTGTGAAATACAACATTAAGCATACTAAGAGATTGGCAAAATGAAATGTCCCTTTCTTATCACCTTTTATCTTCTTCAAATTGTCAATTAGTTCATCCTTTAGCCATTTGCACACATCTATTTTTGCATCAGTATTGACCATTTCATAAGCAGTATTAATGCAAAGACTAGAAACTGAATTAAGTCTGTTTGCATGTGTAGTCTTATAACCTAAAATCATACTTATGAATCTCACATTAATGTCCTTGATGTCATTCACTCTCAGAGATCTACTATTAGATGTTGCTCTGGTTAAGGTCATGACTTTGTTATTAGGAACTTTCTTAGTTTTGTCTGGTCTGCTGCCAATTGAGGGTAAACTTATCACTACCCTAATTGCTTGTTGGGTGAATTTGCAAACTGAATCTAACAAAAGAAATTCTCTATGTTCCCTACTTAGGACAATTCTCACTACTTCCTCTGGAAATTTAGGGATGTTCAAGATTTCCATAAAACCTAAAGTCTCAATAACCTTGTGCTTGGGTTTGACATTGCCATTTTCATCACAAATACGGTTTTAAACATCTTTAACAACTCCTCAAAACCTAATTCTTCAAAATTGCAGTGAATATAAATCCTAGGGTCTTTAGCATAAGCTACACCTTTAGGAATCTTTGAAAATGTGCCTATGGAATCATCTTGCTTAGGTATCTCAGGAATAATTTTAAATACGAGCCTAGGGCATTTTATATTTTCCACAACAGTAGGGTTTGCAATAAATTTGGGAGCAGAAGAGGAAGCCATTTGAAAAATACCTTAAGCTACCTGATAATGTCTAAATTCTTGAAAGAAATCACTTCACACCTTCGCCTTGAATGCCTTCACTCAGATTTTGCACTCTCTGCTAATTTGAATGCTCGGTGAATCAAAAATAAAGGAAAATTGATGATTTATAATGAAATTTCTTTCAACAACCACATTAAATGCTTGTCGGTTAAGTGAAAACTTAACACATCTGCCGGTAAAGAAGAAATCTATCTTCTCACCATCGACCGAGGGTAAACTATATGATATTCAATTTGTTGCAATACCCCCAAAGGGTTACTTATCACTGGGATGAAGAATCTCATACCGATGGAGTAATACTCTATTCTACCGATGAAGGAATAGTCTCATCAACCTTCTAATCTATCTTTCTAATCCATTGTTTTGATAATTCTTGCTTTACCTCATCAACCTTTTCTTTGCCTTTCAAACTAGGTCCTTTATTATTTGTCAGTGAAGTCTTGCTTCTACAAAATTTTGCAATATGTCCAATTTTGTTACAAGCATAACAAGTCACATTATTCTTCTGAATAGCCTTTCCATATCCTATGCCGGTTTGTGTTCTACATTGATTAGATAAGTGCTCAAATCTTCTACAAACATAACATTTTACATTCATTCTGTAGTGTTCTACATTGATTAGATAAGTGTTCTACATGCATTGTAGTCGCTGCTAGTGAAGTTCCTGCTAGTGTATGTAGATGTCTATGCTAATGTCGGTGCCTACCGATGGCTTTACCAGATGAATGCCGGGTGGTTTTCAGAATGTTGCCATCAATGATAACACCATCATTTCTCATTAGAGTGTAGAATGCCAACAATATAAAGATCTAGCTTTATCCTTGTTGTAAAAATTTGATTCTTATACCATGGAGCCCGTTCCTCGAAAATATAATCGACATACTAATGCGATGGCATGTGTTGCCTCTCTTGTGTCTCTAGAGGACCCCATGGTAGATCTTCAATTCACTATTCACAACCTTACTTCCCCGCCTATTGCTGATAATCGTAGTGATGTGGCATATTGTTGCATTATAGACTCTGATGAATGGTATTCTCATGTCGTAAGATATTTGAGTGATGGTACCTTTCCTGACTCTGCGAATAAGAATACTAGGGCTAGGGTTCATAAATTGGCTGCTAGTTACATTATCCTTTCTAATGTTCTCTATAGGATGTTAGGTCCCAGAGACAACTGAGAAGGGGGGGGGGTGAATCAGTTGTATAATAAATTCAACCAAAAATAACTTAACCAAAACTTAATGCTTAATACCGGTAAACCAAATTTTATGCCGGTAGACAATTTTAACAGTTAATTGCAATACCGGTAAAGATTAATGTATGAAACAGAAAGAAAATAACATCCACGACACATAACACAAACATTTATACGTGGAAACCCTATAAGGGGAAAAACCATGGTGGGAAGCCTTACCCACAATCAAATGATACTACTGCAGATAGTATGTGTGAACAATATGGATTCTGCACATGCAGAAAGGCCAGTTGCCTAGAGCTCATTGCTAAAAAATGAGAGTCACACTGACTACAATTGGATGGTTAAATCCAATGATAATGTCTTGCACAAAATAACATCTTCATATGCTAGATTCAGTATCGGTTAAGTTCTGATTGCCTTTAAAAAACCTTCCTTCAACCTTCAAATGATGTCTGTGTGTATAGCTCTGCTTATTTTTGCATATACCTTATTGCAATCCTTTTCACATTCACACTCCACATTCCTTGTGATCTTACAAATAAGATCTTACATATATACCATAACCTAAGACCAATTTGAATAGGTCGGCTCACTAAAAGATATTACAATAAATCAATTACAAGTAAATCAATATCCGATGCATGATGTCAGCTCAATGCATTTACAATAATAATAAATCATCTCCATAACATGTCATGCTAATCTGGAATAGATATGCCTGCCAGTGCATATCCTGGACCTATTTGCCATTAACAACAAATATGCAAACCCGAATAAACAAATATCCAAATCACCAAAACCAAGTGATCGAATAATGTCTTCGACATAACCATGTAATCTCCAAGTCATTCCAAGTGCCGGTGAACAATATAATTTGCCGATGAACCAAATACCGGTGATTGTGCATGAGTCTGTAACTTGCCGATGAACATAACCAAAATCTCTAAGTGCTGATAAGTGTTGACAAGTGATGACTGTGTGAGCTTGAATTTCATCCTTAGAATGTTACCTGCAATAAGTTAGTTTCACAAAATACAATGGAAATGCATACAGGAAATCCAAAATCCACCAATGAAACTACATGAAATACATATTAAAATAAAACATTATTTTACCTTCATGGCTTATGTCTCATTGTGTCCTAACTCCACTGATCCTGGTTGCAAATGGTGTTCTCTCAGACAATGCACTATTGGCTTCCAAGATGGCATATGAAGAATGGACTGATAACTTGTAGTTAACTGATAGTATGATATGCAAAGCTACATGATTGTGCTAAAATGATTATGCTAAAATGTTATATGATAATTGCTATTTGCTTCAAAAACTCATGGATGCTTATGATTGATTGAAAACTATTTTTGAAGACTAACTTCCTCTCAAATGAAGATCTTGGTTTTATAGAATTTGAGAGGATAAGATGATGTGGCTCAAATCAATGGCCATGATTAGATCTACAGATTTGAATGGCTATGAGAAAAGGTGAAGGTTGAGAGAAAGGGGGAAGGAGAAGACAAGTGTCACTCATCTCACCTTGACTGGGTTGCTAACTGAGGGAATCTAGGGATGGTTGGAGGAAATTTAGGCATGGTAGGACAAGTGGACTCAAGTCCTCCCCAAGATGTAGGGGGTATTGGAGAGAATATAGGAAATGGTTATGAAATGTGTGTATGTACACAATTTCATTAATTTTGGAGGTTGGAGATAAATCATGAATTAATATTTAAGGAATATTAATTTCCTTAGCCACATGTTTGATGAGTTGGCAAAGGGAAGATGAAGTGGAGATGGAGGATGAGTTGGATAAGGGATTAAATAATTTAAGAATTATTTAATATTTGAGACTATAGGATAGGAGAATAACTATTAAATATTGGATATTTAATTGCTTGGAGGAGATAATTAAACATTTAGATATTTAATTAACTTGATTAGAAGGAATAATTAAATATTAGATATTTAATTAATCAGAGGAATAAGATAATTAAATATTAGATATTTAATTAACTTGGAAGAATAGGATAATGAATTAATTAATAAAATATTAATTAATAGAAAGATATGAAAATGAATTAAATAAATTAATCTTTTCAAATTAACTATATAATAGACGAATAATTATTAAATAAATATAAAATATTTATTTAATTGCTCATAGCCAATTTTTAGGTGTATACATTTTGCCCCTCTTTGAAATGATGTCGAGACAACATTATTTCAAAGATTAAATCAAGTCTCGATAATGCCTGATAGAAATTGAAAATCTAGATTGTGCGCCCCCTCAGGAGATTGATCGTGAAATTGTCAAAAATTTTAGTTTGAATGATTAATCTCATGATTAATGTGATAAAACTTCAGTCAATTAAATTGATTTGTTAAAAACAAATAAAATTGCCCCATTTTTAAAATTAATTACTCTTGAAATAGTAAATATAAAATTAACCAAGGCTAATTTTAACTTCATTGTTATCCTTGTCAACTTTTGAAGAGAATATTCTTGCTGAAGTGACCAAAATGGTAATTCCCGTGGAGAACCATTGATTCGAGCAAGTTCGGCGATATCAGCGGCCAACAGAGTATGGGTATCCGGTATGTATCTTAGCCTGAGCTTTGTTTTTAAACTTTCGTTCAAAATTTCATGTTTTAGGCGCCTTTTTTTTGAATTTTAAAAAATTTTGAATTTTCATTTTTTAGTTTAGCGCATTTGCAATTTAGGTTAGCACATATGCATTTTTGGTTAGTGCATATGTTTGTTTTAGCGCATATGCTCTGTATGTTAGCGCATATGTTCAATAGGATAGCACAAATGCATAAAGCAGTGCATATGCATGGTCGATATGCCCATATGATCAAAAAGATAATGCTTTTGCTTAAATTAGCGCATATGTATGGTTGATTAGCGCATATGCTCAAAAAGATAGTACTTTTGCCTAAATTTGAGATTGTTGATTGATACAAAAGCTAAATATCATTTTGATGTTTAAATTTAACATGTTTGATACGCATGGATGATGAAATAGAGTCATGTTTGAGTGATTTGTATGATTGATAGATCGATAGATAGCTTTGATTATTGGATTAAGTAGCTCTGATTAGCTTGATTGATAAATTTGATGATTGAGTAGCTTTGTTTATCTTGATTGATAGAGTAGCCCTAATTAGCTTGATTGATAGAGTTGAGAAACTAATTTAGTTTATGATGCAAGAGCTTAGCAGAGTTTTTGATCAAACTCACTGATTGATAATAAACCATGATTGATAGGTTTAAAATGATTTGATAGCTTAAGTTGCTTCAATTTGATTTGATTGATTGAATTGATTGGTTGATAGCTTGATTGATTTGATTCAGTTTTATTTGATTTATTGGTAGATGATTGAGTCAGTTTGATTTGATTGATTGTTTTCTCTTGACAAACAGGAGAAACTTGATGTTCTCCAGTGTCGAGAGAAATTACCGGCCATACGTTATTTAGTTCCAGAGTTATCCTAGGCCGAGATTAGACACATAGATGCCTGTGGTTTATGTCATTTATTGTTTATGCCAGAGATTACGCATAACAGAGGTTTGTTGACCGCATTAGCCGAGAGATGGCATAGTGAGCATAACACTTTCCACCTACCGACGGGTGAGATTAGTGTTATGCTAGAGGATGTCTATAGGATTCTTCATATCCTGGTGATTGGTGAGCTAGTGCAGTACGATTATTAGGATCATGTTGGGACTAAGGCTTGCAGAGTCATTTTTGTTGATGAGAGTATTAGTAGAGGAGAGATCCGATGGGTAGACATGGTGATGTACTATGAGACTCTTCCTGTGATTCTTGCTGGTTTGATTGGTGGTTTTATATGTCCTGATAGGTGATCTTGAGGCTTTTTGGTTGGATGGGGTGAGGTGCTACTGAGCATGATGCAGCATCAGACGTGATATGCTTGGGGTGTTTGTATGCTAGCACATTTATATCATGATCTACACCAGGTTGTGTATGATGAGAGTGCAAGTTTATCGACATGATGTACTTTATTACAGATCTGGTGTTGGGAGCACATTGCTATTACACGGCCTATCCATCATAGAGTTCGTGGAGAGAGGCAGCCATATTTTATTTTTATGCAGGTGTTCTTACTGAACCCAAGATGGGTAAGATGGAGTATTGGCATTGGGTTCTTGATTCTTTGGATAGTATTATTTGGAGACCATATGTTGATTGTGAGCCATGGATAGATGATGCACATACATTACCATTTATCATGTAGAGTAGATATCTTATTGGTCATATCCCCTTCATTGTTGAGCGATAGTTGATTGGTTGGATTTTGAGACAGTTTGGTATCATTCAGCCTATGCCTACTGGTGTGACTATTTATGCTCGGTGATACAGAGATAGGCGGGATTGGGGACCATCTTTATCATTTGAGATTGCTCATGCAAAGTTTGTTGCTACTTTGAGAGTGGCTTATGATATGAGATTACACATTCTAGATCCTGGGGTTGCTGCAGAGTATGCTCAGTATTTATTAGCTCATCCATTTCCTCAGATTACAGATCTAGCAAATCCTCCTCCTAGCTCAGGAGATGATGATGATGATTCAGATGATCTTGTTAGTAGGAGACGGAGATGGAGATGAGAGCTTAGAGCTGCACATGATGCTGGGAGAGGTGGAGATGATGGTGGGGATGGAGGTGGTGGTGGTGGACCTGGACAGAGAGGACGTCGATTGAGAGTCTGTGGAGGACCATTTGGACCGGCTAGCAGGATTGATAGACCTCATCCTATGGGTGGGAGAGATGGTGGATGGATTGGGAGGGATGCTGGTAGGGTAGGGATGAGATCACCTAGAGGGTTGGCAGTGATAGGGGGCAGGGTGACTAGACTGGATGGGGGTTGCGAGAGAGGTATTGATTTTGGACAGATTTAGCCAGATCCTAGAGTTATTGTAGCTCATGGCAGTGATGATGAGGATCCTGAGGATCATATTCCCCTGATTAGATGATGGGTTCAGTGAGTTACTTAGACTGAGGTTCCAGCAGTTGGACAGGTGGGTTGTGAGGGGATTGGGATTCATGCACTACAACAGGATCTACCAGAGTAGGTTGCACCAGTGCAGGATATGCCATATGTGGTTATACCAGAGCATGATGTGCCAGGGCATGATACTATTGATAGTCTGAGAGCATAGATTGATTAGCTTTGAGCACAGATACAGACTCTTATGACTGAGAGAGAAATAACTGTTAGGAGACAATAGGATACTCAGGGTCTTCTAGATCATATTCAGCAGGTTGGGACAGGTACTCTCTCAGCAGACACTGTTAGAGCATTATTTTAGGCTGGGAAGGAGACTTCCTACTAGTGATGACGATATGAGGAGGTAGTTGCAGAGAGCCAGAGAGCAGGTAGTTATCAGACCACCGTGTTGATGGATACTAGCAGTGGTGGGGTCATGGAACCTCCTCAGAGGAGTGGTGAGCATGGTAGATAGGCATCTGGAGGATCTTCTTGACCACAGCCATAGAGACGGACAGAGTAAGGTGGTAGTGGTACAAGAGAGCTGTGACTTTGATTTGAGGCACTTGTATTATTGTATCTGATATCATTGTATACTTGGACTTTTATTGTTTTATGATGATCTATATGCAGATATGGTTTCTATATGATGATGTTTTTATTTATGCATGTTACTTTATTTGATGATGTTTTATATGCTTATATCTTTTAATTTTATGGATGCAAATGAGTAGATAAATAATGATATGATGCAAATGATAAATGTTTTTGATTTTTGATTTTGATGACCTTAGATGGAAATGCAAATGATTACTTAACTTAAATGATGCAAATGCAAATGAAATGATTACTTAATGCTTAGGATGATGTATATACAAATGAAATGTTTTTTTTTTGGATTTTTTTATGTATGCCACTAAATGATAAATAGAATGATAATGCAGATAATAATGATACACTATATGAAATGTACTTAATTGAATGCAATGATTTATACGGATTTACACATGAATGATTTGTTTTTGATTTATATGTTATGCTTATAATGATTATGAATCTAAGGGAAATAGATGCAACTAAATGATTTTTATGAAATGATAATGTAGATAATACTGATTATACACTACATGAAATGCACTTAATTGAATGTAATGCAATGATAAAATGCAACTAAATGAAATGGATAATGATTAAAATGATTCTAAGAATGAATGCTCCTAATATGATAAAATGCAATTGTTTTTGTTTGTCCAAGTATACTCAATCTTTATTTATGAGCATTGATCTATTAATGAAATGATATGCTTATAATGCAAATGAATAATGAGCTATTGAAATAATCTAACTAAAAATTGTACTGCCATTCTTCATATGCTATCGGGTAGCAGTGCTTGTTTTTCATCATTGAGCTTTAAATGTTGTAAGAAAATACAAGCAACTTGACATAATGATTCAAGATGACCTGAGTATTGCTTACATGGATTTTGATATAGCAAGTTAATACAAGCAACTTGATATAATGTATCAAGTTGACCTAAGTATTGCTTGCAGAACAAACAAGGAGTATCTCCATTCATGCATGACTTGGAACGTCCTCCTTGATCTTTTGCTGATCATATCTTGAGACAAGTTCATACTGTAGTAAGAGATAAACCACAGACAACAATCAAAGAGAATAATCATGCCCCATCATAGCTCCTCTAGTCATGGACATCCTTGAGTTACATAGAGTATATGATTAGCAATAAAATCGAGAAATAAACACTGAATCTTATATGTCATTCACATGTTCTAATGGTCATTAATTGATATAATCATCTTGATGAATGATCTTTGATAATCCTTTATAGCTTTGTTGATTGCTTCTTTATTTTCTAAGTTTGACAATTCAGTTGTTGATGAAATGCCTTAATTTTCGTTTCTTTGTTGCTTGTTATCTATTTCGAAATCCTAGGTGTTTTTGGTTTTTCTAAGTTTTTTGAATGTTTTTGGTTTTCAAAGATTCAAAAGACTACATTAGCAAAAGGAATTAGGATTTTGCCCCCAATGAAAACAAAAAGATTTTATTATGGATATATGAATTGATCAAGATCCAAACCATAGTGAGATACAAATGCAGATTGATTGATGCTGATAAAATCTCAGACAGTGACTACGACAAGCATGTCAAAGATTGATAACTGTTGGTAAGCTGCATATTTTTTTGCTAAATGGTTCAGAGAAATGGATGCGAAAGATGGAAATGATAAATGCAAGAGGATGGAGTGGATAGGTGTGCAAAGCGATCTCATGGATGGAGGAACTCACTTCTTAGATGGTGCCTGTTTACCAGGTTTTCACCATCTAAATTTATTGCATTTTTGTTGCTTTATATATTTTTAGGGATTTTCTGCTTTTTTGATTATTATTATTATTATTATTATTTTTTTTACTGATTTCTTCAGGATTTTATATGCCTTTTATTGATTTTTCCAAGACTTTAAATCTCAAGCATAGAATTTCTTGAGGTGGATAGAATTGATAGGTTCATCAAACCAATCACCTTCTGGGGTAGATAATTTGTATGCTCTTGATCCATATGTTGCTACTATGACAAAAGGTCCTAGCCAATTTGGTTCAAATTTGCCCTTTGTTTCCCGATCTTGCTGATTTCTCAGATTCTCCCTTAGAACTATGTCTCCAATCTAGAAAATGCGTGGCTTGACTATGTGGTTATAGCTTCTTGCCATTCTTTGTTGATATAATTTTAAATGATTTGTTGCATTGTGGTGACATTCCTGAATCAGTTCTAGTTCCTAGAGTTGAGAGACTCTTTGTTCTTCTTCTGGTATAAGACCATGCAAGGATACTCATAGAGAAGGTATCTATACTTCTATAGGTAATATCGCTTCTGATCCATAAACCAAACAATATGGAGTTGCCCCTGTTGGAGTGCAGACACCAGTTCGATATGCCCAAAGAGCAGGATTCAGTTGAATGTGCCAATCTTTTCCAGCTTCATTAACTGTTTTCTTTAAGATTTTTAAAATAGTTTTGTTTTATGCCTCAACTTGACCTTTACCTTGTGGATAATATGGAGTAGAGAACCTATGTTGGATATGAAATTTTTCACATAGCTCTTTTACATCTTGATTTTTGAATGGTCTTCCATTATCAGTGATAATGGTCATAGGAACTCCATAGAGACAGATTATGTAATTCAAGATGAATGATGATATTTGTTTTCCTGTCACTGTTGTTAAAGGCACTGCTTCAATTCACTTAGTAAAATATTCAGTAGCAACTAGAATGAATTTATGGCCATTAGAAGATGAGGGATTGATCTTTCCTACCAAATCCAGGCCCCACTGTGAAAATGGCCATGACCCTATCATAGGATATAACTCTTGTGCTGGTGCATGAATTAGATTTCCATGAATTTGACATTGTTTACACTTTGTAGCATAGGTGAATGAGTCTCTTTCCATAGTAGGCCAAAAGTAACCCATACGAATAAGTTTCTTAGCCAATGTTAAACCACTTGAGTGTGTACCACAAATACCCGCATGAATGTCACTAAGAACTCATTCAGATTCATCTTTTTCCAGACATCTCAATAATGTACCATCTAGACCATGCCTATATAGAATATCAACAATAATGGTATAGTGAGAAGACTGACAGATAAAGTTTCTGCGTTGATTACGAGATAATTCCATAGGAAGGATATGATCTTTTAAATATTGGTAGGTTTGACTGGTTCTTGATATATAGAAAATTTGATAGGTATGCTGGGATTGAATCGTAGGGGTTAAGATATCTTCCACAAGAAACTCGTAACGTTGTTGATTCTCTTTATTTTGCAAGAGAGATACTATTGTAGCCATTGCATCTGCTGCTTTATTTTCATTTCTGGGAATCTGGGTGAATGTGATTTCTTTAAAATGTCCTTTAAACTCTTCTGCTAGCTGTTTGTATAGCATAAGCTTATCATCCTTTATTTGATATTCATCATTTATTTGATTAATGACAAGTTTTGAATCACCATAAACATATAGTTCTTTGACATTCCATTCAATGGCCATTGTGAGCCCTATAGCCAATGCTTCATACTCTGCAGTATTATTGGTGCATGGAAATCTTAGTCTATATGATTTCGGAATTGTATGTCCTTGAGGTGTGATAAAAAATATTCGTGCACCTGATCCATATTGAGTATAAGAACCATCAAAGTACAATTCCCAAAATTTTGTACTTATTGTCAAGATATCTGCATCAGGAAAGTCGATGTGCAAAGGCATGTCATTTTGTAGAGGTGCATCAGCTAATTGATCAGCAATGACTTGTCCCTTGATGGCTTTCTAGTCAACATATTCTATGTCAAATTCACTTAGTATCATAACCCATTTGGCTAGTCTCCCTGTTAATGTTGACTTACTCAATAAATATTTGAGAGGATCTATCTTTGCTATTAGTTTTACAGAATGAATCAACATATAATGTCGTAGCTTCTAAGTTGCAAATACAACTGCTAGACATATCTTTTCAATTGATGAATAATTTAACTCATATCCAACAAGTGTTCTGCTGATATAACAAACTACTCTATCTTTTCCTTCATCATCGTGCTGAGCTAGGAGAGCGCCTAATGATACACTTGTTGTTGAGACATAGAGTAACAAGGGTTTCCCTTTGGTTGGTGATATCAGTACTGGAGGACTCATAAGATATTCTTTTATTTGCAAGAAAGCTTCTTCACATGTTAGATCCCATTTGAATGGAACATTTTTATGTAGAAGATGGGTAAAGGGAAGACATTTATTGGCCAATTGGGACACAAATCTCTTGATTGATTGCAACCTTCCATATAAAGATCGCAATTGACTTATGTTCTTAGGTGATTCCATCTCCATGATAGCTTTAACTTTTCTAGGATCGACTTCAATGCCACGAGTTGATATAATGTACCCAAGGAGTTTTCCAAAGGTTAACCTAAATGCACATTTCTTTGGATTCAATCTCAATTGATATCTTTCCAGCTTGTCAAAAATCTTGCTTAAAATGTTCAAATGTTCTTTTCTTGTGTGAGATTTTGCAAGTATGTCATCGACATAATCTTCCATAAATGTATACATCATGTCATGGAAAATTGTTGTCATAGCCCTTTGATAAGTCGCTCCTGCATTCTTAAGCCCAGATGGCATAACATTCCAGCAGTATGTTCCCCATGCACAGGTGAAAGCTGTCTTCTCTTGATCTTTAGGTGCGATTCTTATTTGATTATATCCTGAGAAGCCATCCATTAATGAAAACATCTCATGCCCTGCTGACAAGTCTACTATGATATCAATGTTTGGCAGCGGGAAATCATCTTTTGGATAGGCTTTATTCAGATCTCTGAAATCTGTGTAGATTCTTATGCTCTTATCTAGTTTTGATACTGGTACAATATTTGAAACCCATTCTGGATAAGCGACTGGTCTTATGAATCCCACTTCTAATAATTTCTTGAGCTCAGTTTTGACAAGAAGAGCAATATGTGGGTGCATCTTTCTTAGCTTCTGCTAGATAGGTTTTGCTTGTAAATCCACATTGAGATGGTGCATGACAAGATCTGGGTTTAGCCTTGGCATATCTGCATAAGACCAAGCAAAATTTATTTGTCGTTGTTTAAAGAATTCCATGTATTCTTTCCTCTCTTTTTCTGATAATGAGGTAGCAAAATGAAGTATTTTAGGATCCTTTGATGTATCAATGTTTACTGCTTCTGTTGGTTCTATTAGGATAACAGACCTTTCTTGAAAATATGCAGGAAAAATGTCAAACTTTCCATCTTTTGACACCTCAAGGAGGTTTTCATCATCAAATACGTCCTTTATTTTATCTTTTGATTGATCTAATGTTGCCATGAAATGGTTTTCAACAATAGGTCTCTTTCCTTGTTTTATTTCACTTTTGCAACTAAAAAGTTTGGCATTTTCCTAACTATGAAAAACTTTACTTGAATTTGTAGTAGAAGATATCTTAGGTGGGATGGGTTCAATAGCGTTAAGGTACATAGCTAAGTCATGATCATTGGAAAAGACATTTAGTTCGGTTTTGTCTAAATTATCCCAATCAAATAGTTCAGGATGAAGAAGGAGTAAATCATAATCACTGTCATCATTAGGTGTTTCAACGTTCATGACATGATGATCATAATTTATCATAGCATAGGTATTGTCATAGTTTGAATGTTTTTGAGGATTGTCTTTCTCAAGAATTTCTAAATTAGTTTTAACAAGATTAATATTAGCATTTTGTAGCTCACACTCAAGTGGTTCTTCAATTGATGTTTGTCCCTTAAATGAATGGATTATATCGACACACACGTCTTTGGTATTGCAAATTTCTTCCTGATTGACTCCATTTGCAGTTTTGAGTTTATAGACTTGTGTACATGTTAAAGAGGATTCTTTTAACAAATTTTTTCTCCTTTCAAACTCATCTTCTTCTGGACTAATAGTTAACCCAACTTGACTATCTTTTATTTCTTCTATAGTTCTTGCATATCTGATTCTTGTTTGCACTTCTTGAGGCATTGTATCGCTATTTTTGTCATTCTCTTTTCTTTTTGCATATGCCTCTTTTCTCTAAATTCTGAGTTTCTCTTGTCTCTTTTCTAATTTTATCTTTTGTTCTATAATGGACAAGTCTTCTTTTGTAATGGCTGCTTGATCTTCATTATGTTCATTACTTGATGTAGTAGATAAATTATCTGGTCCCCATTCATACTCATTGGAATCTGTTTCTGAATTTTGATCTAAGATTACTCCACTATACCATACTGGAATGTCGTATGGTGCAAACAGTTCTCTGATTTCTGTCATTTCTATTTTTACTACTTCTGGAATATTCTGTTCAGATTATTCTTTTGTTTGTATTTTTAGAACTTGTTGACAAGATTTTTCTTCACCTTTGATAGCAGTCTCTTCTTCTTTCTTTTCATGATCTTCTTGCTTCTTTTGCTTATTGGCTACTATTTTGGCTTCTTGATGTAGCTTTTCTTGCCAATTGTGTCCTTGAGAAACTGATTTCTTTCTCCATTTTTGCTATTGAGTATTGTGTTGCTTTTGATTAGACTTCAGATATCCTAGTCCAGATTTATCTTCTGTTGATTGTGAATGTGGACAAATAGGTTCTGAAATACCTTGATGTTGCTTACCAATTGGTCCTTTCCCTTCATATCCCATCTTTTGCATGAATTTATATCCTTTGCCATATTGTTTTATGGGAATATTGACTTCTGCTACTGTTGCTATAGTTTTATATTCATCTTTGTATAACCAACCAAGAATATCCTTGTCTTCATTTTCTTCCTCAAGAGTTCCAACACTAACAAAGGTTCCCTTAAACATACGTTTTGATTTTTCTAATGATTTTGATTGAATATTTGTAGGTTTTCCATATGACTTAGGGGAAAGTGGAAAATTATTCAAAGAATATTTTCCCATTCCTTCATCATTTAACTTGAGCTTTTCTTCAAAAGTTTCCCATAACTTTGCTTGAATTTCCTTGGTAGGATATACTGATTCTCTGTTATGTGGAACTGTGGTATCTTGTGTCGGCTTCAAATTGCTGCAATATTGACTAGAATCTGCAATTATAGTGATTTCTTTTCCTTTATGAGGAAATTTTACACATTGATGATATGTAGAAGGAACTGCTTGCATCTTGTGAATCCAGGGTCTTCCTAGAAGAATGTTGTAGGAGAGATTCAAGTCTAAAACTTGACACAATGTATCCTTTTCCATAGGTCCTATCCTTATTAGTAGCATAATAGTTCCTTTAGAAGAACATTCTGCTTCATCGTAAGCCTTGATGGTTATTTTATTTTTCGGGTCCACTGCATTCTCTGAATACCCCAAAGCTTTTATCAAACTTAATGCACAAATGTTTAAACTAGCTCCTCCATCTATGAGTACATGTTTGACACGAGTTTTATTAATGGAGACTTCAACATGTAAAGGAGCATTGTGAGGATGTTGTAAGGAGGCATCATCATTTTCAGAAAATGATAAGCAATGAGGAGCTATAAGATGTCCTACCATGTTTTGGATTTGATTAATATCCAAATCCTTTGATATCATTGTTTCCACTAAAGCTTTCTCCAAAATTTCCTTATGCATAGGTGAAATCTTGAGAAGTTCCAAAATTGATATTCGAGCTTGTATTCGTTGTAATTGCTCTACTAAATTGTATTGTTGTGACGTGGATGTTGAGTCTTTTACTATACCTGGAAAGGTAACCTTTGCTTTGCTTCTTGTGATAGCGTTGATTGGTTCTGAAGATGGATTTTCGTTAACAATTATCACATTTACTACATCATCGTATGTATAAGCATAATTTACTTTGGCTTTCCCTTTGTCATTTTCCAATTGGGATGATTCACCTTTATCATAGTTTGGAAGTGGAGTTTTAAAAGCCAAGTGTGATTCATTTGTCTTATGGCTATCCACCGTAATGGTTCCATTATCAATTAGATCTTGGATAATGTGTTTCAATCTTTGGCAATCATTTGTTAGGTGTCCTTTATTCCGATGATAATTGCAAAAATGATTGTCATTCCACCAGTTTGGCTTAACTGGTGGTTCATAAATTCTCGCTTCGGGTAAAACAATCAATTTGTTAGCAAGCAAAGTTTTTAGAGCTGATTCTAAAGATTCTCCAATATTTGTGAATTTTCTCTGAGGATTAGAGAAAAAGGACTTGAATTTCTTGTTTTCCAGATTGTCATTGCTTGGGATTTGACTTGATAGATTGAAAATTGGTTGTTGTTGTTTTGCAGTATTGTTATCATCATTTCCTTCATTGCTGACATTCCTATTTTTTGACTAGAACTTGGGTTTATTATTGTTGTTGTTGTTGTTGCTGTTGTATGAATTATTGTAAAGTTTTAGTTCTCCTTTCTTTACCATTGCGTTCTCTATTTTCAGACCATTTTGATCATTTTGGCAAAAGAGGGAGGACATTGCATCCTTAGTCGATAACTCATTTCACTGATAAGATTATCAATGAATATGTCCATTTTTTCTTGATCAAGTACATCCCGGGGATACCTATTAAACATGCATTTCCATCGTTATAAAAAGATCATAAAGGATTCTCCATTCTTTTGTTTAACATTGCAAAGATCTAGCATTGTTATTTCATTCCTTATATTGTAGGAATATTGTGAAATAAACCTATTCACAAGTTCTTTAAAGGATTTGATTCTAGATGGTAATCTTGAAAACCATTCCATTGATTGTCCATTTAAACTCCTAGGAAAAAGACGCATAAGGTAAGTCTCATCATGAGAAAATTCCATACTTATAGTACAAAACTCCCTAATGTGATCTTGAGGATCAGATCTTCCATCATATTTGTCATATTTAGGAATCTCGCAATGTTGTGGAAATGGTATCATATTTAGCTTTTTATCAAAGGGATATGGACATATGTCTTCTAATGAATACTTCATGTCTTGTATCTGCTGTTGTAGAGTTTGCATTTGTTGAGTAAAGTTTGCATAGTCTCTCATTGTTTCGTCATGAGTCTTTTTGTCACTACTCTCTTTTCTTTCATCTTCCCTTTCTTTTCTTGTTTCTTCGTTGTTCATATCTTCGTTATTTTGCTCATTTGTGTTTTGGGTGTTACTTGTATGATAGTATGATATGAAAAGCTACATGAATGTGCTAAAATGATTATGCTAAAATGCTATATGATAATTTCTATTTGCTTCAAAAACTCACGGATGCTTATGATTGATTGAAAACTATTATTGAAGACTAACTTCCTCTCAACTAAAGCTCTTGGTTTTATAGAATTTGAGAGGATAAGATGATGTGGCTCAAATCAATGGTCATGATTAGATCTACAGATTTGAATGGCTATGAGAAAAGGTGAAGGTTGAGAGAAAGGGGGAAGGAGAAGACAAGTGTCACTCATCTCACCTTGACTGGGTTGCTGACTGAGGGAATCTAGGGATGGTTGGAGGAAATTTAGGCATGGTAGGACAAGTGGACTCAAGTCCTTCCCAAGATGTAGGGGGTGTTGGAGAGAATATAGGAAATGGTTATGAAATGTGTGTACGTACACAATTTCATTAATTTTGGAAGTTGGAGATAAATCATGAATTAATATTTAAGGAATATTAATTTCCTTAGCCACATGTTTGATGAGTTGGCAAAGGGAAGATGAAGTGGAGATGGAGGATGAGTTGGATAAGGGATTAAATAATTTAAGAATTATTTAATATTTGAGACTATAGGATAAGAGAATAACTATTAAATATTGGATATTTAATTGCTTGGAGGAGATAATTAAACATTTAGATATTTAATTAACTTGATTAGAAGGAATAATTAAATATTAGATATTTAATTAATCAGAGGAATAAGATAATTAAATATTAGATATTTAATTAACTTGGAAGAATAGGATAATGAATTAATTAATAAAATATTAATTAATAGAAAGATATAAAAATGAATTAAATAAATTAATCTTTTCAAATTAACTATTTAATAGATGAATAATTATTAAATAAATATAAGATATTTATTTAATTGTTCATAGCCAATTTTTACGTGTATACAATGACAGGTGTTGACATCAATGACAAAACCATATCAACATATCTAGAATACTAACAATCTCCCCCTTTGGCATTGATGGCAACACAAGATGGAAAAACCATCAAAGTGCCAAAACAGAAATGCCTACAACCAAAAAACCAACAATCTCCCAAAGAAATCATTAACCAAAAATCAAAATACATAATATCTCTCCCAAAAGTAATAATCTCTCCCCAAGGGATAAAGTCTCTCCCCCTAGGAATAGTATGTGTTTTCCTTGTGTTTTTCCATATCAATCTCTCACCCTTTGACATCAAATGCCAAAGAAATACAAAAATAGCAACTCATTCAATATACCAACTATTCTCCCTGAGAAGTAGCTCTCCTTATCAAAGCTAGAATAAAAGATTTCTCTGTTAATTCTGTCAGTTGATGACAAACATCAACTATCTAAGTCTCTACCGGTGGGGGTAGGACTCCAAGTTGCTGTCTGAGATACTCAAATGTTTCCTTAGGCAAAGGTTTTGTAAAAATATCTGCAATCTGCTCTTTAGTATTCACATAAACCAATTTCACTTCTTTTGCTTCAATATTCTCCTTTAGAAAATTGAATTTGATAGAAACATGTTTAGTCTTAAGAGTGAAATACTGGGTTCTGTGATATATCAATTGCTGCCATATTATCACAGTAGATAGTTATAGCTTGCTTGCATTTTACCTTTATGTCCTTCAACATTTGCTTGATCCATAATACCTGTGTACAATTAGTTGCTGCTACAACATATTCTGATTCTGCTGTTGATAGACTTGTACAACTTTGTTTCTTGCTCAACCATGAAATGAGTCTGCTACCAAGAAAAAATGCTCCGCCGGTGGTGTTTTTGTTATCATCCACATCTCCTGCCCAATTAGCATCTGTGTATGCACATAAATCAAAATTTTCATCTCTAGGATATCATAAACCAAGATTTGTAGTGCCTTGTAGGTATCGGAAAATCCTTTTCACTACTGATTCATGATTTTGTTTAGGATTACTCTGAAATCATGAAACAATACATATTGCATTCATAATATCAGGTCTTGTTTGTGTCAAATACAATAAACCTCCTATCATAGACTTGTACCTAGTCAGATTAACAAGTGTTGATTCATCCTTCAAAGATAGTTTATTAGTTGTAGTCATAGGTGTGCTTACCGGTTTACAATTTTCCATGCCAAATTTCTTTAGTAATTCCCTTAAGTACTTAGATTGACATAGGAATATACCTTTATCAGTCTATGAAATCTGTAATCCTAAAAATAATTTTATCTCTCAAATCATAGACATTTCAAATTCTTGCTGCATTTTATTAGAAAAGTCTTTACACAAACCATCTTCACCTCCAAAGATTATATCATCAACAAAAACTTCAATAACCAAGATGTCTTTATTATCTATCAAATAAAATCCATCAGGTTGTTCAATATAAACTTCTTCTTCAAGATCTCCATTCAAAAATGCACATTTAAATCCATTTGATATACTTTGTAGTTCTTGTGTCCTGCAAAAGACAATAAAAGTCTTGTTGCCTCAATTCTAGCTACTGTTGCAAAGGTTTCATTGTGATCAATTCCTTCTTTTTGTGAATATCCCTTACACACTAATCTTTCTTTGTTTTTGATTACCTTACTATCTTCATTAAGTTCATTTCTGAAAATCCATTTAGTTCCAATTACATTTTTGTCTTTAGGCCGGGGAACTAATGACCAAGTGTTATTCCTTTCAATTTGTTCCAATTCATCTTCCATAGCTTTAATCCAATATTTATCTTCACATGCCTCATTAATTTATGTAGGTTCAATTTGAGAAATAAGACATACCTCTTCATTTGCCAATCTTCCTCTAGTCATAACTCCTTGAAATTTGTTTCCAATTATCTAATCTTTAGAATGATTCAATCTTACATACCGGGGTGTTTCTACTTGCTATTGTTCTTCACTGTATGTTGAATCTCCAGATGATGCCGGTGTCATTGGATCACCATTCTGTACCGGTGTATTCATAATAGGTCCATTTGTGATTATCTCTATTGCCAGTTCAGAGTCTGTGTACCTTGAATTTCCTCTAAACTGTTCATCAATCTTCACATTTGCACTCTCAACAATTTTCTGCAATCTCTTGTTAAAACATCTATATGCCTTTCTCTTAGATGAATAACCAAGAAATATTCCTTCATCACTTCTAGGATCAAATTTGTCAATATACTCATCTCTTCTAATATAGCATTTACTTCCGAATATTCTGAAATATTTAAGAGTAGGAGTATTACCAAACCATAGTTCATGTGGGGTCTTACTAGTTTCACCTCTAATGTGAACTCTGTTGAATGTATAAACTGTTGTATTGACCGCTTCTCTCAAGTCTATATAAGGTAGATTTGCTTCAGATATCATACTTCTGGGTGTATCCAAGATAGTTCTATTTTTCCTTTCCACAACTCCATTCTGATGGGGTGTCCGAGGTGCTGATAACTATCTTTTGATCCCATTCACTTCACAAAATTTATTAAATTCCTTAGATGTGAATTCACCTCCTTGATCTGATCTCAAACATTTGATTTTCTTGCTGATTTCATTTTCTACCATCACCTTTAATAGTTTGAATTTCCCAAGTGCTTCCGATTTTTCTCTGAGAAAAGTAACCCAACACATTCTAGAATAGTCATCAACGATTAGCATAAAATACCTATCTCCTTGTATACTTCTAGTTCTTGTTGGACCACATAAATCAGTATGAATTAAATCAAGAACATTGTTAGACTTCTTTGGAATACTCTTGAAAGTTGCTCTAACTTGTTTTCCCAATTAAAATTTGTTACATATTGGATTGTGAGGTTTAACAATCTTAGGTGAATCTCTAATTGTCTTAGTTGTATTGATTTCACAATGCAATCAAAATTTACATGACAAAGTCTCTTATGCCATAACCAACTTTCATCAATGTGTGCAATCAAACATGCTTTCTCATTGTTGTTCAAATGAAAGATATTACCTCTAGTCTAATTACCAGTTGCAATTTCCAAATTAGTTCTGTTTAAGATTTTGCATTTACCATTCTTGAATTGTAACTGAAATCCTTTCTCAACTAATTGACCAACACTCAAAAGATTATGCTTCAAACCTTCAACATAGTAAAACATTATTAGTATTGTGCTTACCATCAAAAGATATAGTGCCTTTTCCTTTGATCAAACAAGCTTTATCATCTCCAAATCTTACTAGACCTCCATTGTAATCCTAAAAGGTTAAGAATTTACTCTTATCACCAGTCATATGATGTGAACATCTTGAATCAATGATCCATTCATCCTTATCTTCAATTTTAGCTGCTAGGGCCTGCTCTACCGGTTGAACAGTAGGTGTCAGTTGATCTTCTGTTATAGAAACAAAAGCCCATCCATTGTCTTTCGGATCCTCATCAGAATCATCAGTAACTCCTTCATTAGCATAATAACAAGATTTGTCTCTATTCTTCTTGAACTTGTATTTCTTATAGTCAGGGTTAGGCTTATATGTTCTTTTAGCTTCTTCTCTTAATCTTGCATGTCTATCAGGACATCTAGAAGCCATATGACCAATCTTATTATAGTTAAAACATTTAAAGGGTGCCTTACCTTCATACTTACTTCCAATTGGATCTTTAGGCATTTTCCTTGCAAATAGTTCTTCAAGTTCTTCAAGTTCTTCATTTTCTCTCCTTCTTTCTTCAAGTTCTCTTGCATAGAAGGCTTTCCAATCAGATTTATCAGATGATGACGATGATGCTACAGTTGATGATGATGCCTTGAAAGCTAGATCTGTCTTGATAGTAGTAACAGGACCAAATTCCTCAAGCTCAAAGGCTGAAAGTTTTCCAACCAAAGTGTCTCTAGATACTAATGCATTAGGCATTGTTCTCAATTCATTTATAGCAGTAACTTTTATTTTATATGCCGGTGGCAAAGCTCTTAAAACTTTAGAAATAATCTCATCTTCACTTAAGGTTCCTCCACAACATTGTATACCCAAAACAATTTCATTTACTCTTTCCATAAAAGCAGAAATTCTTTCTTCTTCTTCCATTTTCAGACTTTCATACCTGACCCAGAAGCATTCAAGTTTTGCAATTTTGACTGTGGAATCTCCTTCATTCAATGTTTCTAATTTGTCCCAAATAGCTTTAGCAGTAGATCTGTCTGACAATCCCATGACTTGCAAATCTGACAATGCGCTCAAAAGTGCTTCTCTTCGTTTGCAATCATTTTCCTCATCTTTGGCCAAGGTTGGTGGATTAGGTTGACCTTGAGTAGGAGCAGTACAACCATTCTTTGTAACATCCTATATGTCCTTTCCAATGCAATTCAAATGTGTCTCCATCCCGATCTTCCATATGCCATAGTTAGTTCCATCAAGTTTTAGACTATCCTTCCTAAAATAGTTAGAAGACATTGGATCTCCTCAAGCTGTTAAACTTCTGCAAAAAGAGGAGTAGGCTCTGATACCAGTTGTTAGGTCCTGGAGACAACTGAGAGGGGGGGGGGGGGTGAATCAGTTGTCTAATAAATTCAACCAAAACTAACTTAACCAAAACTTAATGCTTAATACCGGTAAACCAAACTTTATGTCGGTAGACAGTTTTAATAGTTAATTGCAATACTGGTAAATATTAATACATGAAACAAAAAGAAAATAACATCCACAACACATAACACAAATATTTGTACGTGGAAACCCTGTAAGGGGAATAACCATGGTGGGAATCCTTACCCACAATCAAATGATACTATTGCAGATAGTATGTGTGTACAATATGGATTCTGCACATGCAGAAAGGCCAGCTTCCTAGAGCTTACTGCTAAAAAATGAGAGTCACACTGACTACAATTGGATGGTTAAATCCAATGACAATGTAATGCACAAAATAGCATCTTCATATGCTGGATTCAGTACCGGTTAAGTTCTGATTGCCTTTACAAAACCTTCCTTCAACCTTCAAATGATGTCTATGTGTATAGCTCTGCTTATCTTCGCATATACCTTATTGCAATCCTTTTCACATTCACACTCCACACTCCTTGTGATCTTACAAATAATATCTTACATATATACCATAACCTAAGACCAATTTGAATAGGTTGGCTCACTAAAAGATATTACAATAAATCAATTACAAGTAAATCAATATCCGATGCATGATGTCGGCTCAATTACAAGTAAATCAATATCTGATGCATGACGTCAGCTCAATGAATTTACAATAATAATAAATCATCTCCATAATGAGCCATGCTAATCTGGAATAGATATGCCTGCCGGTGCATATCATGGACCTATTTTTTGGTAACAACAAATATGCAAACCCGAATAAACAAATAACCAAATTGCCAAACCCAAGTGATTGAATAATGTCTTCGACATAACAAAGTAATCTCCAAGTCATTCCAAGTGCCGATGAACAATATAATCTGCCAATGAACCAAATACCAGTGACTCTGCATGAGTCTGTAACTTGTCGATGAACATAACCAAAATCTCCAAGTGCTGATAAGTGTTGACAAGTGATGATAGGTGTTGACATCAATGACAAAACCATATCAACATATCCAAAATACCAACATAGGAGGGGTTATAATGGTCTTATTCTTCGATGCTTAAAGAAGGCTGAAGTCCCTATTTCTCTTGAAGAAGCATATTCAAGTGCTTGCGGGGGCATTTTGGGGGTAGGTCTTTAGTTCAGAGATTGCTCCAAATTGGATATTATTGGAAAACCATGGAGATAGATTCTTTTGTGTTTGTTAAATGATGTCATCAGTGTCAACAACATAGCAGTTTAATCCACCCCCCTACCCAAGAGCTTCGATCATAGGTAGCATCCTAACCCTTTTCTACATGGGGTTTGGATCTTGTTGGTAAAATATCTCCTCCTTCCTCTCAAGGACATACTTTTATCATAACTACCATTGATTACTTTACAAAGTGGGTGGAAGCCATTCCTCTTAGATTCACTACCCCTGAAGTAATTTGTCAATTCATTTTGGAAAACATCATTTCTCGATTTGGGATACTTTCCGCCTTAGTTTTAGATAATGGAATGTCATTAAAAAATAAGGATGTGAAGAAGTTTCTTGACAAATATCATATTCAACATAAATTTTCTACACCTTATTATCCTCAATCAAATGGTCAAGTTGAATCTTTTAATATGATAATTGAACAAATTCTTTGAAAGACTATAAACAAGCATGGTAAGGATTGGCATACTCAATTAACCTATGCTCTGTGGGCTTATTGCATGAGTGTACATGTTGCTATGGGTTGTACCTCTTATAATCTTGTTTATGGTGTTGATACCATTATGTCTTTGGAGTTAGAAATTCCTTCTTTAAGAGTTTCTCTTAGGGGTATAGTGGATGATGACTCCTATAGGGAGCAAAGACTTCAAAAACTTGAGATGCTCTATGAATGACATATAAATGCCCTCGAGAATATTCAAACATATCATAAAACTTTGCAACGAAGCTACAATGATAAGGTTATTCAACGTTCCTTCTCGATAGGGGATTTAGTCCTTTATGAGAATCAACGCAATGTAAATGCATTACCTAAGGAGAAAGGAACATTTAGTCCTAATTGGCTTGGACCATATATCATTGTGGAGGTCTATGGATCACGTGCTTACAAAATAGCATATGTGTAAGTTACGCCTCTCAAGGAACCCATAAATGCTATGCACCTTCATAGATACTATGCCTATTTCTATTTTTCTCTCTCTCTCTTTCTTTCTTTCTTTCTTTCTAGTCTTCTTTCTATTCTCTCTCTTTGTCTTTTTTTCTTCAAAATAGGGTAATATGTTAGCATATCTTCATTAAAGTATGTAATATTAAATGATGTTATATTGTTTGGTCTACATTTCTTCATTCTTGACAAGCATGTTTCATTACTATATTGTTTGTCTTGGATTCTTTTTATGTAAATTGTACTGGATTTGCATTTCATATGTGCTAGAATGTTATGCAATTTCTTATGTGTTAAGTAGAATTATATCATGTTGTGTTAATTAAATCACATTAGTCATATAGTTCTCATGCTTAATGCATTCTTCTTTTACATCATCAAAGTAGAATTTGATTAAATACTTAGTTATTTAATTAAGTCACACATGTATCAATTTAATCATGAAGCATTGAGAAATCAATCACATAGAAATTAAATCATATATACATGCTCATTACTCAATATGTTACTTCTAATCTAAGCAATGCATACATTGTTTAAGTATTAAAAATAGCATAATCATGAGTGGCATCATATATACATCAATACATCAAAATCATCTCCTATCCCTTCTGATCTGGCCGTGTGGGTGGCCTCATGGGGGTGTATCGTGATACAAACCACAAGTGACTCTGCGAGGAGCTCCTGTGATCTCTCTCCATCATGATCCCTCGGTATGTGGCTGCCTCTGTCTGCACTGCTGCTAGGTCACACTTTGTCTATTGTAATCTATCTCGTAGTACCTCCACCTCCATCCGAATAGGGGAGAAAAGGTCCTCATGTCTATAGTGTCATAAAATTGTGACCCTAACAATTTACAACTGCATTAGGGTCCTCATGCATTTGAACTCGAATCCTCTAGCTTGATCAAAGACTGAAGAGTACTCAGCTTCTAAAAATAGCTTCTTCCTTGGCCTCTGCATCACCCCATCCACATTCTTCTCTGGAGAGAGGGGTAGGACAGGGGTGTGGTACCACTATCACCCCTTGGACAGGAGCATGGCACCCTTGTCATCCCAAGACAGGAGCGTGGCACCCCTGTCCCTGCCCTATTTTAGGGTAGGACCCTTCCTAGAGAATGCCTTGTGGGTTGTGCCTTGGGCGGGAAACCTCCCCGATGTCGGCCCATGACAAAATTCAAATCCACCAACATATATTTAAGGGGGTATTTGTCCTCTCATTTGAATAAGTTGAAGCTGGATAAGTTGGATAGGTCAAATTCAGAGAGATTCAAGTTGCATAAGAGATCAAGCATTCAAGAATTCAACCATTCTTTTCCAGCATTGAGCATTCTCAAGTCTCCCTTCAAGGATAGGTGTTGCATTCAAGTCAAGGATTCAACCATTGAAGATGAGATCCCTTTGAACATTCAATTCCACATAAGCACTTCTATCAACATTGCTATCACAACCTCGCTTGAGGTGATTTACAATTCAATCTTTCATTTACATCTACTTGCAAGTACTTTCTTTCATTACTTGGTTAATTCCAAAACTTGGGTTTGAACTAAAGGAAAACCCCCAATCCCAACCCCTTTTCCTCTCTTTTTATGTGTGTAGGTTGTAGGTGCGCACCTGTACTTTTGGATTCAGGCTTCATTTGCAGAGGCGAAAAACCCCTTTTTGTTTTGCGGATTTTTCGGAGGACCATGTACATTCCCACCATGGTTTGGACAACTTTTCATCAAATTCGTAGGGTGACTTTGTCTCAACATTTTACTGCCAGATCCAGGTACACAACTTCATCCCATATTCCGATCTCAAGTTATAATAAGTTCTTTGTCACTTTTGCACTACATAATTCAATCAATTCCTTTCCATTTCAAACAAGGAAGACGGGATCATCCCAACATTCTCAATTCATTCAAAATTTAATCTATCATCTTTGTGTGGAGATTGAATCTAGTGAATTATCTTCATCCTTTATCTTGCTAATGTAATGGTGAAAAGTGCTTGAAGGATAATCAATAGTGAAACTATCATCTCTCTTTGAGGGAAAGGGTATTTTTCCTCTTTATCTACCACTCATCATTTTCCCACCATTATATTTTGGTGAACACGACATCCTGCATGCTTTCCTTTGAATAACATTGCATATTTTTCATTTACAAGTTTCAACTTTATGCAAACTTAGTGGTTAAATTATTCAAAACCTTAGTTTTTAAATATAAAATTAAACTTGTGATTTGTAAAAATTGCTTATCTTAGATTTAAAAATTTCTTTGTTTGTCAAATTCAATTTCCTCATTATCTTGTTCAATTTGCAATTAAAATTTACAAAATTAAGAGGTTACTTGTTAAAATCCTAATTTTAAAAAATCCTACAATTAAAATTTTTAATCCCCCCTTTTTCCCAAAATTCAAATTTCAAAATTGAGTGGTTAGGTCATCAAACCCTAATTTTTAAAATTTATTGGATTTTGTGTGAATTTCAAATCCATTTAAGTTACATTCAGATTTCTAAACATTTTCCAAGTTGTCCCTATCCATTAGGTTTGACCCTATTCAAAATTGCACTTCAATTCCTCTTTTTCTTCAAATCCCTAATAGGGTCCTATTTTGACATCTGTACCTTCATTTCGCCCATTTAGAGACCATAAAATTTGCCAATTTTTTGAGGTTAGCTTTAAAATCATCATAATATCCATCCTTGAAAATTTCAAAAAAAGTTGGTCGGACCATGTGTGTTCCCGCCATGGTCCACGATTTTTTCCCGAAATTTCGGGAGACTATTATGACTGTGTTTAATATCCTAAATCCGTAAGATTGGTTGATTTTATTGATTTTTTAACCCTCTAGAAATGGAAAAACCTTCAAAATTCAACATTTCAACTTTCAAGAAATTTTATAAAATTAAGAGGTTAATTATAGTCTGCCCTGATTTTTAAAATTCTAATTTTAAAATTAAGTGGTATTCCCTTGGCCCTAATTATAATTTTACAATTAAGTGGTATTCCCTTGGCCCTAATTTTAAAATTTCAATTTCCTTTCATTTTTGGAAATTGTGTCATCCTCTTCCTCCAACAAAGTTCAGATTTTGTAATCATCACTTCCTTACATTTTGCATTACTCAATTTTGTAAGTTTTTGTTTCACAATTCAAAATTCAATTTTTCCCTCTAGTGCAAGAGTTTTACCATGATTAGTCCTACCTATCCTACACCTATTAGACAAAGCATTAGAATTAAGGCTTCCCATGGTTTAATTACCGAGGAGATGGACCCTAATTTGGGTGACTTCTTTAATGAGGATCATGCTAATTCTTCCCATGCTAATCATGTGCCTATTGATGGATCTCATGATGAAGAAGAAGCTTTAGCTAGGGTTTCTTTAGATCAAATTTCTACATTGGACAATCAATTTGACAGTTTTCAACAATGGATGTCCCAAGAATACCCTAATAGTGAAGCTCTTCCATTAATTGAAGGTCTTAAGCACATGATTCAAAGTGATAAGAATGGAATTGATATATTGCATGGCATTACACATATTATTGATTATATTGTCATTCCTATCAATATTTGTGCCAAAACCCTAGGTTACTCACAACCTCCAACACAGGTCAATTCCTCTATTCCTTTGACTAATCCTATGACTAGTATTCCTACTTTCACATGTAACATCATGGCTACTTCAACTCAAAATGTCATTCCTACAACCATACGTCATGGGGGCAATCCCTCTTCTTCATTTAATCCTCCATCGTTACCTACATCTTCCATGAGTGTTCCTATTATTCCTCAACCAATCAGTGTGACACAAGGGGGAAATTCCTTCAACAACTTTATTCCTCCTTTAAGTGTCCCTTTTCCTACCCAATCATCACCAATGCCTACTTATCATAAAGTCCCACCACCTTATTCTCAGTCCATACCTTCTTTCAACAACATCACACCACCTTCTCAATCACCTATTTTTAACATCAATTCTTCTACTGAAATGACAATTAACAGTCTTTCTCAAATTGTGTCTTCTTTACAACAACAAATTGCTTCCATGCGTCAATCCAAGTTTAGTGTGCCCACCTTTAATGTTGTGAGCCCACTTTCTCTTGATATTGTTAAAGCCATGCCACCTAAACATGTTGGATCCCTCAATTGGAACTCTATAATGGAAAAGGTGATCCTCTTATGCATGTCAAAACATTTCAAACCTTGTGCATTGATTTTGCTTATGATCAACGATTGCTTGTAATATTGTTTACAAGAACACTAAGAGATAAGGCCTTACAATGGTATTGCTCTTTTCTTTCTTATTCTATCACTTCCTTTCAACAATTAGCAAATGCTTTCATCCAACAATTTCAAAACAACATTGGTCCAGAAATCACTTTGACTGATTTAATGCAGTGTAAACAAGGTGTTAAAGAAAAAGTGACTGATTTCATTGTAGATATTAGCATTTGTGTGCTCAAATTTATTTTCATGTACCTGATAATGATATTCAAAGAATTTTCATTTCTAATTTACAAAAATATATAAGGGAAAAGCTTCTTTTGTCTAAGTTTACTTCCTTTCCGTAGTTGTGCGCAATACTCCACAATTATCAACAGGTTGTGAGTCAAATGTAGCAATCCACTCCTATGGCTCCGAGTGATAAGGGGGAGAGTGCTCAACAATTTTTTGTGAAGTTCAAACCAACAAAAAGCTTCATCAAGTTCAATGATCCAATCAACAACAACCATGTGAATGCTACAACAAGTGTGCCTTCTATTTATAAAATTTTCAAAAGAGAAAGATAGTTTACTCCTTTGAATGAATCTTTGCATAGTATTATGTCTCCATTATTGCATAGAAATGTTATCAAACTCTCTTCTATAAAAAAAATTGATCCTTCCAAACTTGTATATCCTTATTTTGATAACAATTCCTTTTGCCAATTTCATCGTCAACCTGGCCATGATACTGATAAATGTTTTGTATTAAAAAATAAGGTTCAAAACATGATTAATAATAATACTATATTTGTGACAGGTGTGAATTATAGAGGGAATAAATTAGTTTCTCCTCCTAATAAAAATCTTAAGATTTTCATTGATCCCTTGCCATCTCATACCTCTAATGTTATTAAGATTGTGCCTAATTCTCGTACTTCTGAAGTATTCATCTATATGGCTCCAAACTTGGTTAATATGGTAGAAACACAAGAGTCGCCTAAGGATCCTTGTATTACATTTGACCCTAATGATACCATTAGAGCACCCAATGGCCCTTTATACATAGCTACAAAGGTTAAGGATATCCCTTGTCATGGTGCCTTGATTAATCCCTCTTGCATGGTTAATGTCATAACTGAAGAGTATCTTTTTACTTTATGACTGCATAAACCAATATATGATGCTTCTAATGTGGTTGTGAAGTTATTTGATGGATTCTCTTGTCCTACCATTGGCTCTATCACCCTTCCTATTGAAGTTCATACTAAATCCATGGATGTTGACTTTGTTATCATACCTTCTTCTAAGCAATTCCGTGTGAAGTTGGGCTATCCTTGGCTTACTTCCATGAAGGCTATCGCTTCTCCAATCTACACATGTCTTAAATTTCCTCACAATGGAGAAATCATAACTGTGAACCATAGCTTATTTCGTCCATCCGAAAGAAGCCCCAGTGTTCCTATTGATCTCTTTTGGCCTAAAAAATTTCAATCTCTTCCATCAAGGAGCGATGCTCTTTTTCAATATTATAAAAAAAGGAAGACAATATGATCTTATCCTTAATTCAACCTAGATCGCCAACACTTTACATTCCTATTATTCTTCAAGATGAGGTAGTCGACAAAGACACCATGTTCAAGCTCATGAAGCTATCCCTTACAATACTCAGTCTCCTCAGACTCCAACAGTTGACATGATTCCCTTTTCTCCTCAGCAAAATGTTCAACCTACATCTCCAAATCATAAGTTGCATAAAACATGTCATGGTTTTACTCCTATTCATGTTCTTTCTCCTCTTGATTTTAACTTTGATGAAGAAATGGGTGAAAATGTTATTCATAATGGCAATACAACTCCTAATGCTTTTGATAGTGAATATGAGTATGTTGATGTGGACAAACATTTATTGGATAAGTTTTCACAAACCTTAATCCTAGCTCCTAGAATCAAAGCAAGTGACTTACAACATGAGCATAGTCCTTGTTTGGATCTTGTGATATCTCCATCTAATTTTCTCGATGTCATTCCTCTGGCATGTTGCTCGCCTTCCTGAAATAGTGATCAATAAGATTGGGAGGTGGATGTTGTGCTAGATTAGCAATATTAGCACTGTAGATATTTCTCTCTCTCTTTCTTTCTCTTTTGTGACCATTCTTCTATATGTATCCCCATTCTTCAATTGTTCCCTTAATGTCTGCTTGGGGATGATGCAAAGCATTAAGATCTTTCCTTGGTCTCTTTCATGTTGTTTCAAAAGACATACTCTCTTCCCTTTCTTCTAAGGTAGTTTCCTTCTTTGGGGAATGAATATTATTATATTCATATACTTACATGATACACATGAGTTATCATACATCATACTGACCCCAAGGAAAGTGACACTAGTGTTTTGTATTCATTATCCTTGGATTTATATCTCAATTGGGAGCTAAATCCTTGTGATAATGTTCTCCCTCTCTTCTCTCTCTTGGGTGTATCATACCTTAAAGCAATCACTCTCGATAAGGCATGCGTGATTGCTTTAATGTGGGGGCATACACTCCACTCATACTTTCCTTCTTGTGATACTTAGAATTACTTAGTGAACTTTACTTTGCTTTGTAATCTTTAGTATGCTTGCTTTCATAACTCATAGTGAAGGGAACTTTGCTACTTGCAGTCATGGTTCTCCCCTTCTTGATCTTCCCTTTTACTTTTTCAATCAAATTCATAAGATCCTAAGTCCATTGGGGGCTTGGCAAATCTTGCCTCCTTGATGTGGTGAAAGTCTTTCAATCTTGATTCCTTGAACTTTACCGACAGTATTGGTGTATGCTTATACTCCAGCTAAAGTGGGGGCTAAATGTAGTGTCATAAACTTATGACCCTAGCAATTTATGACTACATTAGGGTCCTCATGCATGCAAACTCAATTCCTCTAGCCTGATTAGATACCAAAGAGTGCTCGGCTTGCAAAAATAGCTTCTTCCTTGGCCTTTGCATCACCCCATCCACATTTTTCCCTAGAGAAAGGGGTAGGACAGGGGAATGGCACCATTGTCCCCCCTTGGATAGGGGCGTGGCACCCTTGTCCTTGCCCCATTTTAGGGTAGGACCTTTCATAGAGCATGCCTTGTGGGTTTTACCTCAGGCGGGAAACCCCCTTGATGTCGGCTTGTGATGAAATTCAAATCCACCAACATGTATTTAAGGGGGAATTTGTCCTCTCATTTGTATAAGTTGAAGTTGGATAGGTTGAAGTTGGAGAGATTCAAGTTGCATAAGCGATCAAGCATTCTTTTCCAGCATTGAGCATTCTTAAGTCTCCCTTCAAGGTTAGGTGTTGCATTCAAGTCAAGGATTCAACCATTGAAGAGGAGATCCCTTTCAAAATTTAATTCCACACAAGCACTTCTATCCAAATTGCTATCACAACCTCCCTTGAGGTGATTTACACTTGAGTCTTTCATTTACATCTACTTGAAAGTACTTTCTTTCATTACTTGGTTAATTCCAGAACTGGGGTTTGACCTAAAGGTTGTTGGTGTTGGAAATAAGCAACTTGTGGTCCGATGATGGACTGGTCCAAGAGGGGCTAGTAGCTCAGTGGTAGATCACTCCAAAGGTGTATGGAAGGTCCTAGGTTCGAGTCCTAGCTGGTCCATGTCTCAACATGGTATCAGAGCTAGATCCAGGCTAGGAGCCCCAAGCACATAAGAGGTGTGTCTTAGGGGGGGTGTTGATGTTGGAAATAAGCCACACCTAGATTGATAATGGATTGGTCCAAGAGGGGCTAGCAGCTCAGTGGTAGATCACTCCAGCAGCGTATAGAAGGTCCTAGGTTTGAGTCCTAACTGGTCCATGTCTCAACAAAGGTAAACCCCCAATCCCAACCCCGTTTCCTCTCTTCTATGTGTGTAGATTGCAGGTGCATAGCTATACTTTCAGATTTGGACTTCATTTGTAGAGGCAGAAAAACCCTTTTCAATTCATGGATTTTTTGAAGGACCGTGTACATTCCCGCCACGGTTCAGACAAATTTTTGTCAAATTCCCAGGGCGACTTCGTTTCAAAATTTTGTTGCCAGATTCAGGTACACAGCTTCATCCCATATTCTGATCTCAAGTTATAATCAGTTCTTTGTCACTTTTGCACTACATAATTCAATCAATTCCTTTCCATTTCAAACAAGGAAGAAGGGATCATCCTAACATTCTCAATTCATTTAGAATTTAATCTATCATATTTGTGTGGAGATTGAATCTAGTGAATTATCTTCATCACTTATCTTCCAAATTTAATGGTGAAAAGTGCTTGAAGGATAATCAATAGTGAAACTCTCATCTCTCTTTGAGAGAAAGGGTAGTTTTCCTCTTGATCTATCACTCATCATTTTCCCACCATTACATTGTTGTCCTACACTCCTCTGGGATCTGTGCGGTATCTATGTAGAACTCAAAACATGCACAGTCACAATAAGGTTTTTCACTGCATTTTGAATCAGAGAACACAACTCTTGGATGCTAGCTACAAGATAGAGAGAAATTTTTCATTAGTAACATTCTATATCATGAAGTTAAAAGTAATTAGGATGCATATGTTAATCAATAATAGGGCACATTACATCGATCTCCCTCTCTCCAGTGAGGATCATGGACAACGACTGCCTGAGACTGAGACCCGCTAGGCTCTCCCCGCTCGTACTATCTCTTTATAGTCGGTCTGGGTCGATGGGGATCAAGATCAAGACCCCTTATGGGATCCCTCTTTGCCCACCATGGGTGACTTGGTGGATCTAGGGCTCTGGTATCCTCTCTGGAATGATTAAGTGTACCTTACTTGTCCTCCTCCTCATCCTCCTTGTCATCATCCTCATCCTCATCCTCATCCTTGTCCTTGTCCTCGTCCTCATCCTCCTCATCCTCATCCTCATCCTCATCCTTGTCCTCATCCTCATCCTCATCCTCATCCTCATTCTCCTCCTCATCCTCATCCTTGTCCTCATCCTCATCCTCATCCTCCTCATCATCTCCATCTTGATCTCCCTCTCCAGTATCAGGATTGCCTCCATCTCCACTTGCCTCTTGCTCCTATGTGTTGCCACCTTGATCATCTGAATCCTCCTCAGATGCATTGGACCCCTCTCCATCGCTTGACTATCTCCATTGTCTGGGGTTCCCTTTAGGGAAGCCTACATGGAAAATAGCTCTAGGGTATGTTCTCCTCCACCATGTGATGTACCATCGGTGTGCGCCTGAATATCTCTATAATATGTCTTTATGTCCTGATCTGACCCATCTGAATCTGTGATGTCGATCTCATCACTTGTAGGCATAGGAATTACTTCTAGCCTCAACATCACTCATGAGTGTCAGATGTATATAGGAACGTCAGTAGGAACACATTGCTCAAACCCAAACTACCACCAAACTCGGTCGAAGTGGAAGGGAATGACTATGTGGCTATACCGTCCCTCTAGTAGATGGTTCCTCTGCATGCTAAATATCTGTCTACATAGCCCTGCCCACATGGAAATCCTAAGGTAGGGTGTCCATATGATCCCACCCGCTGTCAATCTATCCATGCTCAACCTCCAATATAGGAGATCTCTAAATCGCCACTCACAGGTAAGAGGATAATTATATACCGTAGGTTTCTCTAAGATTATCTCTATGGGGGCTCCACCAGGTCTAGTGCATGTAATATGCTCAAACATCCACACCTGTAGTAGTGTGCATGTCATAAGGCTACATCCTTGTCTAAACACATTCTCTCCAAGGTCATGATGGAGATGTGCAAGCATGCTCTAACCCTAGGAGTATACTCTCCTATGTCTCTCCATGGCTCATATGGTGTAGATGAGTCCTTTGTGCATATGTGTACTATGCCCATTAGGGCACAAAACTAATGCAAGGGTCACAATCATGAGTCGTCTTACCAATGGAACTTTCTTGTAGGGTGTAGGAGTCAACTGACAAGAATGTGACCCCTCATCTCGCTACGTATCACTCTCCCCATAACATATACCTGCTCTCTTCTATAATCCTCCTCTGTGTGGTCGGATCGATATCTAACAGTCTCTCCTCTAATGGGTAGGTGCAAAATATGGGATACATCCTCTAGGGTGACCGTCATCTCCCCCACAGGTAGTGAGAATGTCAAGGTATCTGCATCCCACCTCTCCATCAGCACCATCAACATAGAATAATGGAATTGGATGGCTAACATGATCATCGCATCCCACAAACCCATTGCTTGTAGAAAATCCCTCTCTCCTATTGTCAGCCTTGGGATTTGCTCTTGAAGGCTCCAAAATGTGAGACCGACGGTATGCTCGTGGATGTACGGTAGTGTCTACAAAATGCAAAACAATCTCTCATCAATAATCAATCAATCATCTGTCATCATCTAATCAATGCAATCATTCTATTATTTTTGGCATTCATCGCCTGATCCTGTGTTGATGTTGGTTGCCCTGAGTAGGGACCAAGGCACCCTGAGTGGACCAGGATGCCCTACTGGGACCATGGTGGCCCCATGGGACCATGGTACCCTAGGATGACCAGGGCACCCTAGGACCCCTATGTGTCCAAAGGGTGGACCTCAACCCAGACTAGGAGATGATGTCATCACTTCTAAAACCATGAAAACATGACAAAGTCAAATGTAGTCAACGAAAAGTCAACTCACCTCGTCGAGCGGTCGGTCGACGAGTATGGACTGGTGCAGGATCTCCATCCATGTAAGTCGCTCAGGTTGGCGTTGAGGCATGATGGCTTGTATGTAGGTTCCTTTATAGTGAATAGTGACAAAAAGTTAGAAAGTGACAAATGAAGGTCTCACTTTCATATTTGTGTTATGCACTTTTTGACTTTATGTTTTTAAGTTAAAACTCTAATTTCTGCACTTTTTCTTCAATCTATTATATCTTGAGATAGGAAGCTCCGATTCTCACAATGTCAGAGGCATTGGAATCATGCGTTCTCCCTCTCGCTCTATGTTAGTTCCATAATGTTCTTGGATGAGTAATCAAGCCTTGTTGTGAACTTGCTTCATCACAATCTTTATCACAATTTACTGTGGAAAACATGATACCCTATTTCACCTCACTAATAAGCAAGTTGAACATAGGGGCATATATCTACCCGTGAATTTCATCACCTTCCTTAGTAATAATTAGGTGATTTTGTGATCTAACATGTGGTTTTGTAGGATGTAGTTCCTAACTGTGTACTACAGATACCGCTGGGGGCTTCATTCGACAACTTATGGATATATCCTTTTTCAAATGATGTTTACTTTTCTATACTTTAGCTTGCATATGCACATAGTGTCATATGAACACTAAAGTGGGGGCTAAATGTAGTGTCATAAATTGTACACCCTTGCTAGGGTGGTACAATTTAACACTTAGGTTAGCACCCGCCTTAGTGTGTCTTGCATCTTGCATCTCTCATTCTCCTTTAAGCATTTAATTAATTAATTAAATTAAATCTAAGGTCATGTCTCATCACTTTACACATTATAAAGTTGGGCCCTTTAACTTAAGCATTCCCCTTTTCATTTTATTCCTCCAAAGAACCATTTAATCATAAACCCTAATTATGTCTTATTTTGACCGTTTAGGCCCGATTTCACATATCAAAACATCTCAAAATGAGCTGTAACTTTGGGATGCACTCTAAAATCATCATATCTAATGGCTCCAAAAATTTGGTGAAAAATTGGCTTGACCGTGGCGGGAATGCACATGGTTCACAACTTTTTTCTTGAAATTTTGGGAGTACAATCCTATGATATGATAATACTTAACCCAAAAATATCAGTGGGAAATTCAAATACTAGGTCAGCCTAAACATGAAATTAAGATCTAGGGTTTCATACTTAAGAGCTCTCTTTCTTCATTTGAAGGGGTGTTCTTTGAAGAATATAAGAGAAGGTTTTTGGAGTATTAGAGCCTTCTTTGCAGCGAAAGAGTAGATATTTGAAGTATTCAACAACATTCATCATTCATCCATGAAACATTCTTCAAGCATCATTTTATCAATTAGGGGCTTTTGAATATGTAAAAGAACAATAGGAGATCACCGACTGAGAATTGGCTTGTACCTCTCCCTTGGGGTTGGGTATGGTTTCATGTTGTTTTCATGTCTTTGCATAAGCTTAATTTTAATTCATATTTATGCTTTAGATCACTTTTCATTATGGATTTAGAGCAATCACTTTGTCAATTACAAGCAATTAGGCTTTACTCTTTAGGGTTGCTTTAGGTTATTTACTTTCATTCTTAGGATCTTACATATACACAAGGTTCTTGCACACACATTTTCAGTACATTATCGACTATTCATGGAGGTAGAAATCAACAACACGGGGTTTGACTAAGGAAAAACCCTATATAGCCACCCCAAATGTTCTCTTTTCAGTTGCAGGTGTAGAAACAAGAATCTAGAAGCAGTTACAGATTTGGAACAGGTATCTACACCACCCAGAAATCTGAGAAGTGCAGAAATCTATCAAGGAAAGGGGCGAGGTTCCCTATTCCTCCCCAGGATAGTGGTGTGGCACCCTGGTCCTTCCCTTTGTCAGCAAGACTTGGCAGAGCAACACCTTATAGCTCTCAGAATCCCTCCTGTCAGTTGCAGCTCTAGAATTGCAGAATCAGGACAGTGGCATGGCACCTTGGTCCTAGACATTTCTGCCCAAATTTTAGATAGAGGTGCACCTGTAATTTTTCCTTCTGATTTGTACTTTTTAGTAGTGTATCAATTTTTCTTTGATCTGGATTCTCATATTAGGATTTGCTTGCTTATTTGCTTTCTAGGTTAGATTGCATTTTGCATCATTCCTTTCTCTCATTTACAACAAAGGAATAAAAAACCTAAGAGGTAATCCACAACTCTCTTTCTCATAAGAAGTAGCCGACGTGCATTACCCCCCTAGGCTCTTTCATATTCTATGAGAGTGTATGAGAGTGGGATTAGGGTTTCCATACTTAGTCTCACTTATTCCCCTACACAGTCATGATGAAGAAATGTTGTTTTAACATCAAGTTTCTCAAGTTAGAGATTCCAAACAAATGCCATCCCCAAAACTATACGAATGGTTGTCATCTTCACTACAGGTGAAAAATTTCATTGAAATCAATCCCCTTTTGCTGACCAAAAACTTTCACCACCAATCTGGCCTTTTATCTTTTCCTCCCTCCATCTTCTTCTTTCAAATGGTAAACCCATTTATTCTTCAAAGATTTTTGATTTGGTGGAAGAGTAACTAAATCCCAAGTGTTATTGGCTCTCAAGGACTCCAATTATTCGTGCATAGCATCCATCTAGTGCACTAAGTTTACATCATTATAGGCTTGTTTAAATGTTTGAGGCTCCGCCTGATCAAAAAAGAGAATCTCATAATAATCAAATTTACTTGGATGCCTTATTTCTCAAGTAGACCTCCGCAACTGAGGACCCTGTCTATGCTGCACATTAGCATCTTCCAAATTCATGTGTTGTGAGATACCCTGGCTTTGCAAATGACTGTCAATTTTCTGCCCTGACATACCAATTAAGAGATTACAACCCTCTCCAATTCTAGAAATGTTACGTACAACAATAGAAGATGTCGCTAACCCCTTTGTAGTATGTAGGCTACTAGGATATAGGGAATGTGAATGGACACTTGACAACATTGAAACATTTCTTTGCACATAAACAATTTTATGTATTTACAAGTCTCTAATACGTTGAGAATTATGAAAGGGGTTTTGAATAATGTGCGAGCCAGTGGAAGTCGCTATTGGCAGTGAATTGGCTGGATGTTTTGGGTCGCTAGACATTGAGGGTGACATGGCAATAAAGGGAGAAAGGCCCAGAGTGTATAAACTCTGCTATAGGCTATGATGTGGTGGTTGCGAAAGAGTATTTCCCTACAACGTTGGTGTATGAATTTTATTTTGATTGTGAATGTCCACCAATGTGGTAAAAGGCATGGAGACCGCTAGAGGAAGTGAAATATAAGTGTGGTGGGGGTGTTTAGTATGAACAATGGATGGGGCTGGAGTAATTAGAGGTCACAGAGGAATATTAGAAGGCAATATAAAAACATTCATAGTGGATGCAACATTTCCCAAAGATACATGAGCAGTAGATGGATGAAATATAATAGTAGAAGTCTTCTGAGCATGTCCTTGAAGCTAATTTAAACATCATGTCCATTATCAAATAAATCAAATTGAATAAAATCATTCAAAGAGATACTATGATTTTGCAAACCTAAGAAAGATTTCTCATTGAAGACAACATCACGACTGCAAATCAATTTCTTAGCAATTGGATCCCATAGACGAAAACTAAATTGATCCTGACCATAGCCCAACAATAAACACCACTTAAATTTAAAATAAAATTTTGTTCGCTGCTCCTTAGGAATATGGACATAAGCATCACAACCAAGCATATGCAATTAATTAAATAAAATTTGTTTCCCAAGCCACCTCTCTTTTGGGATATCAAAATCCAAATGAGATGAAGGAGCATGATTAATCAAATAAACAAAAGTGTTACATGCCTCTGCCCAAAATTCTTTCCCCATACCAGCATTGGAGAGCATACACTGAGCTCTCTCCATAATTTTTTTATTCAACCTCTTAGCTACACCATTTTTTTGAGGGTGAATAGGACCACTTTGATTCTTTGAATACCATTACCTACACAAAAGTTATCAAACTCCAAAGAGAAATACTCGGCCCCATTATCAGTCTTAAGACATTTAATTTTATGCCCACTCTGATTTTCAACAATAGCTTTAAACATTTTGAATTTGAAAAACACCTCTAATTTCTTGTTCAACATATAAATCTAGATTTTTTGAGTACCTTCATAAAGAAAGGTTACAAAGTAATTGGCACTTCCAAAAGAGGTTACCTCTGTGGGACTAAAAATGTTTGAATGCATGAGCTCTAATGGAGAGGATTTATTGTCATGGCCCATCCTCATGGTCCAATTTTGTTTACCATAAAGGCAATGCTCACATAACTCCAAGTCAATTGATTTAAGACTCGAAAGTTGATCCCATTGAAGCATAAATTCAAGACCCTTCTTACTCATATGCTCAAGCCACTTATGCCAAAGTTCAACATCGCTGTCCATAGTGGCCATTGCACCCTCAAACATATAAACTTCCTAATTTCTTTCCTTTTGCCAAAACCAACACATCTTTGGTAACTTTCCAAGAATCTAGAGAAAATTTGACATTAAAGCCTTGAGCATAGAGTTGACTTGAAATCTTATTTCTTTTGAGAGTAGGAACATGTCTAACATTCTTCAAAATCCATTTACTACCATTATTTAATGACAACAAATTATCACCTTTGCCTACTATGTCACATTCTTATTATCTCCAAGAAAGACTTTGCCAAACGTACCTTCCTGATAGTTTACAAAAGCACTCCGACAAGGAGTAGCATGGAATGAGGCACCAAAATTAAGGACCCACAAATATGTAGTCCTGTCACTTGTTGATAAAATCAAAACACCTTCATCAACCATGTTAACTTCGGTATTTCAAACCTTATATTGGGCCTTTTTATAGTTCCAACAATTTTTCTTCATGTGACTAGATTTACCACAAAACCAACAAGAACCAGGTCTTTCTCTGGACTTTGAATGTTTTGCAGATTTAGGCCTTCTTCTATCCTTATTTCTGCCTCTATCTTGACTCCTACCCCTATTTTCTATTCTTACAACTGATAAGGCATCTCCAGAAGAGGGTTCTTTATTCTTCCTTCTCATAACTTCACCGAGAAGGGTGGATGCAACTTCATCAAATTTTAATTTACTTTTGGTAGCCACCGAAGTGCTAATTGCCATTACCACCCCTTCCTAGCTATTCGACAATGAACATAATAACAAAATGGATTTTATTTCATCATCTAGAGTTATGCCTTCTAAAACCAGTTGAGTAACTAAAGTATTAAACTCATTAAGATGATTTGACATAAGCCCACCCTCTTTCATTTTTAGAATGTATAACATTTTCATGATAAATACCTTAATTGATGCTTAAGCTATCTGATACAACAAAGACAACTTGTCCCATAAATCATGTGTTTTCTTCTCAGTGGAAACATTAAATAGCACATAGCTAGACAATGATAAAAATATTGTTGCCCTGTCTTTCTAATTGAGTTTCTCCCATTCTTCATTTGATAACTTACCTTGCCCTTTCAATTTTCCAAGAAGATCATTCAAGAGATCTTGTTTAATCAACACTGACGGCTGAGCCCACAATAGTGGGTTACACTTTTTTGCCAACTTTGACATTTCAATTTTTCATTTTATGAAAAAACCTCACATTCAGACACTTATTACTACTAAAACATAAGGAATTTGTAGATGATGTGAACTAGTGATCTGTGATATTTTGTGCATAGATTCTAAATATATTTTTTTGAATCAATTTATTTTCATTTTTCTATCTCCCTCGAAAACTAGTTTTTTTACAAAAAACAACATTTTTAAAGAGTGATACTTATTTGGTATGGCATAATTTTTTTTCTAATATAGACATGAATGTGATTCTTTCGAATTTAGTTTTGTGACATCCATATCTAATGTTTCCAATTGGTCTCATAACATTATCTTCAATATTTCATATTTTATTAAGTTTTGAAGTTGAGTTAATTGTAATTTTCACATATGTTCATTTGGTTGATCATAACTTGCTGTGTATGTATCCAAATTCAATTTATTTATTTTTGTTGGAAAGAGGACTTCAATACCTAGTGCACAAATATTTTTCAGAATTTATTTTCACTTGTTTAGTATTTTTCCATAACCGTTGAACTCGGAAGTTGATGTTCGGTATGAAACCTATGTTTAGTTAATCTAATAATAATAATAATAAACTCTTTATATATTAAAATAATATTAATTAGAAAGCTTGCTTCAATTACTACTATCATGCATTTGGGTTTGTCAAAATTCATCCATTTGAGCCCCCAATTTGAGCTTCGAAGGCTAAAAATCAGGAGAAACCATGAGAGATTTGGGTGGAGTCCAAAACCAAGCATGTTCGATAGAGAATATGTTCTATTGGGTCTGATCAAATCCCCCTTTTATCAAACCCCCTAATGAAAATTTTGTATTTTATGCTTTTTTGGGTTTGATCGGAAGTGGGTTTCGATCGAATGTATTTTTTACATTCAATCGAAAGGGGGTTTCAATAGAACATTGCTAAAATTGAGTTTTGGACAAAAGAGTCAAATTTTTTTGTCCAAACAAGTGTAATCCAATATTATGGGTTCACACCCTCGACTCCATTTGCACTTTCTATAGTCCAAAATTTTTCACTGCATACTTCTCTATTTTCCACTTGTCCGCTTCATTTATCTTTTCGATAAACTTCTTCATTGATTTCTAGAAAGAAAAAAAAACTTTGTAAATGAGCTCTTAACTTAGGTCTGATACCAGTTGTTGATTTTGAACACAAAAGAAAAATACAGAAAATAAAAATAGAATAACACACACAACCATTAGAACACAAAAGACAAGAATTTTTATAGTGGTTCACCAATATTGGCTATGCCCACATTCAAGCTCAGAGATTCTCTTATTATTTCTCATAGATACATTTACAATCTACCTTCAATAGCCATAAAGTAAAGGCTAACCAAATCATCCAGAAAATAGATTACCAAACTCCAAAGAATAATAGGGAGATGAAGAGTCAACAGTTACGACTGAAGAACGGTTACATTGTAGCCAAGATACTGGCGGGTAAATGCAAAAAGATGGTGTGTAGAAAAGTGGACACACACCTAAAAAAACTTGAAAAAATAGGCACCGTGATTGCGGTACTAAAAATTCAAATCACCCTGTACATGCTAAGGTTCATTATCCTTGACCCTAAAGGGACAAAAGCGTGTATGGGGTTCTTTTACAAAAATGACCGTGTACCCGTTGCTTTAGGACTTAGCACCGCGTATGCGGTACTTGCCAATATATTTTTTTGGAAGACTATGTTTTACTTTTCACGCGGCCATGAGTTGGAAATTGGGGTTTTTTCTTGCTAAACCACGCACGGGTTCTCTCTTGTCTCACCCAAATGCCATGGATCAAGGTTGTTTTTGCTTGATTTTTGTTTTTCTTCACATTTGTTCAATTTTTTTTACATTGTAAATTTAAATTCATTTATTTTGATTAGGTTTTTTAATTTTTTGTTACACAAACCAAATTATGAAAATCTACAACAAGAACAACAAGATGTACCTTCTAAAAACCCCGAACAAAACCCACTGAATACACCTCCAACTCCTCCTTTTGACCGTACACCTGATACACAAGAGAAATTTCTTAATCAGTTAGGGCAAAACATAACTAAAATAAATAGACTGATTAATAAATTGAAAACGTCTGAGCTTGAGCTTCATAAATCCCTTGCCACTAGCCTATAAACTTTAGCTAATGGTGCCACTGGAATTTCCACAAAAAATACAAAATGGGGAAACTATAGGGATAGGTGTCGTCAATTTTATGCTAGTGGGTTATCATATGAGAGAGTGAAAAACAAAAACATTAGTAAACAACAAATATGTGCCCTTTTTGTTGATCCTAAAACTGGCCAGACATTACCTCTTAATGCAAAGAGGATTCCTATGCATTGGTGTACCAATGTGCAGATGAAGAATCTTTTTTGGCAGAGGTGGTGGATGGTCTTTGACGAACCACCTTGTAATAATTTTGAGGTGCCATTGTATTTTTTGAGGAAAGTATACTGTGATTTTGTCCTTAATGTGTTGTCTAATTATTTTGACATGAGAGATTTCCATGGTAGAGGTGATGGCTCTTCCCAAGATAGACCTAGATGCCATAGGCGAGAAGCCCAGGAGAGTCGTCTCCCCCTAGCACCCAAACCCAAGGTGCATTTGACTATCCCAGTAGACCTAAAAGAGTCGATGGAGCTACAAAATCTTCAGGCAACCACAACATTGATTGATGTGATCATCCAACATGGGACATAGTTAGAACACCCTCTTGTACCAGATGATGAACCATTAGTTGCTGCAGGTGGAACTAGTGAGCCCATTCAGCATCTGTGTGCCACTTGCTCAAGGATATGCACAAGTTCAGATGCCAAGGCTACTGCAGATGGATCCACTACCCATTCATGCATGATTTATAGGACTATATGTCAGACTTGCATGACTAAGGATGTGGCACTGGAGGATGAGTTGATGGACATGTTGTTTGGTAGTCAGCCATAGACACAGGTTTTGTTGATTTGAATTCATATCATTTTATTTATCATTCACTTAAAACTTGTAATTGTAAATGAATTTTCATTTATAGATCAATTTAATTGATGCAAATAATATGCATTTTAGGATGCAACAACAGTATCTGATATTTCTCCCACAGTTACTACAACGGCAACTTCGACGTTTGAGGTATAAATTTTGTAACATGTTAAAATAATATAATACACTTTGAATTCAAAAAAATTACAAGATATACTAACTCTCTTTAATGCTTGACAAATTTTTATTTGTAGGCATTGTTAGGGGACCAAATGTCCCAGATTGATGATGTCACGCTCTTAATGATCGATTTTGGCCTACAAGGCTATACGGTATCATATTTTGTACACCTTATTTTATGTATTCTTTTGATGAAATATGCAAGTCATTTAATTTTAGATTTGTTAAATTTTGTTTAATATCATTTGTACTAATATATCATGTTAATTTTGTTTTTTTTGGGTACCCCCTCGTGTCTAGGCCTTGTCCTCAGCAAATGAAATACTCGAGGATGCCAAAACGTGGGAAGAAGGTAGTTGAACACATTTTTTTTTTGAAAAGGTTGAAATTGTCTTAGCTGAGATTTGTAGATTGATTAGTGTTTTTTGTCTATTTTATATGTACAATGCCCATTGACCTATGTAGATATGTGGAATGCACCTGATATGCCCAAGGATCGACTATGGGCGGAGGTATGTATCTCTACTTTATTTTCTTGATTTGATGATTATACACACGTGTACATGTGAACTTGTGATAAATTATAATCTTATCATTTTTTCATACATGGAATATCCATAGCTGCTTCATCAATGGTGATCCATCCTCTGTGTACTGGAGAAGCATCTCAGGCTCTGGTACACTTTTGTTTGATATATTACATTAATTGTTTTTAACCTACAATACTTATCATTATATTAATTGTATTTAATCTTGATCATTTTTTGTAAAGGTAATAGCAACAACTGCTCCATCGATGGCAAGCCCTCCTTAGTCTATTGGAGAAGCATCTTAGGCTCCGATACATTTTTGTTCTCTATATCATATATTTTTACTATTTTTGATGTATATATGTTAGTACATTGTATTAATTATATTTAATCGACGATAGCCCCCTTCGTGGTTCAGCCATAACATGGAGCCTTTGAAGAAGGTATTCAAGAGAACTCCTAAGGCTGACAAGGAGAAGACAAAGAAGATAATAGATCCTAGATCAATAGATGAGGTAATCTACATTTATATTGCAAAGAAATTATAGTTAAATGCATAGTTTTGATTAATTAAAAAAGTAGGTTTTCAGGACCTGAAACCTTTAACAAAGGAGATTAAAATAAGACACCAAAAAGTTAGTGCTTAAGAACTGCTTACAAAATGGCTGGCAAGAAAACCAGCAAACTAAAAGGACAGCTAAACAAATAACAACAAAGAAACAAAGAAGGCATTACACAGTTATTTTCTTCAACAGGTCCTCTGCCTTTTTCACCAGCTCATCGTAGGTGGCCCCGATAGCTTTGAGGTCTTCTATGTCCTTGTTAGGTTTCTTTTCCTTCTTTTTCCCTTTGGTACGGGTTCTGGGACCTTGGACTTCCCCTATTCCTTTAGTATCCGGGTCAATATCCAGGATTTCCTTTTCTTCATCCAGTTTGCTGATGAGAGTGTTGGTGTTGTTAGCTGAAATCTTCAGGATACTTAGACTCTGTTCAACAATGCTCTTTAGACAATTTTTCTGACTTTCCTAATAGTATTCAAGATAGTTTGGTCATTAGGGTCAGCAAGATTTTCCCTTTCCAACAAATCCTTCTCTATTTTCTCAAACCTAGGGTTGAAGGAATCTCTTATGTTTTCGGCTTTAGCAATGGTACTTTTAAGGTCCTCTATGTAATTATCCATGGTCTTCCCTTCCCTAGTATTGATGGTTTCCAAAATCAGAATTCTGTTGTTGAGTTTTTTGTTTTTGTCCACAGTTTTCTTGTAACCATTGGTAAGCCACTCCATAGTAGCCATGAAACCTTGCAAACCCTCTGGTGGAGGGTTAGGGGGTGGGGGGGGGGGGTTCAACCTTACCAGGGGTTGCCTGTTCCTTTTTAGGGGTGTCTCAAATAGTGGTTGTGTCTTCAACCCTAAGAACCTCTTCCATGGTCACCTTCTCAAGATTCTGATCGGCTTCCAAGGTCCTTACCTACTTGTGGACTTCCGGTTCCTTAACAATCTCCTCCTTCTTCTTGTACTTTTTCCTGGTCTGTGTGTGAGATTTTGTCTTCTTCTTTAGCAACCCTTGAGGGTTCTCTTCCTTAGAGTCTTCCAAGACCTCCTCCTCCAAAGAAATTCTAATCTAGGATCTATCTTTAGGATTTTTGCCCTTAGAGGAAGAAGGTCTTGTTTTGGTGTATTTCCTCTTCTTCCCACTTTCATAATCTGAAACATCCATGCTATCCTCAGTATCACTCGAAGGGTCACTGTTAGACTCCTCTTCCATTGAGAAGGCATAGTTAGACCCCTCATCCTCAGAATCCACAAAGGGTTGCATCCGGGAAATTTGGTTGGCCTTGAGATGGTCATAAATAAGGACCATTAGGCCTTGATGCATGGCAGTATCCCCCATTGGGTTCTCTTTGTAGGCCTTAATGGTAGCATTCATCGAGAAAAGCAGAAAATGAAGGAAATTAACCTTTTCATTGTGCCTAAAATGATTCAGCAGAATGAAGTGACAACCATAAAGTTTTGTGAACGTACCATCTAAAGTGATGTAGAGCATTAAAACAAAGAGGACCTCTCACTAGGGTTTGGCAAAAGCCCTAGGCAGGTAGTAGGTTTTGCTCAACTTTACCCATCATTTTTTCTCCTTCTCGGTATCCAGGTATCTTTCGATAGCTTCCTTACTGAATTTCCTATCTCTGTAGAAGTTGCAACCTTCTCTTGTGAGGCCCGTGGCTTGGGCAATTAGGTCTTTGTCAATTTCAACAGTTTGGTCTCCCATTTTTAGCATACCCTTTCTCCAGTTTTTGAAGAAAAAACTGATGACCATGCCATCTCATCCATGGAGTCTCTCCATGAATATCAAGAAACCACCCTTCTATAGAATACCCCAAACCTCCTACTTCTATTTCCATTCTTTGCAGCTACTTGGTTCATATCACCTCCTGCTACCACCCATGTTGTTACTGTTCAAAGCCAAAATTTGAAATTTGCAGAGAAAATTAGCTGGAGAGCTTTTCGGAACTATCAAAGTTACCCAGAAAGTGTGGGAACTAATGGCATAGGTATTATAATGAGCGAGTCTCTCATTATTATAATGACTAGAAGTACTCCAACTAGTCCTTTTCATTATTATCCCATCCATCAAGAATCTTTGGAGTGCTTCTATATCGATCATTGAAAATTATTTGCCTGACATTTTTAGGGAGTCCTTGTTCTCCCGTCCATGTAATCATTTCCTCTTTGTTAACCACTACATTGGCAGCCTAGTTAGCAGAGCCATTGGCCTCCTGGTAAATGTAGCTTTTTTAAAAAGTGCTAATAAGGTCTATAACAGTGGAGATTATATTGTTGATCGACCATGAGGGTTTTGAGATCCCCTTAAGACATTTTATGATATTGTTTGAGTCCCCTTCAATCCATAGGTAGGGACAATTCCATTTTTTAGTAAGGAGGATAACTTGGAGAGCTTCCATTGCTTCAGCTTTATGGTTAGTTTGGGTTCCAATGGGGATAACAACCATTTCCTTGCAAATTCCTTTGTCATCTCTAAGAATAGCTCCACAACCTAAAGGACCCAAGTTACCTTTGGTAGCACCATCAAAATTAACTTTGAACCAACCATAAGGGGGGGTTTGCCATCTAGCTTCAAGTCTTTTATTATGGTTGGAGTTAGAACTATCGATAATCTTCAAATTCCATGCACTTAAGATATTTTATTCTAGAGAGTTCTTCGAGAAACAAGGACCCTCAATGATCCCTATATTTTCCAGAATCACCCATTGAATTTTCTAGAACACAATATCCTGATTAAAGGAGACATCCCTGAAGATTCAATTATTTCTTTCTTTCCATAGTCCCCATAGGATGTGAGGAAGAGATAGCTGCCACAAAGATCTCAAAAAGGAGTTAGTCCATTTTATATTTCAGGAGGAAAACAGATCACTGATAGTGTTAGGAAACACCCAGTCAATGCTGAAACTTTTAAGAAATCTATCCCAGACTAAGGCTGAGTAGGAACAGTGGATGGCAAGGTGGTCCACAGATTCTTCTTCTTGAAGGCACAAAGCACATCTATTAGGGAAGGCAAAGCCTCTGCCTTTTAGGTTGTCAAGGGTCAAGATTTTATTTTTGAGGATGGTCCAGAAGAAGAAATTGATTTTGGGGGTTAGACCCTTAATCCAGACTTTAGACTAGTAAGGATTACCAGATGGGGTGGGGGACAGGACACAATACATAGAGGAAATAGTTAAAGTACCTTTGGGATCATGTTTCCAAATCAGGGAGTCAACCTCTTTATTCAACCAGACCACATACAGATGGATCTTGAGCTTAGAAAGGCTTGGATGGATGCTTTCAATATTCTGCCAATTGGTACCAACCCAGTACTCAACAACTAAGGAGCCAAAATTTCTAATACAAGAGGGAGCATGGGGGGCCCATTCGTTGATTTCTATCAAAGGTTTGTCAAAAATCTAGGGATCCTCCCAGAATTTAACTTTCCTACCATTTCCAACTTTCCAGATCACTCCTTTGGCTAAACTTTCTTTGCATTTAGAGGCATGATTCCATATTTGGGATCCATTAATTCTTAGATCCGAATTGATAAAAGAAGAAAGAGAGGAGGACTGAAGAGAGTACTTACTTCACCAAATTTTACACCATTCAGTGTCTAAATGAAACATTCTCCAGACTTGTTTGGACAGGCGAGCTTCATTTAAGGTTTGAATTCTCCTCAGGCCCAGACCTCCTTGGCTCTTTGGTCTATAGACCTAGTCCCAAGCCACCAAAGACATTCTTTTCTTGTCCTCAACCCTAGACCATAGGAATCTTCTTTGAATTTTCTCGATTACATCAACATACTTAACTGGAATTCTAAAAAGACTAAGAGCGTAAATCAAAATACTTTGAAGAGAAGCTTTAAGTAGTTGGAGCTTTCCAGCCTGACTTAAGAGGGCTCCTTTCCAACCAGCTAACTTTTTATGGAATTTGTCCACTAGAGAGCTCTAGAAGGAGTCAGGAGGTGCAGTGCCCATGGGGAGACCAAGGTAGGTAGAAGGAAGATTAGAAATCCTACACTCCAAGATTCTACCGATTCTCTGTTGTCTTCTCTCAGGGGAATTGATGAAAAAAACTTCACTTTTTGTCTAGTTAATTAGCTGACCAGAAGCATAGGCAAATTTACAAAGAGTACTCTTTAAAATTTTATCTTTAGAGATACTAGATTCCCCCATGATAATAGTATCATCGAAAAACTGTTGATGAGAACAAACAAGATCAGCTAAGGAAGGTTGGAGACCCTTAAAGGAGCCTAGAAAGACCATATTTTCCATTGTCCTTCCAAAACATTCTGCCATAATAATGAAGAGGATGGGGGAAATAGGATCCCCTTGCCTTAAACCTTTAGAAGTTTGGAAGAAGGGAGATGGGGAACCATTGACAAGGACATCAAAAGAGGCAAAGGAGATAAGATGGGTGATGAGGTCCAAAACTCTAGAGGAGAAACCAAAAGACATAAGAACCTTCTTGAGAAATGACTAGTTAACTCTGTCATAGGCTTTGGAGAGATCAAGCTTGAGGATGAGACCCTACTTCTTTGCTTTAACAAGAGAGTGGATGTTCTCATGGATAGTTATAATAGAGTCAAGAATTTGTCATCCAGGGAAAAAACCATTTTGCTAGTGATTAATAAGAGAAGGAAGGACAGACAAAAATCTGGAAGTTAGAACCTTAGAGATAATCTTATAAAAAGAATTGCAAAGACTGATAGGTCTAAATTTGTCCATAGAGTCACTGCCTTGAGTTTTAGGAATGAGAGCAATAAAAGTACCATTGATTTCTTTCAAAATTTTTCTAGCCCCCCAAAATTCCTTGACCCCATTGGAAACATCTTTCCCGACAATATCCCAAAAATCTTGGAAAAAGAACATGGGGAAACCATCTGGGCCAGGCGCTTTGTTACCATCGAAGGAGAAGACAACATTTTTAATTTCCAAAACCAAAGGAATGGAAGAAAGGGAGGCATTCTTTTGATCATCGATGAGACAAGGGATGTTATGAAGAAAACAAGATTAAGCTTCAACATCCAAATTGTGATCCCTCTTTAGCAGTTCCGAGAAAAACCTTTTAGCTTCATTCCTAATTTCATCCTCCTTGATCATCTCCCCATTATCCACCACTAGTTTGGTAACCCTATTAACTGCTTTATGTTTGATCATCGACATATGGAAGAATCTTGTGTTCCTATCTCCTTCCTTAAGCCAAATGCATCTAGATCTCTGCTTCCAGTAGGTTTCCTCTTTGGCAATGATATCATGGTATTTTTTGAGAGTCTCATTTTCATCAGCAATGGACACAGTACTGAAACCATCTTTCTGGATTTGATCTTGTATTTCTTTAAGGTCTTCCTGGACTTTTCCTTTGGGCTCAAAAATGTTCCCAAAGCTAGATTTATTCCAGAGTCTTATGTTATCCTAGACACTTTTGAACTTCTTAACAACTCTATACATAGCAGTTCCCTTGACTTGGATGCTCCACCATTTCTGGATATTACTTTTGATGTTTGGGTGAAGGGTCCACATTTTTTCAAATTTGAAGGGGAAATTTCTCCTATTAATGGAGTCAGCAATGGAAGTGATAGGAAAGTGATCTGATCCAACCCGAATGTGGGCCAATAGAGAACAGAAATAGTGACTATACCAGTCATCAGAGATGAGAGTCCTATCAAGATGAACTTGGATAAGATCATTACCAATTCTCCTATTAGTCCAAGTATAATTTCATCCCTAAATTTCCAAGTCATTGAGAGCCTGAGAATTAATGAAATCCATAAGGGCCAACCTACTTTCCAGCTGAGGGGGGCTTCCTCCATATTTTTCCTCCTCTGTCAAAGGAGTATTGAAGTCTCCCATAACCCGCCAACTAAGATTTCTGAAACTATCCCTAGCTTGAATAAGTTTTTTCTAGAAGGAATTTCTAGCCTTCAAAGTGTTGGGAGCATAAATGTTGGTGAGAACCCATGAAGTACCATCTTTTAAATGCTCAAATTTGATACAAGAGAAATTGTTATCCTAAATAATAACATGATCTTTGATAGAATTAAGGTTCCAAATGGTAGCTATGCCTCCTAAAGCACCTTCAAAACTACCACCACTAACATTTCCATTTTTGAAAAACTTCAATAATTCAACTTTTTCTTTACTCATTTTGGTTTCTTGAATTAGAAAGATATCAGGTTTGCTATCCCTAATCATATTCCTAATGATATCATGCTTATGGGGATTATTGAGTCCCCTAATATTCCAAGAAATAATCTTCATAGTTACTTGCCAATTCCTACCTCCTTAAGAGTCTTCTGGGTTCCATCTCCAATGTTGTTGCTGGCCTCCTTGTTTCTGACTATATGGTTAGAGGGTCAACCTAGGGAAGAGGAGGTATACCCGACATCAACTTGAGCTATTCTGCTAGATTTCCTTAGAAGAGAAGTCGAGGGAGTAGTTCCTTTCTTATTCCTATGCTTTGGTATTTTCCACTTAGAATCTACCTCAGGAGCCGCTTCCGGGTTGCTAAGGATTTTGGAAATTTCTTCTTCGTTACCCCAATTAGGGGTTCTGGAAGCATTTGAATCACTGTTAGCTATTTTTGAGCCCTGGTCTGAATCTGAGAGGTTCAGACCCAAAATTGCACATTTTTGGGCTTCTTATATTTCAAGACTAGGCATGAGCGGAAAGGAGTCAGTCTTTTCTTCTTGGGAGTTAGGGATCTTTCCTTCCTCAGGTTGATCATATTTCTCTTTCAATTCCTTTCCCTCAAAAGTGTCAGCTATCACTTCAACTTTATCATTTGGGTAATTAGTCTGATCTTTCAGCTCCCCTTTTTGAGAAGTAACCGGAATGTTGACTTTGGTTGAATTGTTTCTCAATGCTTCTTGGGTTAAGGGACTAGAGATAGAAGCTGAGGGCACTTCCTTTTTCTCCCCCAAAGGATTAAAATGATTTGAGTTTTCTTCTTTATTCTCTGAGTTTTTAACTTGCCATACCATTTTTTTTGATGCCCTTTGGTTTTCAGTATGGGGCTTAGCCTGCTTGGATTCTGCCTTCGGTTTGATTGGACAAGATTTTGCCCAGTGACTTGCTTTTTTACAATGGAAGCAGGCAAAGGGAATAGATTCATATTCAATATGTTGCTTCCATATTCCCAGCTTTGATACTAAGTCTATCTGTTCTGGCATATCTGCATCATGGGCTATCCCTACGCAAAATCTAGCATGGGTGAGTCTCCTTTTTGAGGCTATTACTAGGTCTATAGAAAGCAGTTCACCAAAGGAGTTTGCAATTCCAGAGAAGATGCTTTCTACCCAATATTCAAGAGGCAAGCTTGAAATCTTTACCCAAACTGGAACTTGTGCCAAGAGAGTGTCATTCATATTCAGGTTCGGTTGCCATTTTCGAAGAACCAAGGCTGTCTTTCCTACCAGCCAGGGACTCTCACAAAGAATCCTAAGTTTTAGGTAAGGCTAAAATTTCTACATTACCCTTAAGGGCCCATTTTCATTTAACATAAGCCCTAACAACTTCAATATTAGGACGCGAGCCCATAAATTTTCCTACCAAGGAATTCGACATACTATTTATATTGTGATCCAAAACCAGAGTAGGGATAGAGATAGCGAACTTTCCACCAGAAGGATAAAAAATATTCTTAACAGGAGGAAGTGAGGATTTACTAGTTGGTCTAGTTCCAAAGAGAGAAGACCATTTTTTTTTCTTTTTCGCTCTCCCCAGAATCGTCACGTGGGATGGGCCCCCCGCTGGACCCTTCCTCCAAGAGCCCAGAGGAACCCACTGTCTCCTCTGGTAGAGTACCACCAGTCTGCGGAATGGAAACAACTTTCGGAATGTCCGAAGGCTTATCCTTCTCTCCTATGGGACCAACTACATTGATCTGGCCGCTCCCACCATTGGAAACAGAGTTCCCACCTTGTAGAGAATTTGAATTTTGAATTCTCCCATTGCCGCTTCTTGCTCCTTCTCCCATTCTTAAATGCATAGTTATGTTGATAATTGTGAGCTATTTTCTACAAAAGGATTCTAACTTGGCTTTTGAATTTTGGTTTTGCAGCCATCTATAGAGCCGCGTATTACATCAAAGAGGCTCAATTTTGATGATCCACCACATGTATAGGATCATATAATGTTAGTTGTGGTCATTGAATGACCAATACATGTAGACATATTTTACATTTTTAATGTATATCGATTTGGACATGGCATATGCCACATTTTTGTAATACTTATATTGACTTGTCATACATGCCTTTTTTGATATATATAAATATTGATAATTGATCCAATAAATGTGTATTGCGTTCATTATTGTGTATTCGTTGTATTTGGTGGCTACCCTTTTATAAAGTTAAATGCTTATTTTCCTATGTAATCAACAATATGAATATAAACAACAAAAATCTATGATATAAAACATTGTAATCATGGATTATGAGTTGATAAACTTTCTAAAATGTTGAATTAACCCTACAAAATTCCTTGTATTGAGTTCATTATTGTGTATTCATTGTATTTGGTGGCTGCCCTTTTATAAAGTTGAATGAATATTTTCCTATGTAATCAACAATATGAATATAAACTTTTTATGATAAAAATGGAATAACAATATTGAAAGATTGAAATAGATTCAACCACAAAACCCTAGCCTAACAACAACAAAGATCCACCATAACATATGAAGATTACCTAAGACAATGCAAATAAAATGAAATCACAAAGATTATACCATCACATGTCCAATAGGGTTTGGATCTCCATTCTTCCTATCTCCATTGATCTTTCTTGATATATTTGCTCTCGGATTTTATGTGTTCACAAGAACTCAACAAAGAATGAAAATGTGCTTGATAGCTTGATCGCATATGAAAGTTTGAATGCTAGAATTCTTAGGAGTTGAATTAGGGTTGATAATGAAGGAAGCATCTCCTTATATAGAAGACACTGTAGGAAATGGAGGGATAATATTGAGAGGTGTAAAAGATAAATGGTCGGCTAGGATTAGAGGGTAGGTAAAAGAAATAAGAAAATAATAAGGGGTAGGTACTGTAGGAAATAAGAGATGAATGACATGTGTCATAGGTAGAAAAGGATAATGAATTAATTAAATAAATAAAAAATTATTTTATTAATACAGGAAGTGGGATCAATTAAATAAATAAAAGTATTTATTGAATTTAGAAAAAAGGATAATTTAAATAAATAAAAATATTTATTTAAATGAGAAATAAGGCTAGAAGAGGATAAATGAATTAATTAAATAAATAAAGATTTATTTAATTAATAGAAGAATTAGGCTTAAAATAATTAAATAAATAAAATATTTATTTAATTAGATAGGACAATTTTAGGTGTCTACATAAACAACAAAAATCTATGATAAAAAACATTGCCATCATGGAATATGATTTGATAAACTTTCTAAAATCTCGTCCATCGTGGGCACAAACCAACATCATGAGCGCATCTAGGTGGGAAATTTTATGCTAGGCATGCTCCTATTGTGCCTCCCAAAGCGCTGGAACGTTGCTAGCCATACCCTACTGACGCAATCTCTCAAGTGCCTTGAGTCCAAAAAATTGTCAAACTTTGATGGACTGTTTCTCCCAATCCAGGATACATATGATCGATCCGGTTGAACCTATAGTGTCATGTGAGGCTCCTCTATAATGACTTATCTCAGTTTTCGACGACTCGAAGCTATTTTCAAATGGTAGCATTTTTTCACCTATTGCAAAAACCGTCAGCGACATACAATGCAAAGATGCAAGATAGGCTAGATTTTCTCTCATTCATCGTGGGCACAAACCAACATCACAAGCACTTACGGATGGGAAATTTTATGCTAGGAATTCTCCTAGTGTACCCCCCAAATCATCAGAACGTTGAGAGCCATACCCTACCGACACGATGTAGAAGTTGCTTGACAAATTTTTTGACAATAATGACAATTTTTGCTCAAATTGTATCTAGACTCAATCTATCACTCCCATGACCCAATAATGACTCAAATAATTGACCTTATCACATCACATAAACTCAAAACATAGTCACAAAAAATAGTCACAAAACATAGTCACAAAACATGGTCACAAAACTTATTTGAGGAAAATTTTCAAGGAATCTTTCATAAAATTTTGTTTGAGTCATATCCAAATAGTGTTTGGCATGTGGCTCATGATTTGTAGACCCGATTTGCCTTCTAACAACATCTATTTGGTTGGGCGAATTTCTTGTGTTGTCATTCCAAAATTTTTCAATTTTTGTTCTTAGTGCATCAACAACAACCTTGTCTTTGCGTGGTAGTCTACCTGAGAATACCCAAAGAGAATTATTATTAGATTCCTGTATTTTTTACAGCCCCTGTAATGCTTTACTTAATGTTGTTCTACTAATGTTTAATGACTTACTTGTTTTTCTTATCAAATGATCTTTTTTTATTTGCTTTCTCGTTATGGTTGATGTAATGACACGTCGAGTAACATTAGAGTATTTAGTTCATGATTTTGAACCAATAGCTTGATATGCATCAAATATATTTCTCACAATAGTTCTTTCACTATTACTTTTGAATGATCTTAGGCCTAGAATTTTCATTGTCTCTCTAAAATTCAAATTTTTAATCATTTGAACAATTAATTGACATCTTGCGGTTTGATTTAAGTTTTCAAAATGGTTTTTCCATATTCTTTTAACCATTCTCCTACAAGTTTGTTCATTCATTTTATCGCGCACTGACTTCAATATATTCTCATCAATATCAATTAGATACTTTGGTTTCCTACGAATGATTCTAGGAGGTGTTAACATTGATGCATTGCGTACATTGTGTACATTCAATTCATCAAATAGAGCAGGTGTATGTTCATCATTTAATTGATTATTCAATGTGGTCTCTTCTTCTATTGCATTAGGTTCATACGGTAAATCAAACGTCTCTTCTTCAATTGCATTAGGTGCATTATGTTCGTTTGGTAAATCAAATTGAAATGTTGAGGATGACATACCTTCTTTACCCATTGATCTTATGTCACGTAATTTCTTCATACACTGCCTTTGTCTTTCCTTTTCAACCTCGTATTGCTCCATTGTTCCTCGGTTGTTCTTTCCCATGGTTGATATCAATTGTCCTAAATAGAATCATATTACATATATATGTAAACAAAAGTTCATAAACAATCAAATAACCATAAATATGCATCTTATCATTGTTTTTTTGAATCAAAACTATTAAACAATAACAATAACATTGACACAACTAATAAGAGCAACAATTCAATCATTTGAAATCATGCAAAAAGAAAAAATTCACATACTTCTATGTATAAAACAATCATAGAAGCCCATATATGGTTATGGTGGGGCTTTCAACGACCTCAAAACTTCTTTTGAGGCCATTGAGGCGGTTGGGCAACTAAAAGTATATGTCCCAGTATTGCATACGCAGTCTTTTTAGAACCTCATACACATTGTTAGCCCCAAAAATGTTTGCAGACCAACGTTAATTTTTCCAGTACCTCATACATGTTGTTAGGCCTTAAAAATGTTTAGTGGACTAGCAAACGAATAGTCCCAATACCCTGTATGCACTTTTTGGAGTAAAGAAAATGTGAAGGAAAAGGGAGGGAGGGAGAGGGAGAGGGGGGAGAGAGAGGGAGGGAGAGGGCGATAGGGAGAGAGAAAGAGAGAGAGGGTGAGGGGGAGAGAGGGAGAGGGAGGGAGAGAGAATGGAAAAGGGAGAGAGGGTGAGGGGGAGAGGGAGAGGGAGGGAGAGAGAATGGAAAAGGGAGAGAGAGGGTGGAAAATGGAGGGAGGGAGAGGGGGAGAGAGGGAGAGAGGTAGAGTGAGGTAGAGGGGGAGAGAGGGAGAGAGAGAGAGGGAGAGAGGGAGAGGTGGAGAGAGGGAGAGGGGGAGAAAGGGAGAGAGGGAGAGTGAGGTAGAGGGGGAGAGAGGAAAAGAGAAAGAGGGAGAGAGGGAGAGGGGGAGAGAGGGGGAGAGAGGGGGAGGGGGAGAGGGGGAGAAATGGAGAGAGAGAGTGAGGGAGAGGGGAGAGAGGGAGAGAGAGAGAGAGTGAGAGAGGGAGAGGGGGAGAGAGGGGGAGAGAGGGATAGGGGAGAGAGGGAGATAGAGAGAGGTAGAGGGGGAGAGAGAGGGGGATAGATGGAGAGGGGAGAGAGGGAGAGAGGGAGATAGAGAGAGGGAGAGAGATATGGAGGGAGAGAGAGGGAGAGATGGATAGGGAGGGAGAGAGAGATAGGGAGAGAGGGAGAGGGGGAGAGAGGGAGAGAGAGAGAGAGGGAGGAAGGGAGATAGAGAGAAGGAGAGAGTGAGGGAGGGAGAGGGAGGGAGAGAGAGGGAGAAGGAGGGAGAGAGATAATGGATAGGGAGAGAGGGTGGAAAGGGGAGGGAGGGAGTGTTGAAATCCAAGAACACTGAGAGGGGGGTGAATCAGTGTTCTGTCGATATAATCAATTTTAACCTTATTAACAATGCAATTCAGTAATTGGTAAACATAAAGGAGTATAAAAACAAATATAAATGAAGAAACCACAAGAGAATACACCATAACATAGAGATTTATACATGGAAAACCTCAAAGAGGAAAAACCACGGTGGGATTGGTGACCCACAATATCTATCCACTAGTCAAATGAATAAATATTAGAATAGGGGCCTACACATGTAGGAAGGCCAACAAACCAGAGCACACTACTCATAAAAAAAGGAGCCTCACTAACTACAAACACCACATATGGAGTTACAAACAAATTTTGAACTCTAAGAGTGCATCTGCTATGCTGGATGAGTTCTAGTTAAAGAATAGTCTGTACTGGTTTACACTATGTCCTTCCTTACCAGTATCTTTCTTCGCTTCCCAAATCTCTAAACCAATATCCAAGACCGACTATAGAATATTACATTCAAATTCTATCGATTAAGATTGCTTGTACAATATCACATCACTATATCCTATTACATTCTCCTACATTATCAAAATAAAGCTAATTGGACTAACTTAAATACCCTTCCCAAACACAAACATAAATGCCTTATGTCAGCTTACAATGATATTACAATTTATTTAGATGTCGGCCTAAGAAAAAATAAATTCATTAAACTTCAAGACCGAAGCCTTTGATTGTTATCGTGTAGACCTGCCAGATCAATCTCCCATGTCAACCTCATATATCGGTACCTAGTTTGCCAGTTGACTTGAATGTCGGTTGCCAAACAATGTATACCGGTGAGTACAGGTTAAGTGATCAACCCAAAATGGTGTGTGTTTCCATCAATGAAAACACAACTAAAACCAAATGAGTGTCAATTGCCAATAGGGAGAGGGGGAGAGAGAGGGTGGAAAAGGGAGAGAGGGAGAGAGAGAATAGAAAAGAGAGAGAGAGATTAAAGTTTAATTATCATTAATAAAATATCTATACACACATCTTTTAAAGAACTCTTATTTATTTGAAATGAATGTAAAATGTGAGGGCGGAGAGAGAGAGAGAGAGAGAGAGAGAGAGAGAGAGAGAGAGAGAGAGGAGAGAGAGAGAGAGAGAGAGAGAGAGAGAGAGGTTAAAGTTTAATTGCAATACAATAATATAAAGTAAGGGAGATAAAGGGGGTAGGGGGAGAGAAAAGTGGGAGAGAGAGGGAGAGAGAGAGAGAGGAGAGAGAGAGAGAGAGAGAGAGAGAGAGAGAGATGATGGAAAAGAGAGAGAGAGATAGAGAGAGACAATAATATAAAGTAAGGGAGATAAAGGGGGTAGGGAGAGAGAAAGAGTGGGGAGGGAGAGAAGAAGAGAGAGGGATGGGGTATAGAGGAAGGGATAAAGGGGGAGAATGTTGGTTTTTTATTCTTTTAAGAAATGGTGTTATGTGGGGTTATAAGGTATCCTATGACCCCTTAGGATACCATATGACCCCACATAACACCATTTCTTAAAAGAATAAAAAACCAACATTCTCCCCCTTTATCCCTTCCTCTATACCCCATCCCTCTCTCTTCTTCTCTCCCTCCCCACTCTTTCTCTCTCCCTACCCCCTTTATCTCCCTTACTTTATATTATTGTCTCTCTCTATCTCTCTCTTTGTATAGAGGAAGGGATAAAGGGGGAGAATGTTGGTTTTTTATTCTTTTAAGAAATGGTGTTATGTGGGGTTATAAGGTATCCTATGACCCCTTAGGATACCATATGACCCCTTAGGTGTCGTTATGTGTCATGTAATGTCTCCTTAGGGGGTCATATTGTGTCCTACCACCCTTTAAGACACCATATGACCCCTTAAGACACCATATGGTGACATTATGGGCTCGTATGGTGTTCTAAGGGGTCATATGGTGTCCTATGACCCCTCAGGACACCATATGACCCCTTAGGTGTCGAATTTTGTAAGCAGTATTGGCGCTGATTTTTATATTGTAATAATGGTTCATCTTGCCACCTAAGGACACCATATGACCCCCTTAGGACATCATATGCTCCTAAAGATTCATGTTGTGTTATGTGGGGTCTGGAGGGGAGAGAGAGAGAGAGAGAGAGAGAGAGAGAGGAGAGAGAGGAGAGAGAGAGAGAGGAGAGAGAGAGAGAGAGAGAGAGAGAGAGATGAGAGAGAGAGAGAGAGAGAGAGGAGATAGAGAGAGAGAGAGAGAGAGAGAGAGATGGGGAGGAAGGGGACAAAGGGAGAGAGAGGGAAAGAAAAGGGAGGGAGGGAGAGGGAGATGGGGGGAGAGGAAGACATGTCACATATGTCATTAGGGGTCACGTGGGGTCCTAACTGAGCCACACATGTGTTACAACACCATATGACCCCTTAACACACCGTTTGACCCCTTAAGATATCATACATGGTCCGAAGAGGTCATTAGGTGTTATGTGGGGTCCTGAGAGAGAGAGTGAGAGAGAGAAGAATACAATACACTACAATAAGATATCCAAAGATAATATATATCAATATACGTACATACACATATACATATAATACACATAAAATATCAAAAGGCAATACACATACAAACACACATGTGTGTGTATATATACATAATATATTATATATTATTATATAATATAATATACTATATATAATATATACATATATTATATATTATATATATATTATATTCTATATATACATATTATATATGCATATATATATGAAATATCATATTTTGCATATTATACACGTATACATATATGTATGCACACACCCATATTGTAAACATAGGCAGAGGCACGTACGCGTTGTTTCTAGCTTTAACACAACGTGTTTGATTCTTATTGTAAAGAAATCCCATACGTGGTTTTGTTTTAAAAATAACCCATACGTATTGTTTATAGTACACGAAGACCATATGCATTTTTGACTGTTTAAGCTTGTGAATAGGCCTAGATGACAAAGCTGTAGGTTGGAATTTTGATTTCTCTCCATTTCCCTCTTTTTTGACGTGTTTTGGTTTATCAACTTGGTTTCTCGACTTTGTCATCAACATGTTTACACTTCATCAAGTAGGTATTTATAAAATTGCCACCATATTTTCACCCATCTTCTGAGCTTTCTAACCATATAATTTATTTTAAATTTGAACAACAATAACATATTATTATTGAATTTCTTTTACCAGTGTCTCCATAGTTTTCAGAGACATACGTGTACCATTTTTTTAATAACTTATAATCTACTTATCCAAATTTAAATTTTTTTATATAGTATTGTAGTGCATACAATTTAAAAAAAAATTATATTTTCTATTGTTTTGGTGCAAGTTATGTTTTGCGCACGAACAGGTACCTAATTTTCAGGATGTGCTTGATTGGAAAAATCATTAAAAAAAACAACTCAACAAAAAATTACAAAAAAATACACTTCTATTGCTCACTCTTGACTATCTTTTTTGCGAAAGGATTTGTCAAAATACTAAATCTAACTATGAATTTTTTGATGCACATGTTAGAAACTATGTTTTAAAGAAAAAATCAAGGTCTATTTTTTGTGCATGAAGGATTTGACCCCCTTAATCTTATCCAATTTTGAAAAAAATAGTAGTTTGGAAACTAGATTTAGAGTACTACAATCTTTGTTCTTTGAGTATCTTCATATCTTGAGTGGATGGCTCTGAACATTCTCCTCCAAGCTCAGGTTTACTTGATTTCTGAAAAAAAGTGTCCACTTATACCCCCTTTTTGCACACCATCTTGGTGCACTTACCCTGGCGATACCAACAATTACACCTTCCAATGGTTACAACTGGTGATTGGGCTTGATATTCCCAACACCATTGTCATTGGGCTTGGCATAATTTGGAGGGAAGAAATCCATTGCTATTACTCTCACAGTTTGAGCCCGAGTTAAGAATCACTTGCTAAAAATGCATTTTACTTCCAAACATGACCCGCATTTGCCACCATTATCAAATAGAGCGGTGCTTAGTGATTTTGTATAAATGTCCGGATACAAAGAGCGACTATATTTGTCAAAATAGCTGCATGCACCTCCAGGGGATTCTTTGTAAAACTTTACATGAGAGAAATCCCACTTCACTTTCACTGCTCTGCATGTCATCACCATTAACATCATCGTCGTTAGAAATATCTGTTTGATTTCCATTCTTTGTTAATTTGTTGTTTTTTCTCCTATCAAGAATATAAAAAGTTTGATCAATTTATTTAAAAGTATAACATAAACTTCTAAATTGCTTACTTTTTGGATTCTTGTGTACATTTTTGTTTGCATCAGTATTTTGGATCATACTTCATGATCCATCATCACAGTGTATATTTTTCAAAAATAGAGTAGGGGAAAGAAGAGTGTTGTCTAAAAACACATAAAGGACTCAAGACTATCTATCTCAAAGAGGAAGTGTGTCTTGACAGGGAACTTATGCAAAACCAAGAAATAATTTGCAGATTTATCAAGACCCAAAAGGATAGGACAACAATTAATTAGTGGGTTAAGGAGGCTTGGAAAATCAATTGCATTATCAATATTTTGCCAATTTTTTTTTTGTGGCCATCTTTGTCCTCGAAGAGGAGATAGACATAATTTTGAAGAGTGATATTTGGCCATTAGAGGAAGATCCTTTGTATATGTAGGGATGGTCAGAAAAAATTGACCCACTAGCATGTAATCCATACGATGCCCTTATATGAATTTGTTTATATAATTTACCCATAGGGTATTGGTCAAAGGAATGCCTAGAGAAGATAGGACATTCTCTGGGCACATTGATGGAGTCTGACTTCGATTTGGCTAAAGGCAGTTTATACATATATGCAAGATTGAAGATTGCTGCTATTAGGACAATTCCTAAAGTCATCCAGTTGTGCACAATGAACAAACATTGGATTCAAAAGGTGGAGGTGGAAGAAAAAAAATATTTCTATTTGAGGTGTAGAAGTAGGAATCATAACGAACTTGATTACAAAAGGATAGAAAGTAGTAGAACTAGATGGACCCCTAAGAAAAAGAATTCACTTCCTACAACCCGTAATGATTCAGTTCCAATAGTTATAGGAAGAGGAAAGGAGAAGGAATGTTTGGAGGAGCTTGTTTTCGGTGGCAAACACTCTTCCAAAAATGCCTTTATCGAATTAGAGACAACAAAAAACAACTCTAGGGATTCTCCCCTCAGTTTGATAGTTTCGGGTTCAAATCTGAAAGGAGTAAATAGTGGGTTGTAAATAGGGTGGCTTCGGGGACTAATAATCTAGTTTCCTTTGAGAGGAAGATTAAGGAGGTGAAGGGACCCTTGGTTGGTAGGAAAACATGGGATTTGCAGAATCATAAGATATTAGAGGAGGATTGTGAGGATGAGATGTGGCTTTTAGAAGGTGAGTGGTCTGGAGATGATACTTTGGACAATATGGAGAGGAGATGTTTAAGCCAATCTGCTAGGATGCACTTAGGAGGGGTCAAAAAGAGAAGGGGTAGGAAGATGAACAAACAAAAAAGGGAGGATGAGGCTATTGAGAAGGTTTTTATCAGTGTTTTTGAGTTTTTGAAGATCACCAAGGGAGCCAAGGACTCCCTTAGGTCTAGATGAAAATCCTTACTTGGAATTTCAAGGGTCTCTCTATCCCTAACAAAAGGCACTTGGATAAGTGCTTCTCAGTCAAGGAAGATGCATATATCATACTTCTTCAAGAGACCAAATTCTGTTAGGAGTTTAGAAAGTTATTCTTAAAGTATTACAAAAAATGGGAGGGTGTTTTTCATGATGCTTGTGGTTAATTGGTAGGACTTGGTATTTGGTGGGATCCCAATGTGTGTCGATTGGAGTTGATAGATGCCGTTACAAATTGGATGATATGCAAGGTAACCTTTAGATTGATTGGGATGGAGTTTTTCATTTTGAATGGGTATGGTCCTTCCAAAATAGAGGACAAGGCTGCTTTATGGAATTCATTGAATGGCATATTGGATGGTGTTGGAGGTAGTAATGTTATAATAGGGGAGATTTCAATGGCATTCTTAATTTAGGGGAGAAGAGTGGAGGTACCTTGGATTATACTAGAGTTATGTTAGATTTCAAATAATTTATTGAGGTAAACAACCTTATGATATCATTCCTAAGAATGGAATTCTCACTTGGACTAATAGGAGAGTAGGGGATAAACCATGCAAAGGTTTCTTTAAGTTCCAATTGATTTGGTGGAGAGAAGTTAAATTGATAGAATTATTGGAATCATAGTGGAAAGAAAGAAATGTTTTCAAAGGATCTATGAGTTTGTGTTTTAGGTGCATGGTGAATTTCATTAAGAACAAGTTAAAACTTTGGAATTTGGAATGTTTCAAAAATATATTTGAAGAAAAGAATCATGTCGAAGAAGAACTTAGCATTATCAATGAAAAAGTTATTAAATTTGGGATGAATGCAGATGATTTTCATAAGGAGAAAGCTTTGAAAGAATCCCTTTCTAATTGCTGACCCATGAGGAGATTTACTAGAGAGACAAAGTGAGGGAAGTTTGGTTAAAGGATGGGGATATTAACCTGAAATTTTTCCATTCCTCGGTCAAGTTGAGGAGATTGAAAAATGGGATTGATAGAATAAGAATGGTGAATGGATACTAGTGTGAGGGAGAAGAGGAGATTAGCACTGAAGCTATTAAAAACTTCTAGTCTAACCTATGTTGCAATACACAACCTGAGAGGGGATTATGGGGCGAGGTATTGGAGGCTATCCCAAAGCTGGTAGCGGGTGAGGACAACAAGATGCTTGAAGCTTCATTTTCTTAGGAGGAAGTTAGGATTTCTACATTTCAACTACACCCTAATAAGGCTCTAGGGCTTGATGGATTCCCTACAATCTTCTACCATAGATGTTGGAATTTCATTGGCAAAGATGTACATCGTCTCGTTGAGAATGTTAGGAAAAGGAAAAAAATTGTTTGAGATCTCAATAACACGGTCATGGTGTTGATCCTGAAGAAGGACATATGTGAATCGATGACAGATTTCAGGTCCATATCATCATGCAACACAATGTATAATATAATTCCCAATACTTTTGCAAACAAATGAAAATAAGGTATTGAACAAAGTTGTGTCGGAGGAACAAAATGGATTTGTTCTCAATAGGGATATCACAGATAGTATCAAAATTGCCTCTGAGACTATTCACTCTAATAAGGTAGAGAATCATAAAAGTATGGCTATTAAGTTAGATCTATGTAAGGCATATGGTAAGGTTTCCTGGGAGTTTCTGGCAGCAATTCTTAGGAGGTTTGGTTTTTCTATTTTGGATTGAGACCATGAGAGCTTATAAAGTTTCTCCATATTTTTATCGTTGCTCTTAATGGTTCGATGTTTGGTTTCTTTGAGTCCTCTAATGGTCTTCATCAAGGAGACTACATTTCTCCATCCTTGTTTGTCATTATGGTAGAGGCTTTGAGTTGTCATATTAAAAGGAAGAGAGCTAATAGGGTTTTAAAAGGGATCTCAGTGGATGATGAATTGGTTCCTATTACTCATGTTCAGTTCGCGAATGATAGTATCTTATTTGGAGAGGCAAGTTTACTAGAGGCTGAGGTCATCAATAACACATTGGAAATCTATTCAAAGGGGTCAGGTCAATGTATGAATAAACAAAAATCTAAAATTTATTTTTTCAATACCAACAAGCTTATGTAGAGGAGGATTGCCAAGGTTCTTGGGTTCCATATTTCTGCTCTACCTTCCAAGTATACTCCATTGTTTGGAGGCTCTAATAAGAATGTGTATTGGGAGGAATTAGTGAATAAATTTCAATTCAAGGCAAGATTGTGGAAGTATAAATGGTTGTCACAGGGAGGGAGAATTACCATGATCAAAGCTATCTTGTTTTCTATTCCCATATATGTAATTTGTCATGTTTTAAATTGTCGGCCTATGCTTCTCATAAGATCGAGAGTATCTTAAAGAGGTATTTGTAGTCTAGTTCAGGTGAGGAAAAGAAAATCCCACTCATTAAGTGGAAAGCTTCTTGTACTTCCAAGTATGCAGGAGGGGCAAGACTTAGAAGATTGAACCTAAAAAATATAACATTGGGTGCCAAGATTTCCTAGAAGATATATCACCACTTGAAGAAATTGTAATGCAAGGTGATGAGTAGGAAGTATATGGACAACAATGACACCACAAGAATATTCACCTTAGCCAACATTAGGGGAGGTTCTGCTATATGGAGATTTATATGGGATAGTCTAGGGAGATTATTATTAATCACGTTACTTGGAAAATAGTAGATGGGAAAAGAGCCAAATTTTGGAGAGATTCATGAAATGGGAGAAGATGTTGAAAAATTTCTTTGACAAGACAAGTTGGATGGATGAGGTGGAAAGGCATACTGGATTCTATGTGGCTGATTACGTGGAATGCATTGATAGGGGAAACTATGCTTGGAAATTGATGGAATCTTTGATGCCTTCCCATGTGAATGCTAACATTTTGAGAAATATTCTATGTAGCCATTAGATAGCTTTAACTTAGGAGCCTGATGAAGTGATTTGGTGTGTGGCTCCTTCGAGAGAGTATAGCATTAGAGCATGATATGAATAGCTTAGGAGAGAATTTGTGTTTGATAAGTGGCCTTCAAAATTATGTTGGCATAAAAGTGTTGCCTTGAGAGCTAGTGCATTTTTGTGGGTTGCTCTTCATGGTAGAATATGTTAGATAGTTCAGATAACCAAAAGACATTTGAGAGGGGGGGGTGAATTAGTTGTCACAGATTACCAAAAGTATTATCAATTTAAACTTTAATACCCGAGCCCAAAAAAATAATACCAGAATAGACGTTAATCTAATTAAGCATAAACAATAATCACCAAATAAAATCCATCCATACAACACCAAGATTTGTACGTGGAAAACCTGGTAAAGGGAAAAACCATGGTGGGAAGCCTACCCACAGCCAGATAATACTTCTACAGTAAGTATGTGAATTACAATGAAGGTGCCTTCAGTTGCAGAAAGGCCAACAACCTAGAGCACACTGCTCATCACAAAAGGAGCCTCATTGACTACATATAAATCCAGACTACAATCCAAAGAAGTGTTGAACTACAAAAGATAACATCCCTATGCTTGAGTATAGTTCTGGTTAAGCTCAATACTAAAGGAATAAATCCTCTTACACAAACCCGACTCGATCTCCAATGATTGACCAATTCCTCTGCCTGAATGATATTACATTATTCACACATTACATTCCTTGACCATGACCTCTTACATTAACCATGATGATCTATAATGAGATCTTACATCTAATTATACAAACCCTCTACCATAAACAATTAGGTCATCCACCAGATAATAAACTAATTACATAATTACAAACCATGTTGGCCTTAGACCAAACAAGTAATATCAACACATAAAACATCCTGAAAATACAACAATAGGTCCTATCCACACATTACATTAAAGTTGGTCCATAACCTAGATCGATCAGGACCAAGTATAGGTCCACACACTTTAGCAATGAGCTCCATCCACCAAGTCTCGAACATGATTACCAACAACATCGTGAAACACCATTAGAAGCTGCACCAACACCACTTATGCAATTCATCAAATATCTCCACCAAAAGCTCTATCGGTGAAACCCTCATCGAAAAAAGAAACCAATCTTCTAAGTAGGAAATATACTAGACCAAAACCAACTAATCAAGTATGAGTATAAACATTATGAACAAACCAATTCCATCACTAGATTATACTGGAGCCTGTCGGATCAAGCCGGATCCAAGTCAACTAGAAATCACTCAACCTATCGGAACTAGAAGGGTGTTAGTAAAGCATCCAAATAGATAGTGTTGACATCAATGACAAAAAATCAATGCAACACATAATCAATTCCACCAAATGGCCAACAATCTCCCCCTTTGGCATTGATGGCAACACTAGATGTGAAAAACATCTAAGTACCAAGAAATGCCAAACAATTCTCCCCTTGTGGAAGACAACCAACAATCATCTGCATATAGCTCTGAATATCAATATCTCTCCCCTTTTTATATTTCTCCCCCTTTGAATTTTATAATTTTCTTCCTTTATCTTTTTCACATCACTATCTCTCCCCCTTTAACATCAATGCCAGAAATCTAACAGAAATATCAAAGCAAAAACACAAGCTTCTGAATCTCAAAGAAGAATACTCCCCTTGAGTAGTAGCATCCCACATCAGTGCCACAATGAATAGTATCTCTGATAGTGCATGTCAGACTGATGCCAAACAACATCAATCAAGTCTCTACCAAAGGGGCAAAAACCCCCAATCTGTCTCTCAGTTACTCAAATGATTCCTTGGATAAAGGTTTAGTGAAAATATCTGCAATCTACTATTTAGTGTTCACATAAACCAGTCTAACTTCATTTTCTTCCACCTTCTCCTTCAAAAAGTTATACTTGAAAGATATGTGCTTTATCTTATAATGAAATATCAGATTCTTTGATATATCAATAGCAACAGAGTTATCATAGTGAATAACTACCGGTGCTTCACAATCCACCTTTATATCCTTCAACATTTGCTTCATCCATAAGACTTGTGTACAGTTAGTAGCAACAACAACATACTTAGCTTCAATAGTAGATAAAAAAGTACATGACTGTTTCTTGCTGATCCATGAAACCAACTTCTTTCCAAGAAAGAAAGCTCCACCGGAAGTAGGAAGTACTTTTCTGGTCATCAACATCTCCGGCCCATTCAACATCTATATCCACATAAAGTAAAGTTATCATTCTTAGGGTACCATAAGCCATATTCTGATGTGCCTTGCAAGTATCTAAAAATCCTTTTCACTGCCATCTCATGATTTTCTCTAGAATCACTCTGAAATCTTGAAACAATACAAATAACATTCATAATGTCAGGCCTAGTCTGAGTCAAATAAAGCATACCTCCAATCATAGATTTGTATCTTGTAGGATTTACCAGTGCAAAAACATCTTTTCTTGTCAATTTCTCACTTGTAACCATAGGTGTACTTACCAGTTTAGAATTTCCCATACCAAATTTCTTCAACAATTCCTTAGCATATTTAGTTCGACAAATAAAAATACCTTTGTCAGTCTGAGTAATCTGCAAACCTAAGAAAAATTTCATCTCACCAATCATAGACATCTCAAATTCTTTCTCCATATTCTTAGAAAATTCTATGCATAATTTATCTTGACCTCTAAAAGTATTGTCATCAACAAATACTTCAACAATCAGTATATCATCATTAGTGATTTTATAATATAAATTACTATCAACACTACTCTTAGTAAAACCAAGCTTCAAAAGATATTTATCCAATCTTGCATACCAAGCTCTAGGTGCTTGTTTCAATCCATATAAAGATTTCCTTAACCTGCAAACCATATCAGTATCATCTGATAGTGAAAAACCATCAGGTTGCTCAATATAAACTTCCTCATCAAGATCCCCATCCAAAAATGCACATTTAACATCCATCTGATAAACCTTGTAGTTTTTATAAGCAACATAGGCAAGAAATAATCTTACAACTTCAATCCTAGCTATCAGTGCAAAAGTTTCTCTATAATCAATTCTTTCCTTCTGAGAATATCCTTTACAAACCAATCTAGCCTTATTCCTTATAACTTGACCATCCTCATTCAATTTATTCCTAAAAACCCATTTATTTCCAATGACATTTTTATTTTGAGGCCAGGGAACCAGAGTCCATGTGTTAATTTTCTCAATCTGATCTAATTCTTCTTCCATAGCTTTTAACCAATGTTCATCTTTACATGCCTCAATTACTGATACCAGTTCAACTTGTGAAATTAAACATACCTCATTAGTTGCCAATCTTCTTCTTGTCATCACTCCATTTCTCTTATCCCCAATGATTTGATCTTCTAAATGATTCAGTCTCACATACCTCAGAGTCTTCTGACTCTTTGTTCCTCTTCCCTGTTCTTTAGTTACTGTAGAATTCTCTGATGTTTCTAGAGTAATTGGTTCAACTCTCTTTTTTCGTAAAGGTGCTACTGGCTCAAATAATCATTTCCATTACCAGTTCCTTCTCATAAACTCTAATTCGACTTTTGCTTAGCTCATCTACTTTGACATTAGCACTCTCCACAATTCTCTGCAATATCTTGTTATAACATCTATATGCTTTTCTTTCATTAGAATAACCAAGAAATATGCCTTCATCACATCTAGGATCAAATTTCCCAATATTATCATTTCTCCTGATATAACATTTACTACCAAAAATTCTGAAATACTTAACTGTAGGTGTATTGCCAAACCATAATTCATAAGGTGTCTTACCGGTTTCTCCTTTGATATGTACTCTGTTGAATGTGTAAACCGATGTACTCACTGCTTCTCTCCAATAGATATGAGGTATATTTGCTTCCATCATTATTGTTCTAGCAGCATCCAAGATAGTTTTGTTTTTCCTTTCCACAACTCTATTCTGGTGAGGTGTCTAGGGAGCAAAAAATTGTCTTCTTATACCATGCTTGTCACCAAAGTTATTAAACTCACTGGATGTGAATTCTCCACCATGATCTGATCTCAAACAAGTAATCTTCAATCCTATCTTAGTTTCCACTTTAGCCTTAAATATTTTAAACTTTTCAAATGCTTCAAATTTTTCTCTCAAAAAAGTAACCCACATCATTCTAGAATAATCATTAATGATTAGCATGAAATATCTATAACCATGAAAACTTTTAATTCTAGCAGGGCCACACAAATTAGTATGAATAAGATCAAGAACATCATTTGATTTATCTTGTATACTTCTAAAAGAGGTTCTGACCTATTTACCCATTTGGCATTCTTTACATACTGGATTATAGGGGTTCATAATCTTAGGTATATCTCTAACAGCCGTAGTTGAACTGATATTCACAATGCAATCAAAATTTATGTGACACAACCTTTTATGCCATAGCCAAATCTCATCAATTTGTGTAATCAAACATGTCTTCTCACTAGAGTTCAAATGAAATATATTACCTTTTGTCTGTGTACCGACTGCAATCTCCAAGCCATATCTATTAATGATTTTACATTTTCCATCGTTGAACTATAATTGAAATCCCTTATCTACAAATTGTCCTACACCCAATAGATTATGCTTTAAACCTTTAACAAAATAAATATTGTCAGTATTGTTCTTACCATCCAATGATATAGTTCCTTTTCCTTGGATCATACATGCCTTGTCATCTCCAAATCTAACTAGTCCACCATCAAATTCTTGCAAAGACACAAACTTCCCTTTATCTCTAGTCATATGATGTGAACAACCATTGTCAATTACCCATTCATCCTTTTCCTCAATTTTAGCAGCAAGTGCCTTCTCCTCAGATACATTCTCTTCCAGTGCTGGATCATCTTCCTTGATAGCCAAGAATACCCATTCCTTCCCATTTCTGGATCCACTAGTAGAGTCTTTTTGCCAGTTCATCATTTGAATTAGTAATGCCTTCTTCATCCACTATGTAGCATGAGTTGTCTCTATTTTTCTTGAATCTATACTTATTCTGATATCCAGGGTTAGGCTTAAATGATCTTTTAACTCTTTCTTCAAATCTTGATTTCATTTCAGGAAATCTAGATGCAAAATGACCAATCTTATTACATGCAAAACATTTAAAAGGTTCTTTTCCTTCATACTTACTTCCTATCGGTCCTTTCGGTACTCTTCTAGCAAATAGTGCTTCAATTTTCTCAAACTCATCATCTTCTCTCTTCATATCTTCTAATTCTTTTGCATATAAGGCTTTCCAATCTTGCTTACCGTTTGTAGATGCATGAAAAGTAGGTTTAGTCTTCACAGCTCTAGAAGGTCCAAATTCCTCAAGCTCAAAAGCAGATAATTTCCCAGCCAAAGTATCTCTGTTGATAGATGTGTTAGCCATTGTTCTCAACTCATTGATAGTAGTAGCCTTCATTTTGTAAGAAGGTGGTAGGGCTCTCAAGACTTTAGAAACAATTTCATCTTCACTCAGAGTTCCACCACAACATTGAATTCCCATAACAATATCATTTACTCTTTCCATGAATGTTGTAATCCTTTCATCTTCTTTCATTTTAAGGTTTTCATATCTCACCCAGTAACCATCAAGTTTAGTAATCTTTATTGTAGGGTCACCTTCATTAAGAGTCTGCAACTTATCCCATATAACCTTTCTAGATGATTTGTCTGTTAATCCCATTATTTTCTGATCAGAAAGTGCACACAATAGGGCTTCTCTTTCTCTACAATCATTCTCAAGCTCCTTGTCCAGGTTTTCCAGAGGAGGATTTCTAGATCTTGGATTATAGGGTGTGACACCATTCTGTGTGATCTCCCAAATCTCCTTGCCAAGACATCTCAGATGAGTCTCCATCCGAATCTTCTATACTGTATAATTTGTTCCTTCAAGCATTGGTATATCCCTTCGAAAGATAGCTCTAGAAGAACTGGACGAACTTGAACTGTTAGTCACCATAGGATCTACCTCAAGCGGTTAAGCTTTCTGCAAAGAGGACCAAAGCTCTGATACCAATTGTTAGTCAGTTCAGATAACCAGAAGATAACTGAGAGGGGGGGGGGGTGAATCAATTGTCATAGATTATCGAAAGCATTATCAATTTAAACTTTAATATAGTAACCCAGAACAATAATAACATAATAGTAGTTAATCCAATTAAGCATAAACAATAATCACAGAATAAAAGCCATCCACACAACACCAATATTTGTACGTGGAAAACCTGGTAAAGTGAAAAACCATGGTGGGAAGCCTACCCATAGTTAGATAATACTTCTGCTATAAGTATGTGAATTACAATGAAGGGGATTGCAATTGGAGGAAGGCCAACAACCTAGAGCACACTGCTCATCACAAAAGGAGCTTCACTGACTACATATAAATCTAGACTATAATCCGAAGAAGTGTTGAACTGCAAAAGATAGCATCTCCTATGCGTGAGTACAGTTTCAGTTAAGCTCAATACCAGAGGACTAAATCCTCTTACACAAACCCAATTCGATCTCCAATGATCGACCAACTCCTCTTCCTGAATGATATTACATTATTCACACATTACATTCGTTGACCATGACCTCTTACATTAACCATGATAATATACAATGAGATCTTACATCTATTTATACAAACCCTCAACCATAAACAATCAAGTCGGCCACTAGACAATACACTGATTACATAATTACAAACCATGTCAGCCTTAGACCAAAAAAGTAATATCAAGACATAATACATCCCATAAATACAAAAATAGGTTCTATCCACACATTACATTAAAGTCAGTCCATAACCTAGATCAACCGAGACCAAGTATAGGTCCACACTCTTCAACAATGATCTCCATCTGCCAAGTCTTGAACTTGATTACCAACAACATCCTGAAACTCCATCAGAAGTTGCACCAACACCATTTATGCAATTCATTAAAGATCTCCACCAAAATTTCTGCTGGTGAAACCCTTACCGGAACCAAAAACCAATCTTCTAAGCAGGCATGATACCAAACCAAAACCAACTGATCAAGTATGAGTATAAGCATTATGAACAAACTAATTCCATCACTAGATTATATCAAAGCATGCCAGATCAAGCTGGATCCAAGTCAACCAGAAATCACTCAACCTACTGAAACTCAAAGGATGTCGGTAAAGCATCCAAACAAACAATGTTGACATTAATGCAACACATAATCAATTCCACAAAATGGCCAACAAAATATTAACGGGTGATAAGCCAAAAACCAATGTCGTTTGTGGCCTAACACTAATACATTTGGATTAGATTTTCGATTGAGTTTTCCGACGGAGAAGGTATATTATGGCCAAATTTGATTTTTTTTGAAAAAATGCCCGCATTTGTCGTAATTCCGATGGAAATTACCCATTTGGTTTTGACGAAGAAGGCATTAGCAATGAGAATTTTCTTTTTTTCAAAAAAGTGCTTGAGTTCATCGTAATTCCGATGACAGAGGCCATTACAAAATAAAAAAAGAGGCAGGGAATTCATCTATGAATTGCAATCTCGTGTAGGCATCCATGGTGACTTCAACCCCCAAGAACATCAAACCCACATCGAAGGCAATCCCATGCAGGAGGAAGATTCAAATTGCCCTAGTTTTTAATTTCATGTTGCAAAAAATATACATGTGGTGGTTAATTGTCCTAGTTTAATCTCATAAAACCATAGAACTGTGATTGAGGAGTGAGCGTTAAATTTTGTATCAGCAATCCCTTCCTCCTGTATACGCGCGTGTTGATTGTTCACATGAGATCACATCTCTTTGCGGCATCGTATCAAACAATTCACGAGCCTTGTCCATGTTTCCACATTTTGCATTCATGTCAAGCAGGGCATTTGCAAGTACAACACCTAACAAAATTCCTCTATCCGTTATGCTTTGATGGATGTCCATACCCTGTTCCAAAGCTCCCATTGTTGCACAGGCAGGGAGGATGCTGGCAAAAGGTTGTGGAATTTGGCTTTATGCCTTCCAATTTCATTTGCTTGAAAGTGTCTAAAGCCTTTTTGACAAATCCATTTTGTGCATATCCAACAATCGTTGTAGTCCACGAGACAACATTTCTTTTAGGCATTCTATCAAATAGTTCACGTGCCTTGTATATGCTTCCACATTTTGCATACATGTCTACCAAGGCAGTTACAACTACAACATCTGACAAAATTTCTCTATCCTTTATGCTTCGATGAATGTCCATACCCTGTTCCAAATCTCCCATTTTGGCACAGGCAGGGAGGATAGTAGCAATGGTCGTGGAATTTGGCTTTACACCTACCGATTGCATTTGCTTGAAAGTTTCTAAAGCCTTCTCAATAAATCCATTTTGTGCAGTTGCAACTACATCTGACAAAATTCCTCTCTCTTTTATGCTTTGATGGATGTCCATACCCTGTTCCAAAGCTCCCATTTTGGCACAGGCTAGGAGTAGGCTAGCAAACGTAACTAAAGAAATGCAATGATCAGCTCCAAAGACATCAAACCACTACTAACAAAACTGAGAGTCTAAAATATGATAGGGAATAGTGTGAGCTGTCCTGAAATAAAATGTTTTATTTTCAATTTCAACTAAAACATAATTACTAAGCCATTTAATGTTATTAATAAGTGTTTAATTTATGAAAGAGATAAATGGTTGGCCACAAGTACATGAGTTACTAAATGCACACAAATAAGTGAATTTGATATTCAAAACTATCTACATTGAATTCAATTCTTGTCCATTAGTCATTTATGTTTGCAATAAGCATCTTTCTTTGTTTTTCTTAATCTTTATTCATAGTTATGTGCATATTTCACATTCTATAATTAGGATATCAATTGCTATGGTTGAACACTAGCATGATGTTTGTGTTGTGGTATAGATGCGTGGAAACATAATTATGGGATTGTTATATTATAGAGATCATAAATCTAGATATTGCATATTAGTTATAGCTCTTCTTGGATTGAGTTTAAAGTTGACATACAGTCATAAAGCCATTATTAGCATATCTATCCATTTCTAGTAAAGACAATTGAGAAAGTCATTTTGATATTGAGAGTTTCTTATCTATTTACCTATTGATCATTATTAAGCCATAATATTTAGGTCTATTTATCTCTCTTGCAAAACCTCTGTAACTGTCATAGATTGTCCCTACTACTCACTCTTCAATTCAGAAAAATGGAGTTCTAAAGATTTGTTGCACAAGATGGTGTTGAACATATCAACAAGGCTAGCATGGAAGGCATGTTCAAGCTTCCACTTGTACAACTTACAACAAATAATTTGTTGATAGAAGAAATTCTTGAAATAGGGATACAATAGAAAGACAAGTAAGTACATACAAACCTCCTTAGTTGAAAGTAAAATCTATGTATAAAAAGAGTACATTGAATCCCAATCCATAAACACAATAGAGATATTGATGGAGACTTAATTGGATGTAGCATGTCGCACCAAAGTTGTTAGAGTATGCTAAGCTAGTACATAATGTTTCGTAAAGCCACATTAGTATTTTACCCAGATCATTATCTACCAAAACTGACTATAGTAATCCTTTTGAGGATTAATTTCATGGTGCTAGATCTTCATTCAATTCCACTTCTTGTTGGAGAAAAGAACAATTATTTCTTGAGGTAGATGAATATCCCATCAACAAAGGACAAGACCCTTTCTAGAATATAACAAATTCTACTCCAAGAAAAGATCATGGGGGTTTCACTAGAGATATTGAATAAGAGATAGACTTCTACTGCTACATTAAAAGCTTGGCATGTTCTTCATTTATTGATGTAAACTCTTTGTGATGCCACCACAACCAACAAAGGTGTAAGAAGTTGTTTGTAATGCATGGATTTTTAGGATTGTCCTTTGAGAAAATAGAATTAAAGTATGGAAGCAGGATCTGCCAGCTCCTGAGGGAAAGACCATGTCAGACAATAATTTCTATTTTCTTCCCTATGAAGAAAGACCATGTCAGACAATATCAACGAACAACAAAATAAGGAGACAATTGCTAGATTGTGGTCTAACTTGAAAAGAAAAGGTGATGGAAATGTTATTGTCCGTGCAAAATTTGTAAGGGGTTAAATACTAGAAGACTTCTAATCAAGACAATGAAGAAACATTGTAGGCTACATGGTCACATTGAAGGTGGACATGATTATCATCCATTGGTAAGTTTTTCATTATATCGTTTTGACAATTTATATACATAATAAATCATGTGATGATCAGATCATGATCACGGTTTATTTATGTATATCAATTCTATATAGGTCAAGTACCCCGGAGCACATGGTATGGATCAACACAACCCTGAGAATATGGTTTTTGAAGTGGATGAACATGGAGGTGTGAATATCGAAGCTGAAGATAATGATCCCATGGAAGATGACGATCATGAGCCAGAAAACACAATTGAAGATGATGGTACAAATACATTGATCCATGACTCATTTAGTACTCGCATAGCTAATCATGATGATGAAGATGACCTTGATGTTGTTCATGATGTCCCTCTACTTGAGAAGGCATTTGAGGCCCTTTATGAAGGCTTGTAGGAAACTCTTCTCTTCGCTGTATTGTTGTTGGTGATCTTGAAGGTTATGAATGGTTTATCCAACATAACAATGTCACGTATGTTAAGGCATGTCATATATGTCATAATAAATTGTGAATCATGCTGTACCATTAATATTCTTTATTATAACAAATTATATTTTGTTGCTGTAGATTGATAGGTGAGTTTTTGTTACCACCATCAAATATTCTACCTCACTCATACAGAGAATTATCTGCCGTTATGAAAGATATTGGAATGGAGTATCAAGCAATAGATGCTTGTCCCAATGATCATATTATATATCACAAACAACATGAATTTTGAACTAAATGCCCTGAATATCATATCAGTAGATATCAAATAGATCAAATAACAAAAAGGGTTCCTCACAAGGTTCTTCGCTATATTCCCATTATTCCACGTATGCAACGATTATTAAAGTGCACTAGCTTGGCACAATTTATGGATTACCATGCACACAATAGAAGTGGAGATGACATTATTCGAATGCCTGCAGATAGTTCAACATTTATGGACATAGAGGAAAAGTGGCCACACTTTAAAGAAGAACCTCGTAATCTCAGGCTTTCATTGGCAGCGGATGGTGTCAATCCATTTGGAGAGATGAGATCTGTTTACTCAGTGTCGCCTATTTTTGTTATCAACAATAACATTCCTCCATGGATGTCAATAAAGAAGGAGCACATAATGTTGGCAATGATTGTTCCAGGTATTTTATCATTTAAATATAGTCATCTAAATTTAATTATAAATATTGCAGTAAAATGGTCATAATAATTATGTAATGTTTTTGTTCATTCGATTAGGTAAGTACCAAGTTAAAGATATGAATGTATATATCGAGCCTCTTATCGATGAGTTGCTAGAGTTAAGGAACGGTGTCACTATGTATGATGTCTTTAGACCAATAGGACAAAGACAATTTCAATTCCATGCGATGCTTCTATGGACAATACATGATGCCCTGGGGCTAACACATTTTTGTGGTATGTTATAGTGTTTAAGTTGTGCATGAACATTATAATTCAAAAAATTATCATATTTAATCCAATTATACATTATCTTGTAGGTCTTCAAACAAAGGGAAAATTTGCATGTCCTATTTGTGGTCCAAAGATGAAATCTCGTCATTCAAAAAGTTTAGGAAAGCAGGTGTTTGATGAGTATAGGCACTTTCTCCACAAAAATCATAAGTATTGAAATACTGAAAAACATCTTTTCAATGGGAAAGAAGAGAATACATCAAAGCCACGAAGAATGACACCTCACCTGTGGAAGTTGGAATATAATAGAATTAATTGTCAAGGTAATGCCATTCCATCTATTGGTTTGTCATAAAACATCTTTTCTATTTTGTTTTGTTTACTGATGATGTGATTGATGATCATGAAGGTCGTGAAGGCATAAATGACCACCTTCCTAAGGGAATAAAAAGTTATCCCCAACAATTTAGTAGGTTGCCCTACTATGAGCAGTTACAAATTGTTCATTTGTTTGATAGTATGCATATTGGAAAGAATATAACAGAGACATTATGGAAAATATTGGATGGAAGGTGTGACAAAGAAAAAATTGTCAAAATATGTAGTGACATTCAGGATTCCAATCATGCAATGATAAATGTCATTCAATCAAATAGCCATGGAGACTAGATTAATATAAGTGAGCTTCCTTGGTTATTAACGGACCAACAAAGTAATGCTATAAAAGAAGTCATACGAAAAATTCGATTTCCCACAGGATTTGCTATGAACATAAACAAACTCATATCAAAGAAAAGTGAATTTGGGCCAGGGATGAAAACGCATGATTGACATACCTTCATTAAGGTAATTCATGTTCTTGTGTTTTTAGTATGTATTTAAGTACTGAGCGTACATGTACTTTTCATTATCTTACAAAAAAATGAAAAGATAATTTTATAATTGTTGCAGTATGTTCTACCTCTCTCTCTCCCAAACGACGTCAACAATAATGTCAAGCAAGTCATATATGATCTTGGAAAATACATGAGGTAAGTAGTGATATTTGTTTAGTTCGTTGTATAGATATTATATTTGCGATTTGTTTTACTTCTTATGTAATATTTTTTTTTGCGTCTTGAATACCTTGTAGGTGGTTGTCATGTAAAGAAATCCATAAAGACGATATAAAATATTGGAAGAGAAAAATTCCTCATTTAATGTGTGAAATGCAAAAGTGTCTACTTCCAGCTTTTTTCAATGCACAAGAACACTACCTCATACACCAAGTTGAGGAGATTGAATTGTGTGGACCTGTACACACTAGGTCAATGTGGATGGTTGAGAGGCACTTGAAATTTTTGAAGGCTTTGGTTTGACAAAGAGCACATCCTGAGGGTTCTATGGTGGAGGGATATATGTTATACTAGACTATGGTGTACATTTCTGAATATCTTCCTAAGTTTGCAGCAAAGATCCACGTGGATCGCATTTGGGATCCCAACACCATTAACAAATTCGAAGGGGAGTACTTGATGGGGAAAGGTAGATTGAGGAAAGTGAGAGGTAATTATAAGATGTTATTGTAGTTAATTAATTCTTAATCTTCAAAATAAATCGATTGTAAGACGTCTATTTATTTTTTGTACAGTTGGTTGAGAGTGGGATGCACTACATTTGTATATTGCAAACAATCTTGATTGGATGACGGTATGGATTGAACGTTGTCAACATTCTGGACGCAAGCTAACATGGGAAGGTGTGGCTTCATTGGTTAAAGAAGCACATCGTAATGGAGATTCCAATGTTACGCAAAGGGAAATTGATTTAGCATATGGTTTAAGAGATAAACAGGTACGTATAAATTTATTAATCACCCATATGTTTATCAACTCACAACGCAATAAATTTTACATGTTTGACATATTGTAAGTCAAACACCACAGCGCTATGTGCTGCAATGGTCATAAATTTCGCATAAAAAGTTGGAGATGGAGATAGAATTTTTTTACATAATTAATTCATTCTAATGCCACGACGACGATGATGATAGAATTTTTTTACATAATTAATTCATTCTATTTTGAATTCTAATGCCATTACATAAATAATTCATGATGCACCTTTTAATATGTAGATGGAGATAGGGGGTGTGACTATTTATGTGACAATTTTTAAACTATGTTTATTTATGGAAATTGGATTGTTTATTAGCTATGTGACTATTTATGTGACCATTTAGTTGAGGATCCTGCATAGTCTACATAAAGTAAAGGTAAGGAATTACAAAATTTACAATGATTTTGATGACAACATCTTTTTATTATTTAATAATCTTTTTGTCTACAAAGTTCATGTTGTGTATGATGTAATTGCGCTAACATTTTTTATATTTTTTCTTTGTCACAGGCCGACATGGATCCATCACATATCGCAGACAGAGATGTACCTTGTGACACTTCTACCGAGCAGGTAAACCTCATTGTAATTGTACAAATTAGGTAGAAGCAAACTGTTACATTATTATGTTGTTTAAACAGGTATGTATAAATTTATTAATCACCCATATGTTTATCAACTCACAATGCAATAAATTTTACATGTTTGACATATTGTAAGTCAAACACCACAACGCTATGTGCTGCAATGGTCATAAATTTCGCATAAAAAAGTTGGAGATGGAGATAGAATTTTTTTACATAATTAATTCATTCTAATGCCACGACGACGATGATGATAGAATTTTTTTACATAATTAATTCATTCTATTTTGAATTCTAATGCCATTACATAAATAATTCATGATGCACCTTTTAATATGTAGATGGAGATAGGGGGTGTGACTATTTATGTGACAATTTTTAAACTATGTTTATTTATGGAAATTGGATTGTTTATTAGCTATGTGACTATTTATGTGACCATTTAGTTGAGGATCCTGCATAGTCTACATAAAGTAAAGGTAAGGAATTACAAAATTTACAATGATTTTGATGACAACATCTTTTTATTATTTAATACTCTTTTTGTCTACAAAGTTCATGTTGTGTATGATGTAATTGCGTTAACATTTTTTATATTTTTTCTTTGTCACAGGCCGACATGGATCCATCACATATCGCAGACAGAGATGTACCTTGTGACACTTCTACCGAGCAGGTAAACCTCATTGTAATTGTACAAATTAGGTAGAAGCAAACTGTTACATTATTATGTTGTTTAAACAGGTACGTATAAATTTATTAATCACCCATATGTTTATCAATTCACAACGCAATAAATTTTACATGTTTGACATATTGTAAGTCAAACACCACAACGCTATGTGAAGCAATGGTCATAAATTTTGCATAAAAAAGTTGGAGATGGAGATAGAATTTTTTTACATAATTAATTCATTCTAATGCCACGACGACGATGATGATAGAATTTTTTTACATAATTAATTCATTCTATTTTGAATTCTAATGCCATTACATAAATAATTCATGATGCACCTTTTAATATGTAGATGGAGATAGGGGGTGTGACTATTTATGTGACAATTTTTAAACTATGTTTATTTATGGAAATTGGATTGTTTATTAGCTATGTGACTATTTATGTGACCATTTAGTTGAGGATCCTGCATAGTCTACATAAAGTAAAGGTAAGGAATTACAAAATTTACAATGATTTTGATGACAACATCTTTTTATTATTTAATACTCTTTTTGTCTACAAAGTTCATGTTGTGTATGATGTAATTGCGCTAACATTTTTTATATTTTTTCTTTGTCACAGGCCGACATGGATCCATCACATATCGCAGACAGAGATGTACCTTGTGACACTTCTACCGAGTAGGTAAACCTCATTGTAATTGTACAAATTAGGTAGAAGCAAACTGTTACATTATTATGTTGTTTTTTTAAGTGATTTATACTAATTTTGTAATTGTTAATGATATTCTTGACACAGATGGATGTTCGGGGAAAGGGAAAGGGAGTTGCAGTACCTAAGAACCTTTCTATGGATGTGGAATCATTAGGGTTAAGCAATGATGACCCTGAAGATCCCACAGACCTTGTGAAATTCTTTAAAATGTCTCTTATAAAAATTAGAAAAGAGATTGTTGCTTTGGCAGCCGTGCATCCTACCACTGATGAGATATGACAGAGGGTGGAATTATTGTATAAGACACCAGAAAACTTACAAGTAAGCAGTAATGAAAGCTTTAATTATAACAAAAGTTCAATAATGGTTTATATTTTATTCTCTTTTTATGTCATTAACTAAAATATGTACGTATTGTTTTAATAGCAATTTATCCACCCTCATGAAAGTCATTCCTATGATCAGGGTGTTGCAGGATCAGGTGATGATGATTTTCTTGTATATCACTTGCTTGGCTTATCACTCTGAGTATCCAAAACACATCATACTTGATACTGTCAATTTTCAAAAGAAAGGTTCATCCTTGTTTACAATTCTTGCACTTTTCATATATTTAATGTTTGATATATTTAATGTATTATTCTTTAGGTGCTGTCAATGTTATTGTGCAAATGCCGACACCGCCTCATCAGAGGTCACCCTCACCTGTATTGCCGACTGCAATGTCGGCAAGACGTAGCATGCAGACATCCTCTAGTGCACATCATATTGGCCCGCGCACTGTTGGTAGATCCCTCTTTTTCTCTATCTTCTATCATGTGTTTATTTCCCTTCAAGCGTTCTTTCTTGAATTCTAATGCCATTTCATAGTAGATTCATTTTTTGCAGGAGGAGATGCACATGAGGATGTGCCACAGGTGACTACTGCTGATAAGATAACATCGTTTCTTGGATCTTCTCGTACTACTAGTATGGGAACATTGCAGGCCACATTCGTGGTGAGCGACAAAGAAATGCTTCCCTTAAAGATACAAAAGGTTCCAGGTACTTTAAAATTATTATTATATATACTCTAATTGTAATTTACTTTATGATCACTCGTTTTGGACTAATATTGATCCCATGAATTTTTTGCAGACAATGATATTTTCTATAAACATCTTAGTGAGATTGCATTGCAGATATTTGGGCCCACCATATGTAAAAGGTGGTACATCATATGTGAACTAACCCTTATCCACTTTTGATTTCATATCATTGCTAGAATACTTTTCCTTTGATCCATTTCTTGAAGTGTAATAAATGTAGCTTCAGTTCATTTCTGAATCTAACAGGTTTGTTTTTGCTTTAAAAGGTGGAATGACCAAGAAAAAAGGTTAAAAGATGAATTGACAAACCAAATGGTTCAGTGGTTTGGAAATGACACCTTTGACAAAACCAAGCTCCTTGAAAAAGCTGGCACATATCTAAAGTATGTGAGGGACCAATACAGGGCCCATTTGGAGAGGAACCTAAAGTACAAGCATCCCCCCATGATTCCAGAGAGGGAGTGGAAGGACCTAATTTTGGATGCCAAGGAGAGAATTGAAAGGAAAAAAGGAAATACACCAGTAGATGCCAGAAGAAGGTACAAGATACTATTAAGAATGTAATTATGTACTAATTAATTACTCTTTATATTTATATAATCTAACATATTTCAAACTTTTTATAGACTGAGTGACACGTCAAAGGCAACCAAGGTAAGGCAAGAAAAGCACGGGCAACACAAACTCGGCTCTGGTGGTTACATGAAACTTGCTGCATGAATTGTAAGTATCTCATGTAAACTCCCATATTGTCTCAAAATATTAATAAATTGAAAACATTTTTTTTTAATCAAACAATGCAAGAAAAATTCACGGTACCAAGCAAAAATGTAGGGCTTTGAATTCAATAGAGCGCCCACAGAAGATGACAAGAGAATTGCCTACCAGCAAGGCTATTCAGCTGTGGCTGATTGGCTATGAGAATTGAGTGGGCATATACAACATTCGAGTGCATCTGTCACACAGGTAAATATGCTAAATGGAAGTTGTTTCAAATTGAATACTTTACCAATAATCTAATTGATGTTGAGTTCCAACATAAAGTGACTATATTTGTTTTAAATAAACAAGCAATGATAACAATGTGCATGTCATTGGAATGTAGCCTGCTAATTGTGAAACACCACCTAGACATGAAGGTCCAGATGTGCATCCCAGTAGTGGAGGTATTCATTTTCTATTCAAATTTATTTATTTAGCTATTAATACAATTAAACATCTTAATTTGTAATTAGAGTAGTAATTAATGTAACCTTTCCTGTTAATATTTTAGAGCATGTAGTCAGTGGTGAGCAAGTGGAGCATGATCTGGGTACACAACCTCAAGAACGTGATGTTCCCCACTTAGGTAAAGAGGACCATGGTGTTCAACATGTTGAGGTTGAGGCTACACAAAATGATGCAGCCCCATCAGGTAAAGAGCACAACAATTATGTTCTCTAAATTAATGAAATACTTGTAACAATAATTTTTTTTTTTGAATTTAACCAATTTCTTTGTTATTGCAGAGGACCCCCCTTCGCTTCAGTGTCCTCGTCCTTAGTATAGGACTAGGCATACATTGAGATCACGAGCAATTGGTGGAACATCTGCAGAGGGGGGAAATGATGAAGACACCGATGTTCCACTTAGTCTTTTCATAGCTTCAAAGAAAAAACAAAGAAAGAAATGATTGTAATCTAACTTATTTGATAATGACTGATTTTTATGTGTTAGTGAATGTAATTATGTGCTAATTAATGGTTATGGATGATATGTGTTAATTAATATTGATGAATGTTGCATGTTAATTAATGTTAATCAATGTTATGTGTTAATGAACATTATGTGATATTAATGAATGGATGCTATATTTTATTAATGGTAGAAAGAATTAATGAATGAATGTTATAAGATGTTAACAGGGAATTTAGAGTGATGTTAGGGGGGGGAGGGGCCAAATGAGCTTCCACCTTCACGTGGTTGACCCTGTTAAGTAGAGAATATTAAACTATTCTCGAAACCAAGCGAAGCTCAACAAGGTAACACACTTTTCAATATTTCAATATGTTGCATAGTTAATCTTATTGAATAATGTATATTGAATCTTAATTGCAGGGTCCAACAGAGCCAACACGAACAACAACACCATGAGTTGCTGGGTATAATGAACTCCCATATTGTCTTTTCTGTACACGAACGATATGAGTTGCTTCTAGTGTTGATATCCAAGGTGGGACTGCAAAAGTTATGAATATGCCTCATCCTTGTAAGTTTTTTTATTACAACTCCTAATTCTTGAGACTAAACTTTTTGTTTTTGATGTTTTTCACTAGTTGTCATAACCTCTGACTTTGATGCTTGTGCCTTAATAGAACTAGATGTTTCTTGTGTGCATACTTGGTCAAGGACTGCATTATGATGCTATAGGGCTACAAACTAAGATTATTTATTGTATTGAGTTGCACATTTGACATGAGTTTCCCTATGACTGCTATGCACATTTATGTATATACACTATTTCTAGTCTGTATATTGATATTAATTTTGAGAAAATATTACAAAACTCAGAGTATTCTCCATAAGACTAGAAAAAAGCTCAGATTAATTTCTGCAGCATTTTCTTACAATTACTTGCGATCATTTTTTTAGGAGTCTTGGTATCCATTTATAATAGTATGGATGCATACAAGCTTTGGACCCTTCAAAAGAAAGTTTGTTACAAACAACCAGTCATTTTCAAGAAGTGGTTATAAGTCCTTTTCAGCATCTGCAACTTCCTCTACTTGTTGTTCTGTTGCAACCTCCTGTAACTACTCCCGAGCATCTTCTTTCTGTCCCATATACTTATCTTTCCACTCTTGATACACATCATCACTAGGCCAAGTAAAACTAGCAATCTTCTGTTTCATATCTTCTAGCCACTTCCAAGTGACTCGTGCATGCCCAATCTCTATTTCTATGAAACCATAATGAGATTTCACTTTTTCAATTTCCTCAATTGCTTGGACAAATAAGGATGTGTCATTAGTACTAATAATCTAATTGATCCTTAGGGACAAATTGTGGTCCACCTCCTTTAACCAAGTCTTCTCTTCCATTAGCTGGACAGGACCAATGAAACCTCTTGGAAACATTTCAAATTTATGATTTGAATATTCTTTCCTATAAAGTTGGGCTTTTCTTTTTATACCTGCTCCTTCCACTGAAAGAATATTCATCTCTTTTATAAAATCACATGTGGACCTTAGATTGTCATTCTCTTCTGCATCTGCATGGGAAGAACACATGAGCTCTAACTCTTTACCTCTAGGCACCCACTTATTCAGGATTGGTTCCAAAGTGGCTTCTTCTTCTCTCAATTTGATCAAAATCTCAAGAATCCTCTTCATATTTATGTATACATTGGAGGTTTTGACTGAGTCAACAAACTTCAAGATGGTGGCTTTCACCTTCTCCTCATATTTGTTTGCATATAATGTCTGAGCTTGTTTGAATTTTTCCAACTCATGTTGGACATTTTTCAGGTAATTGGGAACTAGAAGGCATAGGAGAAGGAGGATATTCAATGATGGGACTAGTAGGAGGGGGTCTTGCAGGAGAGGAGGCTATCATGAGTGTAGAAGATTCACCAGGATGATATTGACCTACCAGTTGACTCTGGAGTCTAGCAATTATGCTGTCTCTATTGGCTATTCCTTCTTTAGCATCATTGTAAGCTTTTAAAATAGTCTCCAACTTCAATTGGAGATTAGCCTTTTCTTGTGCCTCTTTCTCTACCACCACAACACTGAATTTTGTAGTCTCTAGGACTGTGCTTGCAACTTGCACTACCCTTGTGTCTTGGACTCTTTTAACTATCATGCCTCCTAAGAGGCTAGAATCTGATGCATCCTTTCTTCTTTTGTTTTCATCCTTCTTTAAAGACCACATGACAAGAGCAACATTATCTTTGCTGAATGTCACTCCTTCCATAGGCTTTGTTTCTTTCCTCACTGCATCAAGCACTAAGGCATCAACTATATCCCATTCAAGGAGAAACACACTAGCCTTTGCTACCATTTCTCTTCCTTTCTCAGCGGTGATTGCTTTGAACTCCTCCATCATTTCTTGCTTAACCTCTTCTTCTACCTGAGTTGTATTTTTAAGAGGTTGTTCGCTTTTCCTATGTCACATCTAGTCTTGAATTGATCAATATTTTGCTTCCATAGAAACTGTATAAAAGCTCCTGATGTGACAAAATTATTGTCAGCTAGGAATTCTTCACTAGCTTGCTTAATAGTAAGGTCCATTTCCTGGCCCTTTAACTCACCATTAGTCAAATCTATTTCAGCATTAGGTGGCTCTTCAGGCATCCCCTCTTGGGTCTCCTCATAGGTATAGGAAATCTCACCAAGACTCCCTAACTGCAATAATTGTTCAGCCATAGCTTGTTCATCTCCAATGTGGATAGGAGATTGAGATGGAGAATATTGAGGCTCATCAGTTTCAATTTCCTTTCCCACTCTTTGCTTCTTAGGGGAATCTTGGATGTCAATGACATCTTCAATTTTCCTCTTCCCTTTTGAAGTGGAAGGCTCACCTGTCACTGACATTATCACAATGTACTTTGACCTTTTATGCATTACATAGTCACCATGTGGGATGTCTCTAGCAAAGGCAGGCTTACCCAATACCATCTTAGCCTTATCAGGCTCATTTTGCATTATGGCCTCCCTCTTTTCTTTTAAGGTCTGCATGAGATCTTCAAAATAAAGAATCAGCAATTTTATTTTCTCCTCAAATGGATTGAAGCTAGAAAGGGGGTCACAACTAGTGTCAAATTGATGGATAAAATCAAGGGCTTTCTTATATGCCACCCACTTCTCCTTCCTTAGTTCTTGCTCATCTAAGCTGAATTCATTTCTAATCAAATCTTCTGGGAACTGAAATTGATGTGGCCTACCTCTGCACACTGCTCTTTTTTTGAACATGCCATTGAAAAAATCCTCGGGGTCTGCACATCTTGACATTGTAGTAGACAATCTATATGGCTTAAAGAATTCTTTAAAAAATCTCCATCCACCCTTAGTGATCACAAAATGGTGAGCCATGGTAATAGTTGGGAAAATAGTCCCTTTACCTCTATTGGTTAGCTGTGCTTCTTGTACTCCCCCAATTTGTCTCAGGACTTCTGCAATCCCTATCTTCAATGGGACCTGATAGGGTAGTAAAAAGGGGGTGCCTCTAAATCCAAACACTCTAAAAACAATAGACACAGGGTACAAATATATGTCTCCCCAATTGTGAACAATCTTGATATCCTCTGCAAACTCCTTTGGTCTGAGAAACTCCAAAAGAGCCTTAGGAATTCTAGGGTTTTCTCTGCATAGAAGAATCCTAATTTTAGATGCAAAGCATCTATCAAACTTTAAATAACTTGCATCTTCTCTATCCCAAGATAGAACAATACTCCACAATTGCACTAACATCTCCTCTTTATCTTTGACCTTAATCAGGTCCATCTCCTTTCCAAAATAATCAACCCCTTTGAACAGAAACATATGCATTAACATGGAGTACCATCCAAATGGCCTATCCACCTTACCATTTTTGATTCCTACTAGCCCTTTATGAATTGCATCAGCAAGGTATGAGGCATAATCAAATGCTATTGCTAGGGAGGGGTTTAGAATTTGTGCAATCATTAACATATAATGGGTTGGCATATTCTTTTCAGCATCCTCTCCAAAAATCTGGCATAATTCCCAATACATACCCTTAGCTCTCAGAGTGAATAGGTTGAGAGAGAATGGTTCCATTGTGCTGGGGCCTACAACTATTAACCCCCCTATCTTTCAATGGGCCACTTCTAAGATGATCCCTTTGTGTGTTGTAAACCTGGGCTAATGACTCAAAGTCATTAGGTTCTAACAAATTGGAGGACTCACTGAGTTTAAACACTTTCCTGAATTCATCTTCATTTATCTCAATCAAGACTGATCCCTTTATGTTCCTAATGCATCTTGCCACAGAGTCATAATTTTGTGCAATCAGGGCTAATAGATCTGCATCCATAAAAACACCTGGGACCACAAGCTTTCCTACATCCTGCTCCCATATGCCATTCAAAGGAGCTGGGGAATTCCTCTGCCCAAAACCGACTTTGAAGAGTCCTAAGCCTGACAATCCTATTTCAGGGTCCCTCAACCAATTACCCTTATCATAAAGGCCATCTCCAAATTTTAGACAAGGGTTCTTAGGTACTAGCTCTTTGGCCTTAGCCCCAGCATTGGTGGACATGGTTAATTGCTCTAAAAACTCATCATAGATATTTCCGTCCTGGTAATTCACTTTCCTTGTAAATTCTCTTCTGGGTGCCATTCTGGTCAAACAATTATACCACTAGAAGCTAGCACAAACCTCTAATGAAGTAATTCACACAACAGTTTTTGAGAACAAACCAAGAGTTTTCAAGAAAAGCACAAGAAACCTAATTATTTGCCTGAAGAAAATCGCTCTGCAACAATTCACTCTGCAACAAACTTTGATGAAACAATACTTAGCAATCAAGTTGATGTGGACTCAAAAGGGCAAGTTGGCATTTAAGGTTTTAGAAATTAACTCCGCATGCTTCGACTTTCTTTTTAGAATTAAATTCGCCAAATCGAATTCAAAACTGGCTTCAACTGGTCATAATTTCCCTAAGTCTTTCCTCTGTTTCGCTCTTTCGCAACTTCGCAGAATATAAAACCCGTGCTCTTTTCTTTCATGAAACAATGATAGCCGTTGGATCTCGAGAACTTACATTGCCTTTATCTCCATTTAATCTCTTTGCTTTAGTGTCAGGCCCTACCTCCTTTTCGCCACTTCGCGGGGTTTAACAGTCGTGTACTTTTCCTTCGCAAGGCCGCACCAAGTGTTAGATCAAACTCAAATCACCCTGCCTTTAACTCCAACTGAGACCATCAATCCTTTTAATTAACCGTGCCTCATCTTGATGGCTAACAATTTTCGCCATTTTGTTGAGGTTAAGTTGCGGGCATCTTCAGGTCACGAAACAATGAGAAGCGTTGGATCAATCTTGAGATGAATGCCTTTTAAGTGGGCCCTTTATTCAGGAATTACTTACCCCACTTGTTCTCTGGTTAATAAATGCCACATGGCAGTCGACCATTAGTCTTGGAAACTCCTTTTTGTTGCACCCTTAATCCACCACATGTTCCCTTTTACTATTCCCACATAACTATCAGTTACACCTAGGCGGGCCCTCAACCACTTTTTTAAACCATGTGTCACTCGACACATTACTATCAAGCTCTATAAAAAGTGGTAGCTATTATGCCACGTCACTCCTCCATGTGATTTCTACCTGTCTTTCGTGACTTCGCAAACATTATTCTTTGTTTGGCTTGCAGCCACAAAACCACGAGAACCGTTAGATCAAAACATACCTGAGCTGCTTTTAACTTCATGCCATGCCTATCCCTTGGGCCCATCAGCCTTTTCGCTACTTCACAATGACTAACTTGCTAGCATCTTATCTTCGCAAATTCATGCGAGCTGTTAGAACTCAAGAACTTTCTCGTTGTTTACTCTTTTTATGACAACCTTGTACGGACCCACTACATACCGCTAACTGAGTGCCTTGTCACCACCATGTCATCGCCAACTAGGGTTACCACATTTACTACCACTCTTAGCGGGACCCTCCACCTTTTCGCTATTTCATTGAAGGTATAGCTCGTGCATCTCCCGACCACAAAACAACGAGAAACCATTGATCTTTTTCCAACCCGATCATTCTTTAACCAAAGAAGACCACTTATCTCTAGGACCCGCCAAACCCTTTCGCCACTTCGTAAAGGTTAAAACACGTTCAGCTTGATCTCACAAAACCACGCTGGTCGTCCGATCAGATGAAACAAAGAGAGATGGCTTCTATCGATGAAACCATGTGTATCAGAGACATGCCTTTTAGTCTCCTTGAAACTCATTCTCATTGAAATCTTTTTGCTGTCCACCGGGTTTCATGTCGAATAGACTTTGGACTTCGGTGAGTTCTTTTGTCCTCCCATCGAAACTCATATCCTTATCAATATCATTCATTGATGTAGTTTTCTTCTATTTTATCGATATCACTTTTTCGATGAGATTGCTTCTTTCAGTGAATCTTCATTATCTTGCATTGATGATATTGTTTCTTCGAAAGCCTTTTCTCATCGGTGGGGGCCACCTCTGCTTTCTTCGATACCTTTTGTTGGTGGGACCATCCCTTTTGATGAGTCTTTTTTCATCGATAGTGTTATATCCTCGAAGACCTTTTCTTGTTGATGAGAACCATCTCCACTTTCCTCGATATCTTTTATCGATGGAGTTATTGTCTTCGATGAGTCCTTTATGAAGTTCATCAACGTTTGCTTTCTTCGATGCCCCTTTTATATCGATGAGACATCGCTGGGTCTCATTGATACTGTTTGAATCTTAGATACTTCGATAGAATGCTTTTAACCAAGAAAGAAGTCCTTATCGTTGGGTCCCGCCAAACCTTTTCGCTACTACGCGATAGGTAACTTTCAGGCATGTTGAGTTTGCAAATCCACGCGGGCCATCCGATTGACTGAGAGTTGCATGACAATTACAAGGCCCGACGGTCATTAGAAAAGGCAATTTAAAGGCGAATAAAAATTAAAACATTTAAAAGGACCGCCTAGGTAAAAAACAATGGGGGGAACACTTTGCATGACAAAAGGACCCATTACTTAAGTGAATAAAGTAACACGGAAATAGAATTATAAGGGTTTTTTTTGAGACATTTTGAAAGTGATTAAACCTAAACCCTAAACCCTCTTTAGGACCCAAAGTAATAGAAGTCACAAGGCCATACCAGACCCAAGAATTTCATAGACTTAACCAATTATGGAAAAGAATACCCATTCTTTAAACAGTGATAATAGTAACCTTTGAACCTTTATCTCTTCCCTCAAAAATGAAACTTGCCATCTGAATTCCCTTCTCATATTGATTAGCTTAATAATATTTGTTCAATGTTTTTTATCAAAAGATTACCTTCCTTTTAGATAAATTAGTTAGATTCTTATTATGTTGAAGAACATTTAGTCAGTTTTCTCCTTCAACTGAAGTAGTTATGTTTTATTTTGAAATGCTCAATTTTTTTTATCTTAATATAGATCACAATTTATTTTCTTTAAGTATAGAATTAATGGAATATTACATATGGTATCAAAGCAACCAAGTTCGACATTGAACCTCAGGGTTTCCACCTATAAACAAAACTATATACATATGCAGGTGCACCATGGTTAAGATAATATGCATGCACACTATATACAAAACTATATTCGCAAGTAAATCTTTTATTCAAATCCACAATATGAAACACAAAGTTTTACTGGAAGAACACAAGTAACCTTATCTCCTTTAGATAATATCACAAGCAACTGCCTATAGAAAGATGCAGTAATCCACAACATATAAACAAAGGAAAGATGACTGATTATATTATGTATGTTCGCAAAATGGTACAATAGTAAGCCTGAGGCTATATTCTACTTCTTCTGTAATGATCCTTATTGTTACAAAAATTCCCTCATTTATATGAGGTTATACATTGTCACCAAGCATCGTGGCTTTTCAGCACATAACTATTAATTAGCTCTTTTGTTAACAAACTGGAAGCTAAACAAGTTCAACATTCCTATGTGTTCAATGTACTTATCATCTTTATACATTAGAATGTCATTGTTTAGTGTCCTCATGTCATTTTCTATCTGGAAATGATTTGATAGAATATTGTTAACACAAAGTGACAAATCTTTGTCCCGATCCAACTCTACTACTACTCGATTCTTCTCATCACTGAACTCTTGTTTCCACTGTTCCAATGATACTAACTCACCATTACTGTAAAAAGAGGGCACCCTAGGGGTATTCCCATCATCCGGCCTCTGATGCTCTTTCCTTAATTGATTTGCCAATTCATCATGGGACTTCAAGTGAGCCTCGGCTTCAATTTTCTCACCTGGATTCATCAGACTGTTGCCATTCATCAAGCCTTCCAACCGAGACCTGAGCCTTTCATTCTCTTTCATAGCTTTGACTGTTCCAATGTATGTCTTCTAATAGATTTCTGCAACTTGCATCATACTTTTGAATCTATGGTCAATGACCTTGAGAACTAACTTATCCATCTTTTGTTGTTCCTTTTTTAGTTGCCGAGATGTCTTTTCAGCCTTGTTCTTCCAATACATAGCATCTGTCAAGGCATCCATGGAATCTCTATCAACACCGTATGTCATCCCTATTTGACTGGTACCTGTATCAATCTGAAGCAATCTTGCTTGTAGCCTTTGTTTTTCTTCATCAATTTTCTCATATAGTCTTTTGTATGTACAATTTTCTTAGACCAGAAACTCTATCTGATCTTGGTTTAGTTTAGCGACATCCAAATTTAGTTTGGTAGTTGTTCTAGGGTTAGTCTTTCCAACCTGCTGCACCATCAAATGTCCAAAAGCTTCTTCTGTATCAACCAATATAGGTCTTTTATCTTTGGGATAGATAGCCCACTGTAGAAGATCCTTTTGATCTGGATCATATCCTGATCCTCTAAAGAGTTTATCAATCTCTTTTGGCATCATTTGCCTACTTGGGTCTTGTTTCTTGAGGAATCCATCAAACAACAAGGCAGAGTTCATGTCCCATCCAGAGTATAATAGCACACCAGCTTCCTTAAGCAACTTTCTTCCCTTCTTAGGTGTCATTTCTCTCATCACAAGATCCATCTCCTCTTGTAACTTTTGAAGCTGCTCCTCTTCTTCACTATTTCTCATGTTATTCCTAATTTGAGATCCTTTATGTTGATAGAGGAATGCGGTGAACTCCTTGGAAGCAATGAAGTCACTATCAGCAATGAAATCCTCATGCTCCAGGAATATGATGTCAGCCATTTCTCAGACATTTAGTTGTCCTATTGCCAAGTCTATCGGTGTATCCTCTGCATAACCAGGGGGGTAATCCTCTCGAGGAGTGAATGAAACAATGCCAGATGTGGAAGAAGGAGACATATGAGCCAAAGGCTTTGTATTCCTAATAGTATCAATGTAATCCCTAAAAACATGAGGCGGGACTCCCTCAAGTATTTCCAATTCATGCTCCACAAGTTTGTTTGCCAACTCCAAGGGGTCTTCAATCTTTTGTAGCATGTTCTCATCCATTTTCCTTCTATAAAGCTTCCATTTATAAGCCTGCATTGCTTTCTCAAACTTTATTCACTTCACTCTGGCCTCTTCTCTGCCAATGTTCTTAATGAGGTCATCTAGTAGGTAAGATTTATGCTCTCCAGCCTTCAGCTTTTGTGATGACTGGGCTATCCTTATGTATCCTTCAAGATCGAAATTGGGCCTTGGATCCCCCATAGCCATGCCACAATAATCCAATTTTGTCTACAGCAGGCCATAACTCTTTGAACTTTTCAAAATAAAATCTGAAAATACTAACAACCCAAGTAAAATTGATTGTTTTCCATGGCTTGTCAGATGTTCTGTACTCATTATTGACAGTTGCCTCATAATTTCCAGACAAGCCACTCTGTTAGGGACTGTAAGTGGTAGTAAGTATGGTCTCCCTTCGAACTCGTATACCCTGACTTGTGTGCAGTCTGAAAAACAATACCAATCTCCCCAATTGTGTTCAATTGAGGGATCTTTAGTGAAATCTTTTGGTCTTAGGAATCTTTGAACCTCTGGTGCAAGGGCATGATCACACGGGCATCCCAATAGTCTATATAATGGCTTGACAAAGAACTCCTCAAAATGCCAATATTGATTATTCACATACCTCTGGTCCCATGAAGAAACTCATAGTTGCACTGGTTTTCTCATTCCAGCATTGTCATATGTCTTGACACATAACTCTTCTATCCATAACCCTTCATCTTGTCCCACATACAATAGCATATGAATAAGTAAGGAATAATGATTGAAATTAACATTGATGACATCCCCCTTTAACTTTTTTCATCCATGATTCAAAACCTCAACCAAATAAGTAGAAAAATCAAAGAAGCGGGGGTCCTTAGACTGCAAATTGGCACAAATGACCATGGCTGCAATATCCATTTAAGGATGGGATTTTATCCCTAGCACTTGGGCAACACAGTAATAGGTATACTTGAAATATGGATGGAAAGAGTTGACATCATAGGGAGCTTTGTCATCCTGACCTAGTGGCACAATTACCCTGCATTCCTAGGTCTATGTATATGGATTCTCCACATTTTGTAAATGTGCTCTAGGTTAAAATATTCACTTGTTAACTTCTTCAGGGTCAATCAATTCTTCAAATCCCCAATCCAACTCAAACATGGTGTCAATAACCTCCTTTGTGATTGCAAGAATTGGCTCACACATGTGGTTATATATGGTCCTAGTTTTAGGGTCATAATTGTTTGCCAATGCCTTCATGAGCTCCACATTCACGAATACATTAGCCACAACTAACCTTCCTAAGTTCAATCGCCATAAATTGTTGATAGGTTGAGGGGTAACTCTTCTGTTGTACCCTTATATGAGTAATTCATACCCTCTCAACTCTATCCATATGTCTCCAAGATCCTCAAACCGGTTCTTCAGGCCTTCCTCATCAGCTCTAATCTTCTTGGACCTCAAACTGGATGATGGGCACTGGTCAATCAGGTCCTGGGCCAAAGAACGCCCTTCCATTTGAATTTTGTAAAAGAGGTCTTGTAGCATTCTAAAATTGCAACACTTGCAATTTTGACTGCATTTGGGTCTTCACGATGGCGGCGCAACATTGAACCTGAATGGAGACCTCGAAACCTGCTTGTGACATCAAAAATTGCATATTTCTGCACCTTGGCATGATCCTTCCTTGCACCCTGCTGTCTCGGGAGGTGGGACCATGGCGCCCAGTGCCCTGGTCCTTCTGGACCATGGTGCCTAGTGCCCTGGTCCCCCAGGACCATGGCGCTCAGTGCCCTGGTCCTTGGCCCTATTTTGGGCCCAGTCTCTTGTTGGGCATCGAGTCTTTAAGTTTGCAATTCGGAAAATAATGTTCCTATGTCAGCCTAAGGTCAGGAAAATGAGTCTCTCAACCCTAATTGACAAGTATATAAACTACTTTTCCTCTCCTAGAAAGGGAGGGAGGAAAAACATATGTGCACAAGAGGCGGAAGCGATATTCAAACATTCAAACATTCAAGCATTCAAGCATTCCTTCAAGCAATTGAGCATTCTAAGTCTCCATTCAAGGCTAGGTGTTGCATTCAAGACAAGGATTCAACCATTGAAGAGGAGATCACTTACAACATACAACATACAACATCATTACACCTTCGCATGTAAGAATACAAACATTCTTACAACAAGGTATCAATACTTGTTTACATTACAAACATTTACATTTACAGCATTCTCATTTCTTGGTTAATTCCAAAACCGGGGTTTGACCTAAAGGCAAACCCCTAATCCCTAACCCCCCAATCTTCCTCTCTTTTCTGTGTGTAGGTTGCAGGTACGCGGCTGTAATTGAAGATCTGGAATCCTTGTGCAGAGACGAACATATCCCCCTTCATTTCGTGGATTTTTCGGAGGATCGTGTGCACTTCGGGCGCCATCGTCCCGACAACTTTCGCTCAAATTTGCAGAACAACACCGTCTCGACATTTTACTACTAATTTCAGGTCCGTAGCTTCATCCTGTGTCCCTATCTCCGTCTATAAGCGAATCTTCCTTACTTTACATGCATTCCTAGTTCAATCATTCTATCTACATTCTTTACAAAAGAGGGTATCCTTGATGTCTTAACCCTTGAAACTCATTTAGAATCCAGTCTTGCATTGTGTGGGATTGGATCTTGTGGGTTTCAGCCCCTCTTTTGAATGTAAAGTCTCTCCTAAGTGAAAACCGTCAACCCTAGTGACCCTCTTTTCTCTCTCCTTGGAGTGGAGTGGGGGGAACACCTAGGGTTCGATTTTTCCGCTTTACATTTTGGTGAACCCAACGTGAACATCCTAATTTTGATTATTCATGGTTAGATCTAAAAAATTTACTTCCTTAATTACATTTCCATGTTTGATCTTTTGCAAATTTTAGAGGTTGATTGCATAAAAACCCTAAAATTTTTCTTTTTAATAATTGAGCTTGTGAAATGTTTAATTGTTAATGCTTGTTTCAGATCTACCCTTCTATTGCAAATTGTCAATTCATATTTGTGCTTTAATTTTGAAAATTAAGTGGTTAAGTGTCAAAACCCTAATTTTTAAAACCTTCTTGATTCGACCTTTGACTGATAATTTCACTGATCAAAACACCTCCAAATCGGCTGTAACTTTGGATTCCGCAACAAAATCACAATATCTTTCATCCTTGAAAATTTGGAAAAAAGTTGCGAGGACCGTGTGCACCTCGAGCGCCATCGTCCCCGACATTTTTTCCCAAATTTTGGGAGCTAGATCTTATTGTATTTTTCTGCTAAAATCCAGAATTTTGGCTGATTTTATCAATTCTAACACTTTCAAAATTAAAGTCAAAGTTGGTCTAGTGATTGCTTGGATTAAGGCTTGTAATCATTCAAAAAATTGTTGAAATTAAAATTCATATCAAAATTGTGTTCCTTATTGTCCTAAATCTGAAAAGTGTGTTGGCATTCATTTGAAATTTCAGTGCTTTATTCAAATTTTTACAATTTATGACTTTTGAAGTTAAGTGTTTAATTGCGGCAACTTTGATTTCCACTTTCAAACTTGAATTTTGCATGAAATCGAGCCAACTTTTAATTTTCAAAGCCTGCATTGCTTTCAGTATTCCCTCTAAAATCATAAAATTCAAAATTTCAGTTTCCCTCTCCTTTTTCAAAATTCAAATTTTGCATTTTTCAACAATCTTGGTAGGGTACAATTTTGATATTGCAACTTTAATTTGGCCTATCTACAGATCGTAAAATCACTCATTTTTTTCAGATTAGCTTTAAAATCATCAGAACTTTCATCCCTGAAAATTTTGAAAAAAGTTGTGAGGACCGTGTGCACTCCGTTCGCCACGATCATCGACATTTTTTTCCGAAATTTCGGGAGATTGTCCTGATTGTATTTAATAGCTTAAATCTAAGAGATTGGCTGATTTTATTGAAATTTGCTACCTATAAAATTCAAAATATTCTCTCTCTCTTTAGTGCATGAGTTTTACAATGATAAGCCCTACTTACACTATTCCCATTAGACGAAGCCTTAGAATTAGGTCTTTCCAAGGTTTAATTACTGAGAAGATGGAACCTAATTTGAATGGCCTTTTTAACGAGGACATGGATAATTCCTCTAATCCTCTTAATGATGAAGAAGCTCTCCATGAGGTTTCTGTAGAACAACTTTTGAAATTGGATAACCAATTTGATGATTTTCGACAATGGATGTCTCAAGAATACCCTGATAGTTAGACTCTTTCCTTAATTGAGGGTCTAAAACGTATGGTTCAAAGTGATAAGAATGGAATTGATATTTTGCATGGTATTGCACACATTGTGGATTCAAGTGTGATGCCTATGAAGAGTTGTGCCGAAACTTTGGGTTATACACAACCTCCTACTCAAGTTAATCATTCTATTCCTTTGACAACTTCTATTGCTAGTATACCTACTTTTACATCAAACATAATGACTACTTCAATACAAGACATTCCACCTATGATCACCAGTCATGGGGGCAATCCTTCTTCTTCAATCAACCCTCTTCCTTCATTCAATCCAACTTCCTCATTCATTCCTTCAATGAGTGTTCCTATTTCATCTCCACAAATAAACACGATGCAAGGGGGCAATTCATTTAACCATTCCATTCCTCCTTGTAGTGTTCCTCCTTTCCAATCATCTCCTATGACTAACTATCATAGTGTCCCACAACCTCACTCTCAATCAATACCTTCTTTCAATAACATAATACCTCCATCACAATATAACATGTCTAATATGAACTCTTCGACTGAAGCGACTATTAACAATCTTGCACAAACTGTCTCTTCTTTATAGCAACAAATTGCCTCTATGAATCAATCTAAGTTTAGTGTGCCCACATTTGATGTTGCGAGCCCACTTTCTCTTGACATTGTTCGAGCTATCCCCCCTAAACATGTTGAAATCCCGCAATTGGAGCTTTATAATGGTAAGGCTGATCCTCTAACACATGTTAAGACCTTTCAAACAATATGTACCGATTTTGCTTATGACCAAAGGTTGCTTGCAAAACTGTTTACTAGAACATTAAGAGATAAAGCCCTACAATGGTATTGCTCGTTTCCTTCCTATTCTATTTCTTCTTTCGAACAACTTGCAAATGCTTTTATTCAACAATTTCAAAACAATATAAGTCCTAAAGTTACTTTGATTGATTTAATGCATTGTAAACAAGGTGTTAAAGAAAAAGTGACTGATTTCATTGGTAGATATAAGCAATTGTATGCTCAAATTTCTTTTCCAGTACCTGACAATGATATTCAAAGAATCTTTATTTCTAATTTACAAAAAGATATTAGAGAAAAACTTCTATTTTCTGAGTTTACTTCTTTCCAATAGTTGTGTGCAACTCTTCACAATTATCAACTAACTGTGAGTCAAATGGAACAAGCAAATCCTATGGCTCCGAGTGATAAGGGTGATAGTAGTCAACAACCATTTGGGAAGTTTAAACCAAATAGAGAGGTCATTCAATTCAATGAAAACATCATCAACAACAATGTGAATGCAGCATCAGGTGTGCCTCCTATTTCTAAGTTTTTCAAGAAAGAAAGAAAGTTTACTCCTTTGAATGAATCATTGCATAGTATTATGAATAAGTTATTGGAACAAAATGTGCTTACTCTTCCTCCTATAAAGCAAATAGATCCTGCAAAGATTAACTCACCCTATTTTGATAACAAATCTTTTTGTCAATTTCATCGTCATCCTGGGCATGATACTGAAAAATGTTTTGCTTTAAAGGGTAAAATTCAAGATTTGATTGATAATAATACTATCTCTGTTTCTGGTGTGAATGATAAAGGCAACACATCTGTAGCTCCTTCTAACCAAAATCTTCAAATTTTTACTGATCCATTACCTTCTCATACCTCTAATGTGGTTGAGACTAATGATTCCTCTTTCTCACCTAATAGTCTTCTGTCTATGACTCTGAATGTGATTAACTTTGTGGAACAGCAGAAAATCCCTAAAGAACCTTCCATCACATTTGATTCCAGTGAAACTATCAGGGCACCTGATGGTCCTTTATATATAGTTGCAAAAGTCAAAAATACACCTTGCCGTGGAGTGCTTATTGATCCTTCTTGCATGGTTAATGTCATTACTGAAGAATTTCTTTTTACTTTGCAATTGAATCAAGTGATCTATGACAAAACAAATGTGGTTGTGAAATTATTTGATGCATTTTCTTCTCCTGCAATTGGTTCTATTACATTACCTATTGAGGTCCATAACAAACCCCTTGATGTGGACTTTGCTATTATTCCATCATCCGAACAATTTCGTGTGAAGTTAGGCTATCCTTGGCTATCTTCCATGAAAGCTATTGCTTATCCTATTCACAAGTGTTTGAAATTTCCCCATAATGGTGAAGTTGTTACTGTTAATCATAGTCTCTTTAAACTAGCTGAAAGAACTTCTAGCGTTCCTATTGATTATTTCTGGCCTAAACAATTCCAATCTCTTCCACCGTGGAGTGATCATCTTTTCAAATCTTATCAAAAGTGGAAAAAAGATATGATCCTATCTCTAAGTGAACCTAGAACACCCAAACTTGATATTCCTATCGTTCTTGAGAAGGAAGTTCTTCCTTTGAAAGATAAAACTAATGTCTTTCCTCAAGAAGATTCCCAACCCATCCCTATGAATGTGACTATGCCTATATCTAATAAACTTCCTAAAAGTAGACCTATACCTCCTCGTCATGATGGACTTGGTCTCCTTCCTAAACCAAATATTCCTCCTTTATATGGAGCAATTCCTCCTCCTTCCTCTTATGGAGAGAAGAGACCTTCCTCTTCTCCTATTGTTCAACCTAAGAGACCACAACCTAAACACCCAAGTGATAAGGATGAGAACATTCCTCCTCCTCAATCTTCTCAACTTCTTACTAAGACTAGACGAAATCGTTCTACACATGAACGCCGACGAAAGCGTCGTCTTAGAGCTCAGGCAGCTGCTTCTCAAACTTTGCAATCCCCAAAAACACCTTCAGCTAGTATTATTCCGTTTTCTCCTCAGCCGAAAATTGAGCCAAAATCTCCTAAACATAAGATGCATGATGGTTTTGATCCTGTGCGAGTTAAAGATCCTATTTTTATAAATCTTGATGATGGTATAGATGAAAATGTTATTCATGATGAAAATGTTACTCCTCTTTCTTCTGATAGTGAATATGAATATGTTGATGTTGATAACCATTTATCTAACGAATTTTCTTAAGCACTTATCCTAGCTCCTAGACAAGAACAACGTGGCTTGGAACATGAACATAGCCCTTGTTTGGATCTTGTGATAGCTCCATCTGCTGTGTTGGATGTTCCTCCTCTAGCGTGTTTCCTGCCTTCCTGAAATATTTATCAGCAAGATCGGGGGGTAGATGACGTGCTAGACTAGTAACATTAGCATAGCAGACTCTCTCCTCCTCTCTTGATATCTTTTGTTACTTCTTCTATGTGTTATTCTCATTCTTCTATTTATTGTCCTTAGTGTTGTCTACTTGAGGACGATGCAAAGCATTGAGATCTCTTTTGGTCTCTCTCATGTTGACTCAAAAGACACATGTGTTCCCTTCTTCTAGGTGACCTTCCTTGATTGGGGAATGAAGAAAAATTATGCATACATACATATGATATACATGAATTATCATACAGCATACTGACCCCGAGGAAAGCGAAGTCACCTTGTGCTTTGTGTTTTGTGTCTATTATCCTTGGGTTTATCTCACACTTGGGGCCTAAATCCTTGTGATAGCATGCTCCTTTCCCTTCTCATTTCTTATATGTATCACTACCTTAAAGCAATCACCCCCGATGAGGCGTGTGCGATCGCTTTAACGTAGGGGGGCATACACCCCGTTCATATCTCTTCAAGATACTTGAAAGTTTCTTGGTGAACTTAGCTTTGCCTTGAAAATTTTTGGTATTTTTCTTGCATGACTCATAGTGAGGGAACCTTACTACTGATAGTCATGGTTCTCCCTCGTGATCTTCCCTTTTACTTTGTCAATCGAAGTCGTAAGATCCTTAGTCCACTGGGGGCTTGGTGTATCTTGCCTCCTTGATGTGGTGAAAGTTTTTCAATGTTGTTTCCTTGTACTTTACCGGAAGTATGGGCATATGCTTATACTCCCACTAAAGTGGGGGCTAAATGTAGCGTTCTAAAATTGGGACACTTGCAATTTCGACTGCATTTGGGTCTTCACGATGGCGGCGCAATGTTGAACCTAAATGGAGACCCCGAAACCTGCTTGTGACATCAAAAACTACATATTTCTGCACCTTGGCATGATCCTTCCTTGCACCCTGCTGTCCCGGGAGGTGGGACCATGGCGCCCAGTGCCCTGGTCCTTCTAGACCATGGCACCTAGCGCCTTGGTCCCTCAGGACCATGGCGCCCAGCGCCCTGGTCCCTGGCCCTATTTTGGGCCCGGTCTCTTGTTGGGCATCGGGTCTTTAAGTTTGCAATTCGGAAAATAATGTTCCTATGTCGGCCTAAGGTCGGAAAAATCAGTCTCTCAACCCTAATTGACAAGTATATAAACTACTTTTCCTCTCCTAGAAAGGGAGGGAGGAAAAACATATGTGCGCAAGAGGCAGAAGCGATATTCAAACATTCAAACATTCAAGCATTCAAGCATTCCTTCAAGCAATTGAGCATTCTAAGTCTCCATTCAAGGCTAGGTGTTGCATTCAAGACAAGGATTCAACCATTGAAGAGGAGATCACTTACAACATACAACATACAACATCATTACACCTTCGCATGTAAGAATACAAACATTCTTACAACAAGGTATCAGTACTTGTTTACATTACAAACATTTACATTTACAGCATTCTCATTTCTTGGTTAATTCCAAAACCGGGGTTTGACCTAAAGGAAAACCCCTAATCCCTAACCCCCCAATCATCCTCTCTTTTCTGTGTGTAGGTTGCAGGTATGCGGTTGTAATTGAAGATCTGGAATCCTTGTGCAGAGATGAACAGATCCCCCTTCGTTTCGCGGATTTTTCGGAGGACTGTGTGCACTCCGGGCGCCATCGTCCAGACAAATTTCGCTCAAATTTGCAGAACAACACCGTCTCGACATTTTACTGCTAATTTCAAGTCTGTAGCTTCATCCTGTGTCCCTATCTCCGTCTATAAGCGAATCTTTCTTACTTTACATGCATTCCTCGTTCAATCATTCTATCTACATTCTTTACAAAAGAGGGTATCCTTGATGTCTTAACCCTTGAAACTCATTTAGAATCTAGTCTTGCATTGTGTGGGATTGGATCTTGTGGGTTTCAGCCCCTCTTTTGAATGTAAAGTCTCTTCTAAGTGAAAACCGTCAACCCTAGTGACCCTCTTTTCTCTCTCCTTGGAGTGGAGTGGGGGGAACACCTAGGGTTCAATTTTTCCGCTTTACAGGTCTGTGTGCAAACAACTTACTTGGAATTACTGAGCTTTATCTGTGAATTCGCCCAATTCCTGCTGTCAGTTCATCACCTGTGAATTCCTTAATGCTGTGCCCTTTAATGGTTGATCCACTACTTATGGCATATTTAATCAGTTAGTAATGGCACTTTGGACAATTCTCACTCGGGCACACGTTTGAATTTAATGGCGATGTGACATTCCCTGGGATTTCTTTATGATTTTCGCGGCAATCAATAATCATTTCGATGAGGATATGTCTTTTGATCATTTGTTTCTTTAGTCCATCGATCTCTTTGTTTCTATCGATAATACTTTTGTTTCGAATATTACTTCAATCAAGTATTTTTTCCCTTCATCGAAATACTATTTTCGGTCAGTATGGCTATCTCCTCATCGAAACATATTTGATATCCATCGGGTCTTATGTCGAAGAAACCTTGGGCTTTGGTGTCCTCCTTTATTTTTCCATCGAAATACTTCTTTCATCGATATCACTATGCCCCGTCGATGAATGAGTCTATTATCTCACCGAAGCTTTTCTTTATTTTCCCTTATCGTTCTTCACCAATAAAGTTACATCAACAAAACCACACATATCGAGAACATGCCTTTTAACCTCCTTGAAACCTATATCCTCATCGATATCTTTTATCGATGTAGCTTCCTTTGTTTGATCAATATTATTCTTTCGATGAAAATGCTCCTTTCAGTGGGTCCTTTTTATGTTGCACCGATAGTATTATTTCCTCGAGAACTTTTCTCATCGATGAAGACCCTCTCTGCTTTCTTCAATATCTTTTGTCGATGAAGTTTAACCTCCTCGAAACCTATATCCTCATCAATATCTTTTATCGATGTAGCTTCTTTTTGTCTGATCGATATTATTCTTTTGATGAAAACGCTCCTTTCGGTGGGTCCTTTTTATGTCGCACCGATAGTATTATTTCCTCGAGAACTTTTCCCATCGATGAAGACCCTCTCTGCTTTCTTCGATATCTTTTGTCGATGAAGTTATTATCTTCGGTGAGTCCTTTCGGCGTTTCCTTCCTTCGATGGCTCTTTTATATCGATGATAATTATTTATTTTTTATAAAAATGATCATCGTCGAAATTACGACGAATACCAAGATTTCAAACTGATGACTTCTTTGACCGTCGACAGAGTCCATTGGATTGTTGAATTTCCAATGGGCATGGCATCGTTGACCAATCCGATGTCGAGTTTTCGATGGTGGATTTTGTCGACACTCCGACGAAAATTCATCGAAAATCCGACAAACGGCCATCGGAAATCAGCTCCGAATGTACTAGTGTAAGTATATGCCCAATGTGCATGAATGGTGAGGAGTCAATGGATCACCTTCTTATGTTGTGTCCATTTGCTACAAAATGTTGGGATTGGTTTTTGTATTCATTAGATTGGTCATCTTCTAGACAAGAAGGGTTATATATCTTCTTGTGTAGTTGGCCAATGGAAGGTAAGGATTCATTTTGGGGGGATGTCTGGTTGGTCAGCCCTTCCATAGTTGTGTGGAAGATATGGAAGGAAATAAACAATAAAATCTTCAACAAATTATGCAAATAAGTGGATGCTGTCAACTCTGAGTTGGAAAGAGCTATTTTTGAGGTGGTGGTTGCAAAAATACATACGAAGAAGATTGCATATTTCTCCAAATGGGATGAGCATTTAAAAAATAGTTGGAGTTCCCTTTTGGCTCTAGCTGGGATTGGGCCTAAGAAATCTCACGATAGGCTGAGCACAGTGTGGAATCCTCCTAAGCAAGGATGGGTGAAGTTAAATTTTGATGGGGCGGCTAAAGGAAATCCTGGGGAAGCAGGAGTCAGATGTATTTTATGGGATCATTTGGGTAATTGCATTTGGGTGTTGTATGGTTTCATTTGAAATATAAATAATAATCTTGCAGAGATAGAATCTCTCTTCAGATGTGTTAAAATGTGTGTTAAGAGGTTCCCAAAAAGTTTTTGATAATTGTAAAAATGGGTTTTGAAGGGCCCTGAAACATTTTAACAATAAAGCCGAGAGTAGTCCAGACTTAACAAGGCATTAAGCCAAAAAGAGACCACAAAAGACCATGTTGCCCCATAAGATATACAATAAGTCTCAAAACAGAGAGGGAGAAAACAAAAAGATAGACCAAAATAATAGAAACCAGTGCACATCAGATAAAACCAAACAACAAAGAGGCAACAAAGCATCAGTACTAGTCCAATAGATTCATTGACCGTGTCATCTCCTTTTCATTCTCAACCATTGTATTGGTGATCTTCTTTAACTTCTAGAAATTAGGAGGCCCCATTGCCTTTCTCTTCAAGGTGCCTCTCGTTCTTTTGCTGGGGCCCGAGGAGATGTCCTAGTCATTGTTGGTGTCCACATCCACAATATCTTTCAACTGGAATTGTTCTTCAAGGTTGCTAATCATATTCTTAAACTTATCAACCATGGCACTAATGACACCATGACTAGTTTTGACAACAACTTTGATATAATCCTTTATTTACCAATTTGTTCTTCCTGGCTCACCATCCTAGCTTCATAGTCTTTTTTGAATTTTTTGAAGGCCCCATACTATTCTTTAGGCAATTGATAACAGAACCCTTCTCTTTCTCAGACCACGGATTGTTCTCATCAGAAACATGCACATTATCCATATTCTTAATTTTTTCTTTAATTACCTCTAAATTACTGCTATCAGCTCTATGTTTTATTTGAATATCTTTGATATCATAGAAGATCCACTTGAAGATTTTGAAAGTGTCCACCATCCCATCTCTGGCTAAGGCAAGGACATCATATACATACTCTTTCTCAGCACCGAGCAAAGGTGAAGTAGTGTCAAGGGTATTCGAAAAAGGCGGCCAACTCTCGGTTTTGTGGTCAGGAAGAGAGTCAATAGAAACTGAAGGAGAGGGATGCTTGCCCTAGCCTAGGAGAGTATCAGCCAAAACACCAGTAGTCTTCGAGCCTAGGTAAAGTTTATGGATGGGGGGAGGGGAGTTGGAACCACAAGTTTTTTTGGATTTGGGGCTTTTCACAACAAGGGCTTTACCCTTGGTCTTACAGGGGAAGCTCTGGGGGAGAAATCGTCATCATCAGTATCAGTATGGTAGTCATCCCTCAAAGATTGAGTATTATTTGAATCAAGATCAACCTTAGGGGGAAGGAAGACATGGGTTGTAAAGACTTAACATGTTAAAAAATTAGAAGAATTAAACCCTCATGCAGATAGGGTTTTTAACCGGATCTTTCTTGTGTTCAACAATGTTGGCATTCAACGAGGACTCAAGGAAGAAGGGGAAAGAGATTCTAATGTTATGCCGAAAGTGATTGAGGAGCACAAAATGGTAACTGAAAGCTCTTGTGAACCACCCATCAAGGGTAATATACTCCATGAGCACTTTGAGGACATCACCCCAGATAGTCTTTATCTTCATTATGTTGAATCTTTTAGTCCCATCTCTTACCAAATCTTTCTTCTCCTTCTCCTCTTTTGGGAAGAGATTGACCACATTTTCAAAGAATTTTTGATCTTTATAAAACTTTGCCCCATAAGTGGAAAGACCAGTAACTTTTGCAATAAGGTCTTCATTAACAACAATTTCCCTTCCAAAAAGGGTAAGCAACTCCTCCTTGTCATTTTTGACAAACAATTTCGTCACCTTGGCTTTGACGCCATGCAATTTTTCAATATAAATGGTAAAACCACCCTTCTCCAAAATGCGCCAGATGGTTTTGTTGTTTTTCAACTCAGTGCAGTCCATTGGCTCCACACGTTTCAAATCCCCTCCCATTTTGTGAGTCACTATGCTTAGAGAGAAAGAAAATTCTGTAATTGACAGAAACTCTGGAATTCGTCGAACCTAAAACAACCCCAAACTGGAAGAGAGCACAAAGGATCTCCAAGCGCACCCAAAATACATGCGAAGAAAAGCCTCTAGAATGAAGATTAATGCGGGATTCCTGTGACGTGTTCATAACACAAGAAGCTTGAAAAACACTTATTGAAAAGTTGGAACAATTATCAGATTATGAAGTTTCTCACACCTATAGAGAAGAAAATCGGGTGGTAGATTGCTTTGCCAACAAAGGGATTGATCACGGAATGGAAGAAATAATGTTTGCACCTAATGGTTTTTGGAATCAATTGGATATTTTGGTTAAAACCGACAAAGATAAAATTAGAAAGGATGAGAGGTTAGGGATTGGATGATGAAAGTCTTGCACGATTATGATCTGAGAGGGGTTTATTTGCTTCTCGGGTCATTATTGTGGCATTGTGCAAGGGAAGAACATGTCACATGTGGCTTTTGATGCGCAGTATTTGGAGGTTGATTTTTATGCCGGTTGCAGACTTAGGATAGGATGTGGCCTGATCTTGTTTAATCATCCATGAAGGAATGTCCTGACATATCTTCGACTTTCTAAAAGGTGATCTCCCTTGTATTCTGGAGGATCGATGCAGAGATTTTGATGGATTCAAAGTTATCCTTTGGGAGGTCTTTCTGCTCTGTTTGGCTATAAAAGGAATACATAGTGTGATGTAGATACGAGTTGAATAAGAGAGTTCTTTGTAGGTTAAAAGAAGGTGGTTAGTATGATATTCTTGGCCTTTGGTTGCCAATGCTTTCCTGAATCAAGAGAGAAGTGTAAGCATCTGTTTCTAATCAGGGATGTTCACACGATGAATGCAATGAACCTTATACTCGATGCCAGTCCTAGTGGTGAGCATCCCCATTGTTCAAAAGTTATATTTCTATGTTTCTTTTTTACATTTGTTTGAAAATTGGAGTATGTTTAATGTATAGTAATCAACTATTATTTTTAATTAATTTATACTACCTAAGATGAGTTTCTTAATGAAAGGAAAAAATAATATAGGTGTACTTTCATTAGTGTAGTTCTTATATTAATTTCAAAGCAATACATGTGTGAACTGGTCATTATTATTTCAATATAGTAATATAGTGAATAAAAAATATGAATGTTTCACTTGAAATAAAATAAATAATCAATGGACTATATTACTAATTTTATGATCCTAGGACAGAAACCAAACAACATTTTTTATCATGTACTGATTAGTTAAGAGAAATAATTCTTCATGTGATTGTTATAACTAGGTGTTGAACCCCTATTTTATGTACATTTCGTTTTTGTAAGAAAAAAATATTAATTTATATTTAAATAGAAACAAAAATTAATCACAATATTTCTCTTTTATATGGTACCATCTTGTGTGTCTAGGATGAAGGTGTACATAGGTGAATAGAAGCCTCTAAGTTACATTTCTATTTTTATATCTTCAATTTGTTTGAAAAGTGAATCATAAAAAAAACAATTGCTATTCACATGCCAAATTTTAGCTACGATGTATTGATTTAATATTTACAATAAAAAATTATGTTTTGTAAAGTTTAATATTTGATGCCAAAAGAAGACATTAAATTTGGGAAAATAAACTTGAAAATTATTTTATTTGTAAATTTATTTTGAATGGTTATAAGAATTTATGCAAAGGATGTTATAAATTGTAAACAATTGATTAAGGGAAGTATAATGAATGTTTGACCACTTTTGTAAGATTATTGTTAGAGTTATCATGTTGTGGCTAATAATTATTTATTTAATTGTTAATCTATTATACTCTACGCTTAAGCTAAACTTAGTTATCTTCTAATTATTTAGGGTTTCTAGTATCCTTTTATAAGGATCCTCTCTTTGTAATTTAAGTAATTGTATTACATTATTCTTGCACAATCAATATGACTCCTCTTTTCTGGAGCATTGAATTTTGGCCTCCATAGCTTTGTTTTTGGCTTCTCTCCTATGACAGGTTTGCATGCAGGTGATCCTTGGGAGCTGTAGAATTGATTTTTCCTCAACACCTATATGGTATCAGAGCTCAGATTTGCTACTACCTGTTCTTGTTTTTTGAATATTTTATGGAGCTTTGAGGGTTTCAGGTTTTTTTCAAATCTTTTTATTTGGACCTGGGGTGCTTCTTTGTTTTTGGGCATTTTGGGTACTGTTTTGACCTCACCGTTGAGCTCAGAACACCCAAAAACCTCCATTTTCATATAAAATTTGTCCAATTTGGACAACTTTGGCCTCTAGATTTTTTTTTTTTTTGCCCATTTTTGGGCATGAATTTCGAGAAAATCGTTAAAAAAATAAAATAAAAAATGAAATTATTTTTTGGGCAGTTTAACGGTGTGCCCAGGCCAAAGTGGTTACAACAACCGCTATGGTGACCACTGGCCACCACCGAGCTTGCTTCCACCGATGGTTTAATAGTCGCCACAGTCAGCAACCCTCCAACAGTCTATTAACTACTATGGTAGCGGTAATCACCATTGCTGCCCGCCAGCTGACCACCACCATCACCGTCAGTGCCCCACCCGATCTGTCACCTTCGCTCAGGCCGAGTACCATCGCCGTCGGTGCCCCACCCCAATCCGTCGCCTCCGCTCAGCTGAGCGCCACCGCCGCCCACTAGCCACCGGAGCTCCACCAGACCCTGTTTTACATACTTTTTGATAGGGGGGTCTTTTTTTTGCCATAACTTGGGCAAACAAAGTTGGATTTTGGAAAATGAATAGGTGCCAGAAAGCTCTTTCCAAAGCATCTTCAGATCTGGAGGTTTGATCTTCTGTTTATATTGTTTTGATGTTTTTTTGACATCAAATCTATAAGTTCTTTTTTGCACTCCGGGAGGCATTTCTTGAGCATCCGGACTCCGTTTTTGGCACATGAGATGTCGTTGGAAAGATGGTTCTGTGCACATTCCAGGGGTATGAGTCTTCTTTCCATAATCTGCTCTAGGTACATTTTATTCAGTGTTTTCCATTTATGCACTCCAATGAATATCTTGGATGTCTTAGCTCCTGGGATCCTTTTCTTTGTGTGGGATGACTCATCTTTAGCTATTATTTCTGTATTTCTATCCTTTTGCCTTCTTTGAGCATTGTATACATAATTTTGTAAGCATTTTCCTTTTTGCAAATGCACTGAAATAAAGTGCAACTATGTTGTGCATGCTTGGAATCTTGCACATCTTGTGCCTTATTGTACTTTCACTCCATTATAAAGTGTCAGGGTGGGGAGGGGGTTGATGTTTGCCTTTGTTTACCATCTACCTTTATCAAGTGAGTACATTCCTTCCATGACATTAGCCTCATGATGTATGTCAAGTGAGTGTTCATTCTACGACACTAGCCTTTTATATGTGTATGTACTTTCTGCTACACTCTTTATGTTCCTGGTTCTTTGTCATGCAACTTTTCTTGGCATTCAGTTTCAATGTACCTCTCACCTCTCCCTTGTCAGCATTATGGGGGGGTTTCACCCGTTGGTTGTTGGTTCTAATACTTCCTTGGTTTGTTGGAGTGAGTTATGTATTTGGTATTTGTTTTTATGTGCTAGGCGGATGCAGTGGTTGGTTACCTATGCATTTTGGTGAGATGGATCATTTACCATATGGACACTCTTTCATTCCTATTTTTGGAGGCAACCTTCCATGTTTGATTGATCAACTCTTTAGACTTTGGTTTTTTTGCCATCTGTATCTTCGAGTTTAGTTGTTTGCCTTTGTTTGCCATCTGATTTGAGTAGTGTTATTTGAGGGCACTCATGCAAATTACAGTCTTCTCTACCTAATCATCTTCTATTTTAGTGGAGGTTCTTTAGATCGACAGTTATTCTTCGATAGTGTTTGCAACTTCATGATTCAGTGGTGTTCTTGATGCTCATCCTTTACTCCTTTTTTTGGAGACATTCTCTTGTTTGGAGGTTTCTTCAGTCCTTCACTTGTATTTCTCTCTTTAGGAGAGGAGTTTTTCCCACGAGGTTTTCTCCTTTTCTCTAGTTATGAGAGATCTTTTGTACTTAGGTACCTCATCAGGCCTAGTTGTTAGGACCCATTGTTACTTTCATGCATTTTGTTTACATGCATTTTTTAGTCCTTAGTTGCTTTTAGCTACTCCCTAAGTTCATCTTAAGAGGGGGTGTTAGAATTATCATGTTGTGGCTAATAATTATTTATTTAATTATTAGTCTATTATACTCTACGCTTAAGCTAAACTTAGGCATCTTATAATTCTTTAGGGTTTCTAGTATCCTTTTATAAGGATTCTCTCTTTGTAATTTAAGTAATTGTATTGCATTATTCTTGCACAATCAATATGACTCCTCTTTTTTGGATCATTGAATTCTGGCCTCCATAGATTTGTTTTTTGCTTCTCTCCTTCCATGACAAGTTTGCATGCAGGTGATCCTTGGGAGGTGTAGAGTTGACTTTTCCTCAACACATATATGGTATCAAAGCTCAGATCTGCTGCTGCCTGTTCTTGTTTTTTGAAGATTTTATGGAGCTTTGAGGGTTCAAGTTTTTTAAAAGCTTTTTATTTGGATCTAGGGTACTTCTTTGTTTTTGGCATTTTGGGCTCAAACAGACTTTACTGTTGAGCTTAGAACATCCAAAACCCCCCATTTTCATATAAATTTGTCCAATTTGGAGAACTTTGGCCTCTGGATTTTTTTTTGGATTTTAGCCCATTTTTGGGCACAAAATTCAAAAAATTCGTTAAAAAAATTGTAAAAAAATAATAATTATTTTTTGGGTAGTTTAACGGTTTGCCCAGGCCGAAGCAGTTACAACAACCATTCTGGTGACCACTGGACATCACCGAGCTTGCTTCCGCCAACGGTTTAATAGTCATCGCGGTTAGTAACCCTCAGACGGTCTTTTAACCGCTTTGGCAGCAGTAACCGCCACCACCACCAGTGCCCCACCCCAAAATCTGCTGCCTCCACTTAGCCCAAGCGCCACCACCACCGGCTGTGCCGACCACTGGCCTCCAAAGCTCCACAAGACTCTGTTTTACATGCCTTTTAAGAGGGGGTCATTTTTTTGCCATAACTTTGGAAAATGGAGTCGGAGTTTGGCAAATGAATAGGCATTAGAAAGATCTTTCCAATCTCTCTTCAGATTTGGAGGTTTGATTTTCTGTTTTTGTTGTTTTGATGGTTTTTTTGACACAAAGCCAAAAGTTCTTTTTTGCATTCCGTTTTTGGAATATGAGATATCGTTGGAAATATGGTTCTGTGCACTTTCCAGGGGTATGGGTTTTCTTTCCATAATCTGCTCCAGGCACATTTTATTCAGTGTTTTGCATTTATGCACTCCAGTGAATATCTTGGATGTCTCAGCTCTTGGGATCCTTTTCTTTGTGTGGGATGTCTCATCTTTGGCTATTATTTCTATATTCCTAGCCTTTTGTCTTCTTTGAGGATTGTATACATCATTTTGTAAGAATTTTCATTTTTGCAAATGCACTGAGATAAAGTGCCACTATGCTTTTCATGCTTGGGATCTTGCACATCTTGTGCCTTATTGTACTCGCACTCCATTCTAAAGTGTCAATGGAGAGTTTGATGTTTGTCTTTATTTACCATCTACCTTTGTCAAGTGTGTGTTCCTTCCACAACATTAGCCTCATGATCTGTGTCAAGTGAGTGTTCATTGCATGACACTAGCCTTTATATGTGTTTGTACTTTCTACTGCACTCTCGATGTTCCTGGTTCTTCATCATGCATTTTTTCTTGGCATTCAGTTTCAGTGTACCTACCACCTCTCCCTTGTCAGCATAATGGGGGGGTTTCTCCCGTTGGTTGTTGGTTCTAATGCTTCCTTGGTTTGTCAGAGTGAGCTATGTATTCAGTATTTGTTCCTATGTGCTAGGTGGATGCAGTGGTTAGTTATCTATGCATTTCGGTGAGATACATTATTTACCATATGGACACTCTTTCATTCCTATTTTTGGAGGCAACCTTCCATCTTCAATTGATCAACTCTTTAGACTTTGGTTTTTTTTCCATCTGTATCTTCGACTTTAGTTATTTGCCTTTTTTTGCCATTTGATTCGAGTAGTGTTGTTTGAGGGCACTCATGCAAATTATAGTCTTCTCTACCCGATCATCTTCTATCTCAGTGGAGGTTCTTCAGATCGACAATTATTCTTCTACTGTGTTTGAAACTTCATGCTTTAGTGGTGTTCTTCATGTTCATCCTTTGTTCCTTTTTTCTGGGACATTATGTTGTTTGGAGGCTTCTTCGGTCCTTCACTTGTATTTGTCTCTTTAGGAGAGGAGTTTTTCCCATGAGGTTTTCTCCTTTTCTCTAGTTGTGAGAGATCTTTTGTACTTGGGTACCTCATCAGGCCTAGTTGCCAGGACCCATTGTTACTTTCATGCATTTTGTTTACATGCATTTTTTAGTCCTTAGTTGTATTTAGCTACTCCCTAAGTTCATCTTAAGGGGGGGTGTTAGAGTTATCATGTTGTGGCTAATAATTATTTATTTAATTATTAATCTATTATTCTCTACACTTAAGCTAAACTTAGGCATCTTATAATTATTTAGGGTTTTCTCCTTTAGGGTTTCTAGTATCCTTTTATATTAAGGATTCTCTCTTTGTAATTTAAGTAATTGTATTGCATTATTCTTGCACAGTCAATATGAATCCTATTTCTAGATCATTGAATTATGGCCTCCATATCTTTGTTTTTTGCTTCTCTCCTTCAGTGATAGGTTTGCATGTAGGTGATCCTTGGGAGCTGTAGAGTTGATTTTTCCTCAACACCTATAATTATAAAAGTGAAGGAATTTGAGCTTTTCTAAATTTTAGGAATAAAAACAAAGTGGAGACCCAAACTTTGTGTTCGTTTGTGCTTGTGATTGCTTTCATTCTTATTATGAACGTTGTCATTATTATTTGCATAATTATTCTTTGTAAAATGCAGTTATAAAAAATAGTTTTAATTTAGAATTATTTTAAAATCATCTATGTGGATTTAATTGGAATGTTGTTGTGACTATGTGTTGCATTATATATGCTTAAATTTATGTCCCTCTCTAAATTTTGATCTCATTATTCCCCTAAAATAGATTTGTAAAACCCATTGAACAACAAAATGCCAAATTCCAAGTCACATGGTCTACAACTATATATATATATATATATATATATATATATATATATATATATATATATATATATATATATATATATATATATATATATATATATATATATATATATACCGTTTATCTTAATAAAAAACTAATTTTTTTTTCTTTTTCTTTCAATAAGACAACCCTTTAATGCACATTCATTCTAATTGTTTTACTTTAATAAGACAACTCTTCAATGTGAATTCATTCATCATCCAATCAGTTTCAAGTATTTTATTTAATTATTATTTACATATCATTCTAGAGACAATGTAATTAGAGCACTAAAAGGAACTTGAATTTGTAGTATAATCCTCAAGCTGTGTTTGTTTTATTTATTTAATGATTGAAGAGTTTTGTTTCCATTAATTATAATTCCCAACCTTTGCTTCTTTTTCTTTCTTTTTTTCTTTTTAATCTAGTGACTAGAGAGTTTTGTTTCCATTCATTTTCATAGCCATAAAAATTATCCAATTAACAAAATTAATCTTGGAGAACATTACCATTACAATTTAAAAATCTCATTCTTAGTAGTTAGTGATTAGGGAGTTTAATGAATTAAAAAACAAAACAACTACACAGTTTCTCAAAAAGAACTCACAAATCATTGGATAGATTTGAGCACATAGAAGCGACCCACAACCATGAACTAAATCCAATCTTCCACAAAGTTTCTAAGCTATTCTAATCCCCAGGCAAAATACTAATAGAGAAGTTCCATTGTTAATCTCAAAGTAATTGAATTCCAATGTTACATCAAAATCATCTATTTGAGATAATTTGAACCAATGATCAAATACATTTTAGATTCATTAATTTATTCTTGCGATATACATACCTTTGTAGACCTGTTCTTAGGAGAACATAACCATTGCAAATCTCATCCTTAGTAGTTAGTGGTAAGGGAGTTAGATGAATTAGAAAACAAAAGAACTACACAATTCTCAAAACAAAACCACAAATCATAGAATATATTTGAGCACATGGAAGTGACCCACAATCATGAATTCAACCCAACCCTCCACAAAGTTTCCAAACTATTCTAAACACAAGGCAAAATTTATTATTAGACAGGTTCCATTGTTAATCTCAAAGCAACTGAATTCCAATTTTAGATCAAAGTCATCTATTTGAAATATTTTAGACCAATGGTAAAATTTATTTAAGATTCATCAACTTATTCTTGAGATATACATAGCTTATGGAAACTTGTTGTATATCTTTATTAAATATTAAACAAGTTTCTTATGATTTGCAAGCTAAAAATTACCTGTAAAAGATCAACCCACCACCTAAACATCGACATCTAATCCTCGTCAAGATTTGAACTTAGATCTCTTCAACAAAATCCAAATGCCTCAATCTAATGGTTGAGCCTCCGAAACAAATGTAAGTTGAGGAATGATGATCAAGGCTGGCCAATATAGGTATTCCCAAACACCCAATCATGGGGAGCAGCATTAATGGATGTGTGATACTTCCCATCACTAGTAAGGACCCTAAAAGAAAGAGCTTGGCCCTGAAGACGAGCCTGAGTGAACTCCCAATTGTGACCCCAATTCCTCCTCATGGGAAACCAGGGAGTGTTGGCTCCCTTGATACTCACACTCACAGCCTGTCCATCTCCACCCACATTCCACACCAGAACCAGAAGAAAGTAGGGATTTCCCCTAATGGTGAACCGAATTCCTCCCTTGAAAAGGCATTTGACCTTCCTATAGAGCACAGGCACAATACCCCCCTCATAAACTGCAATATGTTCAAATGCAGGGATGGACAAATCGAGGTGCTTACGTGGAGGATTGCACCACCCTCCATTGTCACTGGGCTTGGCATAATTTGGAGGGCAAAAATCTGTTGCAGTTACTCTCACAGTTCGAGACCCAGTTAAGCACCATTTGCTAAAAATACATTTTACTTCCAAACATGACCCGCATTTGCCTCCATTGTCAAATAGAGCGGTGCTCAGTGCTGTTGTGTAAACGCCCGCATATAAAGAGCGGCTGTTTTCATCAAAATAGCCGCAGGCGCCGCCAGGAGCTTCTTTGTAGAACGTTGCATGAGCGAAATCCCACTTTGCTTTCACTGCTCTGCATGTCATCACCATTAACATCATGGTCGCCAGAAATCTCCAATTGATTTCCATTCTCTGTTAATTTGTTGTTTTTTCTCCTGTAAAGAAAAGAAAAAGTTTGATCAATTTGTTTAAAAGTAGAACATAATTTTTAAATTGATTAGTTTCTGGATTCTTGTGTAGGTTTTTGTTTGCATTCATGTTTCAGATCATACTTCATGATTTATCAGATTGTAGGAAAAAAATGGATCGTGAGCTGAAACGTTGATGCAAACAAGAAAAAATAGACTGTGATGATGGATTATAAAATATGATCTCAAACGTTGATGCAAACAAAAAAATAGACTGTGATGATGGATTATAGAGTGTGATCTGAAACATTGATGCAAACAAAAAATGAACTGTGATGATAGATCATGAAATGTGATCTGAAATGTTGATACGAACATGAATCAAAAACCTACACAACAAAATCCAGAAACTAAAAAGTAATCTTAATAAACTGTAGAAAATAAGATAAATGATATTTTACCTGAAAATAATTTTACCTAGGTAAAATTCAGCACAGAAGAAATTTTCTCTCTTGCAAAAGATCGATTGACCGTGTCATGTTTGTGGGGATATTTATACATACACAGTAAGATGGTTTTGTAGATTGCATGAATTGTGGAAAAGATAAGCACGAATATTTAAAATATGAACAGGCCTAAAAAAAAAAAACCCACTCCTTTTAAACCAAACATTTGATAAAAAATTATCTCCCTTGATTATAAAACATATTTTCATGAATTTATCCCTCTTTTCTATCCACATTCATCCCCTTTATATTCATTTTTGAAGCGCTGGCCTTTGATTCCGGTTTACTGCTCTTCATTAATCAGTTGTTCGCCTCTAAATATGTGTAACTCAGAGGCAGACATTATTTTTCGTTAAAACTATGTGATTGAATAAAATAAATTTTACATTTCGTTTGATTGTTATACATTCTAGATCACTTTTTTGAGGACTAGCACCTGTATTTGCAGATTAATAGAGCAGGTGGATTAAATTGCGTTGAAATTTTAACCAAACTGATGTATAAAATAAAATTTGAAAATTGATTGGTAATAGAAATTTATATATATTTCACCTATATTTGTAATTCAATTTTTTATTTATGTTTTTTTTATTATTTTAAAATTATTTTACTTGTTATTAGGATAATATTATGCAAATTGTTTAATTCTTATTAGTTGAATTAGTTATTAAAAAAATTATTTCATTCCATAATTTTTATTTTTTTTTAAAAGTCATGTTAAATTTTATATACAATTTTTTAAAAGTTTTTTAAATTGTAAAAATTAATTTTTGAAGATTTGATTGGCTAAAACACTTTTTCTAAAGTTTATATGCAATTTATTTTAGTTACTACATTGTAAAAATTATTTTTTGATAATTTGATTCCCTAATCTTTAGAGCCCATTTGAGGGATCCACTAAAAGAACCATTTTTTAAGACAAAATTTAAGAAAACATTTTTCATATATGCACAATAATAGTTAAAACAAACAAACAAAAACAACAACAACAACAACACTTGAAACTAAACATAAATAGGTTTTACAAATTGATAATAATAAATATTATATTATATATTAAAAATATATTTAAACTAGCATATATATATAGAAATATATATAAAGAAAGCCAAGAGGGGCAATTGGAAATAAATATATATATTTCTATATATATATGCTAGTATCATTAGGGGCAATTGGAAATAAATTAAATTATTAAATATTTATTAATTTATAAGTACAAGATTTTAGGTTATATTAATTATTTAATTTTTTAATAACTTATAAATCAAATAACTTATATTAAATGAATTATTGAAATAATTTTAAAATTAGTAAGAGTTGTTATATGTTATTTAGTTTTATGATTATGCTTTCATTTCGGTTTATCATTTCACAATATTTTCAAGTTAATGGGTTAGAATTCCATTTTGTCTGGTTTCATTGCTTAATTTGGTTGAGTTTAGCATTGGGGTTAGGGTTGGGGTTAGATTTATGGTTCAATTTGATGTAGGATATAGGTTTATTTGGTTTAGTGTTTAGTGTTACATGTAGACTTGGGCTGAAAACATTAAACCCTAATTTAATGAGGGTTAGGGTTTAATTAAATTTAATGTTGAATTTGGTTTATAGTTAGGGTTTGATTTTGGTTTAGTGGAAGATGTATAATTTATTTTTTAGTGTTAAGGTTAGGGCCCGATTTGGTTTGGGATTAGGTTTCAATTATGTTTACTTAAGGTCACAAATAGGGTTAGTGTTCAATTTGGTTTAGGGTTAACATTCAATTAATGTGGTGAATATGGCTAAGCTTGGTTTAGTATTAGGATTAAGAGAAAATTTGGTTCAAGGGCTAGGTATAAGGTTCAATTTGGTTTAGGGTTAGAACTTGGTTTAGAGTTTAGTTAGTTTTAAGTTTTTTGAATTTTGTTTCTACTGTCAGGGTTAGGATTCAATAATATATAGTCTGTAGGTTTTCATTTAGTTTTAATTTAGGTTAGGGTTCAATTTGGTATAGTGCTCAATTACTTTTAGAGGTACAGTTGAATTTTTTTTTGGTGTAGGGTTAGATTTGATTTACTATTACAATAATGATTTGATTTGATTTAGAGTTAGTGTTCAATTTGGTTTGGTTCTATTCGGTCATGTTAGGGTCAAGAACGTGTGTTTTGGTTTACGATTATGGTTAACAATAAATTTAGTTTAATATTGAATTAGGCTTGGGGTTATTACATTTTTGGTTAAGGGTAATAGTTTAATTTGTTGTAGTGTGAGGGTTCAACTTGTTTAGGATTTAGGTAATCTGACGTAATTATGTTCAATGCTTTCTCTTGTTTCTCACTCAAGCTTGCATAATTGATATATTGTGGTATATCATCATGTATAATGCATCTATTCTCTCTCATTGTGAGTTGTGTATTCATCACTTTGATATTCATTAGACCAATCTATTTGTCTGTCAATATACCTTCTTCCCAACATATCTATTTATGAGAGTTGCATTACATCACAATGATGTAGCCTAGATATGATTTACCATTCATGCCCTATCGTGTTTTCTTGAATGATGCCATCGTCTTCAATTTCTAAATCACTAATATTTTCATTATTTTCTATAGTTATTGTTCACTCCAAATACTAAGGAGTATAATTGAGAGACTCCCAGTTTGATATTACGGTGTCATTGTTGTCACCTATATCTCTTTCGACGTCACGAAATGGCTTGTATAGTAACAATTTTGATAAACAGAAATCAACAAATTTTTCTGATCCACATGAAGGAATGGATAGAAACCTTGGAAACAATCTAACAGTAGTTTCTCTTTCCCTAGGCTCCGATTTGTTATCTCTTCTCCGTTGAGGATTATACATCCATGATCTTGTTGCATCAATAAGTGTGATAGCTTTCATTGAGTCTGGTCGTGTCCTATATCCATCAATGAATGATTTCATTTGTTCTTCATTGTTATCTTCATCACATACAACAACGGGTTTGAAGACTTCACGTGAAAAATTGAGATTAACAAATCTTTTACTACTTTCAACCAAGGGAAGTTCTAAGAGCATGTGGCATGTTTCTTGAGCTCCAACATCTCTTTCTATAATAGTTTCAGTCAAGAGCTTCCTATATGCCTTTGCTGCTAGGTCATTCAGGTTTTCTATATTTGAAAGACGTAACAACATTTGATGGTAGGTTTCCGAGCTCTTCTCTTCTTTCACTGCATACTTTGCAATGTACTTTATCATTGCATGTTTTGAGAGAACTGGTTGCCAGTCTATATTAGCTCTCCACAGTTGTAGTATGTAGCGGTTGTGTGAATTAACATTGTCATCATTTCTTGTTGGCTCAAATTTCTTTTCACTACTTTGTATGTCTTGATATAATTTTGATCCATGTATATTTAAGGCCCAGGGTGCATTGTATCTGCAATTTTATTTGTTAATATTTTTTAGCATTTTTTTCAAACATTTACATTACATATATATAGAAAATTATTTATTATAAAGTAGTTACCTGCAAACCATTCTTCCTTGTTTCTCTCTTAAACATGCACCCTCTCTACACATTATATGTCTTTGTACTGTGTTTAGAATTTCTTCATAATCTTTATCAATATCCGTCTCGGCAAGTTGTCTTGTGTTTTTTAGACATGGGTGTTGTGCAACGTTTTGAAATGCCTGCAATAGTAAATATGAACGCATTAGTTTTCTATGTAAAAAAAACTAACATTTACATTGGATTACATAAATTACGATTGAAACTCATTGTAATGATACCTATACATTTCGTTGATGAACATCTACTCTTGGATTCCATGCATGAACAATGCCATGGAAATATCTTTCAACAATCTTTATTTCTTGTTCATTAGACCAATCTATAGTGTCCATATTTGGTGCTCCATGTATCCATAGAAAACTGTGCACATGTGGTGATCCTCTATGTTGCCATTCATATCTGCACCAATACTCTTCAACATTAAATCTCTATTCTAGTATTTCTTTTCTAAATATAGAATGTCTTAAGTGCATATAGTGGGCAACTATATGAGGGTAGTCGATAACATTTTGTTTCCTTCACATTTGAGCTTTGCGTGGAGTTGTTGGAGCTATTCCTGGCATCAGTGCATGTAAATCTGGCCAATACAAGTCCACAACACTAAGTGTAAAGAATATTGTTGGTGTTCCGATTTGATGTAGCATGTCAATAGTTCTGCTTTGCATTTTGTCCAATATGATCTAGTTCCTCGCAATGTTGTTCCAAATCACATCAATTTATCAGCCAGTCATGAGTTTGGCAAATTCTGCATATGTTCACGCAATTTGTTTATTGTGATAGGCAACTCTCGAAGGTTCCCTTTTTATTAGTATGGAGTTATTAATATTTATTTTAACATTTATTTAATTAGTCATTTTATATTATTAACAAATTTCAGTAGTTTATTAAACTAAACAATTTTGTTTATTAATTCAATATTCAATTAACATTTTAAAAATTAATATATTAAATCATTAAAAAATAAAATAATATTATTATATTAGCATTTATTACATAATATATTTGATATGTGTGTATGAGTGATTTAACAAATCATTGAAAATTAAAATATAATATTATTATATTATAATTTATTACAAAATATATTTAAAACATATCAAACTATTAAAAAATATAATTATATTAAACCATTAATAATCAAATAATAAATTATTATATAATAACATTACATTTTTTAGATAACAAAAATAAGAGAAAAATCATTTAAATGGTGAGATTAATACTAGTGGGAGGCAGAGGGGGATCTTGGTCATTCGATTTACCCATACATCAGTAGGATTTAGGGTGACATCAAGAAGGGATCACCTCCCATTAACACTCATTTCTCCCTCTTCTTTATCTTCATTCATTGCATGTGAAATTGCTAGAGTCAATCAAGGGAACCACTTTGAAGAGTCTGGCCAACCACCACCACCACCACTAGCTAATGACTAACTATTGCCACCACCAATAGATGGCCCCACCTCAGTTGTAGGCTACCCAAAGGCAAAACCTGTATGTGGGGGAGAGGCAAAGCAGCACTAAGCCATGCTGCTCCTACCACTAAAGTGGTGGTGACGAGCCTAGTATTATGGTGACTAAAAATATCGATAAAAAAAGCTCTAGCCACATCTATGGCCATGAGGTGGAGAACAACCATATGAAACAAAACTATCTAAGGGGAACCTAGCCATGGTACAAGGGGCATTGCCCCAGTGATCTAGTAACTCTTGGAGGTGAGCCACTTAAACACCACTTTATTTTCTTGAATTTGAATTTGAAGCATAACATTGTTACAAATAGAAGCTTTAATAAAGAGTGAAACAAAAGTATCAATAGAGTTGTGAGCAAAAAAAAGTAACATTCCTATCTTTTCATAAGGAAAAAAAATTCCCATGTTGAAAGCATGCCAAATTTGGGTATACTTGAAGGGAATGTAAGGTCAACCCCCTAAAAGAACCATATGCCAAGAAAAATGCTCTGGTGAAAAGGGGCAAAACAAGTTATAATTCCAACTCCACAATCATTGAGCATGATGACAAAACTAGAAGAGGTGTTTAGAAGACTATGGTTTGTTGTTGAATGGACAATGAGGGTCCAAAACTTCCATAAGGCTGAGGGGTAAAAGGACAAAGCCGTGTCACACTTTTATAAAGAAAATTGCCCATGTTAATTCAACTCGTTAAACTGAATCACTAGAAAGTGACATATATATTTTTGAATTTTGAAATGATCTAAACTAATAAAATGTATATTTTTTTAGTATATTTTATGTTTTTATTAAAAAGAGTTAAAAAAATATTTGAACATAATTTTTTTAATAAAATAAACACTAAAATTTAGTTACTAATAAAATGTTAAAATTAGTTACATATATTTTTTCACTATTTTTTATAAAATATATATTTTAAAGTAAATTTGAAAATTTGTATGTACTAAAATATAACTTTCTATTTTACATCACCTTTTGTCTTAATGATTTATCCAAAATAAAAAAGAATTGTATCATCTTATTATGGATTCTTTTCTCTAATACATTTATGAAAGACTAAACAAGTTTCTTTTGACTTGCACCTATAAAAGACATCTATTCTCGTCAAGATTTGAACTTGGATCTCTTCAACAAAAACCAAATTCTTTAATCTAATGGTTTTACCAAAACAAATGTAAGTTGAGGAATGATGATCAAGGCTGGCCAATATAGGTATTCCTAAACACCCAATCATGGGGAGCAGCATTGATGGATGTGTGAGACTTCCCATCACTAGTAAGGACCCTAAAAGAAAGAGCTTGGCCCTGAAGACGAGCCTGAGTGAACTCCCAATTGTGACCCCAATTCCTCCTCATGGGAAACCAGGGAGTGTTGGCTCCCTTGATACTCACACTCACAGCCTGTCCATCTCCACCCACATTCCACACCAGAACCAGAAGAAAGTAGGGATTTCCCCTAATGGTGAACCGAATTCCTCCCTTGAAAAGGCATTTGACCTTCCTATAGAGCACAGGCACAATACCCCCCTCATAAACTGCAATATGTTCAAATGCAGGGATGGACAAATCGAGGTGCTTACGTGGAGGATTGCACCACCCTCCATTGTCACTGGGCTTGGCATAATTTGGAGGGCAAAAATCTGTTGCAGTTACTCTCACAGTTCGAGACCCAGTTAAGCACCATTTGCTAAAAATACATTTTACTTCCAAGGAGCTTCTTTGTAGAACATTATTTTTAAATTGATTAGTTTCTGGATTTTTGTATAGGTTTTTGTTTGCATTCATGTTTCAGATCATATTTCATGATTCATCAGACTGTAAGAGAAAAATGGATCGTGAGCTGAAACGTTGATGCAAACAAAAAAAAAATAGACTGTGATGATGGATTATAAAATATGATCTAAAACGTTGATGCAACCAAAAAAATGGACTGTGATGATGGATTGTGGAGTGTGATCTGAAAGGTTGATGCAAACAAAAAATGAACTGTGATGATGGATCATGGAATGTGATCTGAAAAATTGATGCCAACATAGATCATGAACTGTGATCTGAAACATTGATACAAACAAAAACCTACACAACAGAATCCAGAAACTAAAAAATAATCTTAATAAACTGTAGAAAATAAGATAAATGATATCTTACCTTAAATTAATTTTATCTTGCAAAAGATCGATTGACCCTGTCATGTTTGTGGGGATATTTATACATACACAGTAAGATGGTTTTGTAGATTGCATGAATTGTGGAAAAGATAAGCACAAATATTTAAAATATGAACAGGCCTAAAATACCACTCCTTTTAAACCAAACATTTTAATGAATTTATCCCTATTTTATACCCACATTCATCCCCTTTATATTCATTTTGAAGCGCTGGCCTGTAAATGTGTATCTCAGAGGGAGACATTATTTTTCATTAAAATTAATGTGATTGAATAAAATAAATATTATATTTCGTTTGGTTGTTATACATTCTAGATCACTTTTTTGAGGATTACCACATGTATTTGCAGATTAATAGAGCATGTGGATTAAATTGCGTTGAAATTTTAACCAAACTGATGTATAAAATAAATTTGAAAATTGATTGGTAATAAAAATTTATATATATTTCACCTATATTTGTAATTCAATTTTTTATTTATGTTTTTTTTAGTATTTTGAAATTATTTTACTTGTCATTAGGATAATATTATGCAAATTGTTTAATTCTTATTAGTTGAATTAGTTATTAAAAAAATTATTTCATTCAACAAAAACTTTTTTTTTAAAAAGTCATTTCAAATAGAAGAACTCATGTTAGATTTAGGGATAATCAATTTTGAACTGTCACCACGTCAAGGTGACACTCTACCACTGAGTTATATCCCTTTTCTATCCTCATCTAGAAGGGAAATTGTAAGAACTTTTCATTCCCAAAGAATCGAAAATGAAACTCTATTATTATTCTCCGGAAGTTATATCTTGTAATGGATAAAAAAAAGATTGTCACTCTCATTCTTTTTAGTAGAGAATGAAGAATTAATCTGAAGGATTCCGAGAGCATTTTTGTTACAAAATAAAATAAAATATATACATATATATGTATATATTATACTAATCATTCGTGTTAAAACAGGAAAACTACCCAATCAAGTTTCCATAATGAAGAAAGGGAATACTCGAAAAATAAAAATGTCCTCAAAAGAATTGAACGAGAAGCCGTATGAGGAGAAATTCTCATGTATAGTTTTGTATAGTGGCAGTAAAGAAAACCAAACTCTGCCTTACGTAAAGTCACCAGAGTATGATTAACCTCTAAATATGAAATCACTGCTTATATACTTGTTATTGACCATAATTTAAAAGAACATTTCATAGTATTAGTAAGAGGTGGAAGAGTTAAAGATTTGCTTGGTGTTAAATATCACATAATTCAAGGAATCTTAGATGCTGTCTCAATAAAAATTCGTAAACAAGGGCGTTCTAGTGCGTTGTATGTTCTTATCTAAGATTTGTATTATTTTATGATGATGCCATGTCAATTGCTAAAAACATGTAAAGTTTATGGTTAACCCAATAACGAACGTTTTGTAAGGGGACTAGAGTAGGCTAAAACAAACTAATTTGTAAGGATATTATATGTCTAAGGTTTAATATTGTACTGAATTCATTTCATAAGTTTTCCCTTACTGAAGTGTGTGTTAACATATAAATTGGAAATGTCTTGATCTTTTTGGAACAGGGTCAATTCAAATAGCATTGATTTAAAACACCTTCTTTTTTTTTTCTCTTTTTTTAAAGCTAAGGACTTAATCGTATAGATATAAAAAATACAAGAAAGGAAACTGATACTCAATATGAGAATGAGTAAACATAATTCGAATGCATAAGAATGAATATCTTATATATGCAGATCGAATCATGTGGAAAGCCATATTCGATGAAAGTCGTATGTACGGTTTGGAGGGAGATCTTTGATACCTTTAGAGATCCACCCTATAATATGGAGTTAAAAAGCCGAAATAAGTAATTATTAGTCTTTATGAGATAAATTTATGAACCTTTTTCACATTATGTCATGCCAAAGTACTGTAGAAAAGAGAATTGATAAATCTGATCTGATTTATCATAATCGATTAGTTAACATGGTCGTTAACTGTATTCTTAAACACGTAAAAAAATCATTAGCTTATCGAAATTTTTATCAATCTCTAAAAAAGATTCAACAAAAAGCAAAGAAAAATCCACTAATTGTTCTACGCCAAGCAATATGCAAATTGACTCCCAAATTGATAGTAAAATCAAGACGTGTAAGTGGATCCACTTATCAAGTTCCCATTGAAATAAAAAAGAAAGAAGGAAAAATACTTGCTATTCGTTGGTTATTAGAATCATCCAGAAAACGTGCTAGTTGAAATATGCATTTCAAATTGAGTTACAAAATAATGGATGCTACTAGAGAGAAAGGCAATGCTATATGCAAGAAGGAGGAGATTCATAAAGTGGCAGAATCCAATAAAGCTTTTGCGCATTACCATTAACCCACTAACTATAAATAGATCCATAGATTTGTTGCATTCTGGCCAATAAAAGAAAACTTACTTTGTCAAAATTTATCCAAAATTTCTTTTACTGAAACGAAAACGAAAGGAAAAGAAGAATGAAAAATAAATCGTAGATAAATGATAATAAGAAGATTCTGAATGAATATTCAATCTTATTCATCAGGTTTATAGAAATGTTAAAGTTTATAATAATTTTTTAAAGTTTTTTAATTTGTAAAAATTAATTTTTCAAGATTTGATTGGCTAAAACACTTTTCCTAAAAGTTTATATGCAATTTTTTTAAGTTACTAAATTGTAAAAATTATTTTTTGATAATTTGACTGCCTAATCTTTAGAGCCCATTTGAGGGATCCACTAAAAGATGCATTTTTTAAGACAAAATTTAAGAAAACATTTTTCATATATGCAAAATATTTAATAGTTAAAAAAAAATAAATAAATAACACTTGAAACTAAACATACAAAAAAAATTGTTTAAAAATAGATTAAATTTTTGAAATGGATAGGTTTTACAAATTGATAATAATAAATATTATATTGTATATTAGAAATATATTTAAATTATTTAAAAATCAATATATTAAATCATTAAAGAATAAAATAATATAATTATATTAGAACTTATTACATAATATATTTGATATGTGTGAAGGAATCAGAGCGAGCGAGATGGCGACACTGGACGGTAGCAGGAGGGCAAGTGCAAGGTAATGAGTCACAAATTCGCGGAAGTCCGTGCATTGGAAAATGCGCTCTTATAAACGGGGGCCCGTTTTCAAAAAACGGGGGCCCGTTTGTGCTTCGGGCTCCCGAGCCGAAAGGTAACGGGGGCCCGTTTTGTTTAAAAACGGGCCCCCGTTTTGTTATAAAACGGGGGCCCGTTTTTTAGAAACGGGGGCCCGTTTTAAAAAACGGGGGCCCGTTTTAAAAAACGGGGGCCCGTTTCTAAAAACGGGCCCCCGTTTTGTTTAAAAGCGGGCCCCCGTTTCTAAATGGCATTTTTCCTTTTTTTCCACAATCCGCCCTTGTTTGAAAACGGGGGCCCGTTTTGTGGAAGTTGATTCCACAACCCGCCACTTGGCTCGGGATTAGGCCCGGGATAGGCCTGGGATGGCCACACCTGAGACATGGACCTGCAAATTCAAATCTCCATGAATGAAAGCACAAATATGAACTTCAGAAATAGTTTACGCGCCTCTAATTAGAGAATTTTTATACGAAATTAAAACCCATTTCAGATTATACTGTCTAGATTCTAAATATGTAAATTTATTTAAAAATTGATTATTTTAACTATTTTTCATTTAATTTATACTAAATCGGGTCCATAAATTTGAAATATTAACTAATTTTGTTAATTTAATAACTTTTTTATTTTAAAGAATTTTGGAAAAAAAATTATATGTCATCAATCTACACAAAATTCTTTTGTATTTAAAAAAAAAAAAAATCAAAAAATGTTAAGTTTACATCAAATTATGTGGGTCGTACACGTCAAATTTTTAAAAAGATAATTACGGCCATTAAAAAATTAATTAAAAAAAAAATATTAGAAAAAAAAATACAAAAAAATATGCTCATCAATCTTCAGTGTGTTACAAACCATTTCCCAAAATGGTTTGAGAAAATAATTTTAATTGTGTCAAAAAGTGTGGGTCGTACACATGCATGGTATGGTCCTGAAACAGGCATTTTTAAAACATAGTTTTCAGAACTCCATTTAAAAAGTTATTTTTTATTATGTGGGTATTAAAATAAATTATATATTTAGAAACTACACTCAGAGGGCTATCTTTTATATTACTGACTTTTTCCAAGATTCAATCTCTAAGTGTTTCAAAATTTAAGGTCAAATGAGACAAAATCTGAAAATCAGGGAAAACACTTCCACTTTTTGGCCAAAAAGTGGACTCATCTTCTTGCACTGACCCAGGAGCAGTGCTAGCGAATAGAACAGGGTCACCAATTTGAGGTATTTTGGCTCCCAGTCCATGAAGGTTGATTCCTTGAGCAATGAAGTGGACATTACTTTTCGCAAATAAAGGGGGGGTAACAGATAGGTTTCAGGGCTCGAAATATTCCAATCCGTGGTTAAACCATGGAAATCCCTACTCGAGTGGTAATCTGTGCCCTATTGACCTGCACAAGTGGAAGGCGAATGGTTTCAATTGGAACAACAAAGGTTGGTTCTGCAAGGCTAACCATCTTGTATCTGAGGGCCCCAGAAACCGGTATCCATTGCCTAAACCTAACATTTTTGATGCGCTGCTCGAGAGAGACATCCCTTTTACTGACTCTTTTTTGGCTCCCCTGACTGATCATGGTGATTTCCAAAAATGGAATGGGCGCTTCAGGCAAGGAAACTCTAAGGCAGATCAAGCAAGGTTTTGGAGATCTAACTACCGTCTGATTAATCAGAACCCTCGATTGAATCTAGAAAGACGCCTAGATTTACAGAGGGCAAGCTCTATCTCTCAGCGGCCCCGTTTTCATAAACCGGTAAGTAAAACCTCAAGACCCACTATCTTTTTGGATGAGAATAAAATTAATTCTGCTCGATTAAATTTGCTTGAGTCTTGCCTTTTTATCAAGTGGGGTGGTGGAAAGCGGGTTAAGTACAACTTTGAATCTTGGTGTAGAGCATAGTGAGGAAATGATATTAATATTAATATTCTCCCGAATGATTTCTATATGATTGAATTTATGAACAATAAGGAGAAATGGCAAGCTAAAAACAAAGGTCCATATATCCTTGATGGCATTGAAGTTCACATCATTGATTGGCAACCCAATTTCAATCCTCGAACATATGTCTTTGCGGGATAGTAAGGTATGGATAAGACTGTATAATTGTCCCTCGGATTATTGGCACATTGATGTCATTAAGGACATATGCAAAAACCTTGGTACCTTTGTATTAGTTGATGATATCTTGGAAGATAAACTATGGGGAAGCTTTCTCAGAATTTGTATTAGCACAAATCAAATCAACAAGATCCCTGACAAAGTTAGAATTATTAGGGCTTGAAAGATTTGGTTTCAAAAGATTGATAGGGAAGATCGGCTACATATTTGTCCTAAATGCTTCTCCTTGGATCATTCCAGTATTAGTTGTGATGTCTCGACTACGATACAACACAATTATTCTTGTATGCAATCTCCTATTGAGGATAAACTGCAACCGGATCCTCTCATTACCGATGACTCTGAGGATGCCCTTTGCAATGATACTCTTAAGAAGGATAATGCTACACTAACGAAGGCAACCCCTTTGATCATAGTCCCCCCTCCTCTGGTCAAAATGAGAACCAACAAGATCTTCTCACACTGCTAGAGAAGACCAAATTCCTACAGGCAGACATTGAATCCAAGATTGTAGACTCTCTTGCACCCCCCCCTTTGTGCCTAGGAATAAATTGGCAATTGAGGACAAAAATCCACCCTATCAGGATATGGAGAATGACACTATAGGGGTGCTGGGAGGGCAGACTGGCTCTTAGATAGGTATTGAACTAGAAGATGGCAAAATTGAAACTTCCTCCACGGAGAGGGAGGAGGACTTTGAACCTGACTCAAAGGTTATAATGGAGGGTTCCTTAAAAGGTTTTGGAAAATTAGATTCGACTATTGATAAACCAAATTTTAAACCAAAAGGTGTGCGGGGGTGCAATTCCAAAAAAGTCATGCTAGCAGTAGCTGGTGCTTCCTGTGGTCAAACCAAACTTAATTTAGGGAAGGGAATTGCCAGGTTCCCCAGGAGTCATGAGGCTCTTATCTTGGAATGTTAGAGGCATCAATGCCCCTAACAAATGGTGCTTGATTAAGCACCAGATTGATGACACCAAAGGAGATATTTGGCTACTACAGGAAACTAAATGGAGCAAGGCTAAGATTGAGGCCAAAATGAGAGTTTGGGAACAGTGGAATGGGTTTTTTAGGCAATCGGATGGAACTTCCGGTGGCTTGGGAATTATTTGGAACCCCATGAATGTTAATATCTCACTTGTGGGAGAAGATAAGTATTGGCAAAATTGCTTGGTCACTATTCTTGGATGAAATGAGAACTTCAATCTCTTCACTGTTTACAGACCTTCTTCTGCTGGTGATAAGCAGGCTCTCTAGGATCTCCTATCCTTTAAACTAAACAATATTACCGATGGTAGTTGTGTGGTAGCTGGGGATTTTAATGCGATCCTTTCTAGCACTAAGAAAAGTGGGGGTATTCAGAGGACTGGTATGTCCCAAAAAGACTTCTTAGACTTTGTTGAGAAGAATCATCTCTTAGACATTGTTCCGAAAAATGAAATTTTCACATGGACGAACCGGAGATTGGGCTTCACTAATATTGCTGAATGGCTTGACCGGTTCCTTGTTTCTGGTGATTGGCTAGGCCAAAAGATAGCCTTAGAATTATCGATTCTATCACTCACTAGATCAAATCACTACCCGATCTGTCTGGAGGTCACCTTGGCTCAAGCGGAGGGACGTACTCCATTCTGGTTTGAGAAAATGTGGCTCAGAGTGGCTGAACTACATGATCTTATAGCAGCTTGGTGGAATGAGCCGGTATTTAGGAATCATTCGAGACTTCTCATTCTCAATAGAAAACTCAAGTATATTAAGGTTAAGATGAAGGAATGGAATAATAACCACTTCAAGAATATTCATATGGAGAAATTAAGAATTAAGGTTGAATTGGCAGATTTAACCAACTCTATTACGTCTTCAGGAATGAATGAGGAGCTATTCATCAAAGAAAATTCTCTCAAATCTGACCTAAATGAAATCCTCAGATGTGAGGAAATCCACTGGCGAAAAAAATCAAGGGAGTTATGGTTAAAGGAAGGAGATAAAAACACCAAATTCTTCCACCGGTCGGCCATTGCCAATCGTAATAGAAACAAAATATCAGAGATTATGAGATCGGATGGTGTCACTATTAGGAATTACGAGGATATTGCACAGGAAGCTATAAGTTGCTTTGACTCTCTGCTGAATGGTGACCGTCAGGTCGATCATGAAGCAAGAGCTAGAATTATGAACTCAATCTCATCCATCATTTCTGCTAATCAAAATACAGCTCTCTGTAAGCCCATTTCTATTGATGAAGTAAGGAAAACCACCCTCCAGTTGAGATTGGATAAGACTCCTGGCCCGGATGGCTTCCCTACCACGTTCTTCCATCATTACTGGGATATCATTGCTCGATATCTACACCTTTCTATAGAACAATCAAGAAAGAAGGTGACTATGTTAGGGGCCATCAATCACACCTTTTTGAATTTAATTACGAAGAAGCAGAACCCACAACAAATGAGTGACTTCAGGCCTATCACTTTATGAAATACTGTATATAAGATTGTAACAAAGATCATAGCTAACAGATTGAAGCCCCTCCTAATGCACATCATATCCGAGCAACAAAGTGGGTTTTCCCCTGGAAGATCCATTGTAGAAGGTATCATTGTTGGTCATGAAACACTCCACACAACCAGGAAAACCAAGGACTCCTGTATGATTTTAAAACTAGACATCCTGAAAGCTTATGACATGGTGGATAGGGATTTCTTATTTTATGTTCTCAATAAATTTGGCTTCTGTACGGAATGACTCACTTGGGTCACGAGTTGTCTCTCTTCCCCCAAATTCTCGGTTCTGGTCAATGGTTCATTCCACAGTTTCTTCTCTTCAACAAGAGGTATTAGACAAGGTGATCCATTATCACCCTTTCTGTTTATCATAATGGCTGAAGCCTTAGGTCGATCCATAAGAGCTCTCCAACAAAATGGTTGTTGGGTTGGAGTTAATGTGGCAACAGGGGTTGAAAATGACTCATCTTCAATTTGCTGATGACACCATTCTATTTGGATAGGCATGGAGGTGGGAAGCCAGATCAATCAAAACTTGCCTTGATGACTATTGTTTAGCTTCTGGACAGAAAATCAATTGGCACAAATCTGAAGTGTTTTTTGTCAACACTCCGCTCAACTTGCAAACAGTATTATCAAGGATTCTCAATCTCAGAGTTGCTAATTTCCTAGGGAAATTTCTTGGTACCTCACTCTTCATTGGTAGTAACAGAGCTCACTACTGGAAGCACCTCATTGATAAGTGCAAATCCAAGCTTGCAACTTGGAAAGGCAAGTGGTTATCTTCTGCTGAGAAACTCACTATGATAAAGTCGGTCCTTTCAGCGCTATCGATTTTTTCCATGGCTTGCCTACGATTACCGGTGATAGTTGAAGAAGAATTGATTTCTCTAAAGAGAAATTTCCTTTAGAACAAGTCAGATAATAAAGGTAAATTTCCCCTGATAGCTTAGAAAAAGATCTATCAACCAAAAATGGCAGGTGGTGCTGGTATTCGCCAAATATCAATTATGAATTTAGCAATGGGTGCTAAACTAGTTTGGGAAATCTGTAGTAGAGGGAAGCAAAAATGGGCAAGGCTCCTAAAACATAAATATCTAGACTCCCTAGAACCTAAGAGGATTATGACTATCAACAACCCTCCCAGGGGTTCGACCATCTGGAATTTCATTTTGGACAACAATGAAATCATAAGCGATCAGGTTACCTGGGAGGTCAGGAATGACAAGGATGCCTCCTTTTGGTTTGATTCTTGGTCGGGTGAAGATGCTCTATGTCACATCCCCTCTCTACATCCTATTATGGAGGAAACCTATCGCCTCGAGGGGCATAATATCTATGATTATCGTTATCTGATCCTAGAAAATAATATTTCTAAATGGAAATGGAACTCCTTGGATGAGCTCGACTTGGATCAGTTTCAAAAGGACTTATTCATTGACATTCTCAACAAAAGGATTATTTTCCCTTCCCTTGATAAGGATATTATTAGGTGGTGTGGCTCCTTTGATGGAAAATACAAGGTATGCTTTGGCTACAAGCTGAAAGAAGTGGCTATAGACAAAAAAGACTGGCCTGTTAATCTATTTTGGCATCAACACCTCCTTCCCAAATCGGGTTCCTTTGCCTGGTTGGCTTGCTAGAGGAAAATATTAACCCAAGAAAGGCTCCATTCAATGGGTATCAATGGACCCAGTAGATGTCCTTTATGTCGAGATCAGGAAGAGACTGTTGATCATCTTCTTCTCCATTGAAAATTCTCCAGTCATTCTTGGTGGTATTTCATGGAAAAATTGAGATTATTCGGCCCCTTCCCAGCAGGGCTGAACAATTGGTTTTTCCAATGGCCTAAACCGGTAGGAAAGGCATTTTTAAAATTTTTTCTCTTCATCCTCCCATCACTTCTGATTTGGGAAATTTGGAAAAAAAGGAACTGTAGAATCTTCCAGGGTAAAGATATGGGCCCTCAGTGTCTTTGTGCAAAAATTGAGAACCACCTGACTGAGCTCCTGAATGTGGTGGCCCAATCCAAAACACTTAAGAAAAATTTGTTCATGATCTAGGATTGTAAGATTAAGATGTCTCTTCCAAACCTACTCATCCCTTTGATTTTTGGTCTAGGCTCTCCAGTGGATCAGACCAATCCAAGAGTGAGGATGATTTGGGATGCACCAGCGGTTGGGTGGAGCAAGGTAAAATTTGATGGAGAATTCTGAGGGACTTTGATGGTCTCTATATAAAAGAAATCTCTAAAAATATTGGAGTGGCTACTAATAATGAAGTGGAATTCAGAGCAGCATTTAGAGGTCTTCAACTAGGGAAGGAGCTTGGGGTGCAGAAAATTCATTTGGAGGTTGACTCATTAAATGTCATTAATGCGATCCACTGCAATAGCACCCCTTGTTGGCACCTTAACTAGTGGCTTCAACCGATCCTGGTGCTGCTAGCTTCCTTTTATGAATTCTAAGTTAGCCATATCTACATATAAGGTAATGGTGAAGCCGATAGACTTTCTAAATTGGCTATAACCATTAGTGACCCCCCTAAAGATCCATCGATGATTTTTCTTGTTGGGCCGATTGACATGCTCTCCTCACTCAGGTTGGATCCTTTGAAATATGACGCGTACAGGTGGGTCTCTTGATAGGTGCACGCTCTTCGTTTCTATCTTCCCCCTCTGGTTGTGGAGAAAATCGATGCTCTATTCCCTGATAACTGTGACTCCCCCTCTCCACCTTTTGGTCTTGGTTTTGGTGGAAAGATCGACCGACTGCCTTGCTAACTAGTTAAGCACTCTTCCTATCATCGTGATGTGATGCATTGTCAACACTATTGATTAGTGCTAGCTTTTGGCTCGCAACTATTTAATACAAGTGTACTTGAGTATCTAGTTATGACTATATCCTTCAAGATTTGTTTATCATCACTTGATGCTTAAAGTCGATTGACATAAAGTTGAGGAGATTTGGAGTAGATGGTTAGTCAGATACTGGCAGCTCACGCATGTGGGCATTTATTGGAGATGCAGGTGCAGGGTGTCGTATTCTCTGGTTTGACTCCTTGCTATTTAATAAAGGAATACCCCTTCTTTCCACCATATTTTGTTTTCCTCTCTTGGCAACTCGGTATGGAGACCCCAATCCTCCTCGAAGCTACTTGTCGACATATGGCTTTCCTGGGAGAAATCACAGACAGGCATCTACAAGAGGTCCTTTTTCTTGACATCCTCTCATTCTCCACACCTTAAAGAGGATCCTGGGAAAGGAATTTATTATGGCTTACCATAGGTACAGAGCCAATGTTGATATTCCAGCCTTTTTTCTTGCAATATTAATCTACATGGAAACTAGTAAGCGGCAAGAAAAACTGCTAACCCAGATGATGTTCAAGCACTGCTTGTTGGGAGAAATAGATGTTGTATTGGACAATATTGATGCCAATCTCATAATTTCACTTCCCCAAAACTACTATATGTCATTTAGCAATGGAGTGGAGGTGAAGAAGCTCATGATTGTTAATTCTCTGGATTTTGTATCCTTCCAAGCAACTTGGCCTGTCATCTCCAAGAACATTGAGTTCCTTCTAAAAGCGGGTGGTATACAAAGCAGTTTCATGTCGAATTGGAGGGCAATTTTTCTCCGTGGTGAAGATTTAGTGGTGACTAATGACCTTGGGATCCTTGAGAATGGTGATTTGATGGATGGAAATGGGGGTTTGGGCTGGGTTAAGAATGGTACCCAAATGACTACCGACTCCCTAAGGAGAAGGTAGAATCAACAACTCATTTGTATTGTGGCACTAAATGTCCCATTGTCTTAGATGCAGCCAATGCACTCTTGGATGATGCTTCTGATGACTCTCTGTGACTCCGGTTGACTCTAAGCCCTCCGGTCTCTCTGCCTTTTGAGATTGCCTATTTTTGTCTTATGACCTCTGCGTCTTTAAGAGGTCTTTAAAAGGTCGGTCTATTGTTCTCCTCATCCAGTCCTATGTTGATTTCTCTTTTCCATGGATTAGAGCTATGGTAGAGGGTTTTCTTCCTGATTCTTTCCCCCTACTGCTCTTATTGAATCAGGCCTTGTATTCTCCTTCTTTTTTAATACAAGGGTGCTGCCCCTGTGCAACTATTTACTTATTAAATATATATATATATTAGATATGTGTGTATGAGTGATTTAACAAATCATTGAAAATTAAAATATAATATTATTATATTATAATTTATTACAAAATATATTTAAAATATATTAAACTATTAAAAAATATAATTATATTAAACCATTAATAATCAAATAATAAATTATTATATAATAACATTACATTTTTTGATGAATACGTGTGTCAGTTACTATTAATTTACAAAAATATACATATTTTTAGAAAAATGTATAACACGAGGTCACCCCTCAAAGTCACTGAACAGTTCCTAGAAGTTAGATAACAAAAATAAGAGAAAAATCATTTAAACGGTGAGATCAATACTAGTGGGAGGCAAAGGGGGATCTTGGTGATTTGATTTACCCATACATCAATGGGGTCTAGGATGACATCAAGAAGGGATCACCCCCCATCAACACTCATTTCTCCCTCCTCTTTATCTTCATTCCTTGCATGTGAAATTGCTAGAGTTAATCAAGAGAAACACTTTGAAGAGTCTGTCCAACCACCACCACCACTAGCCAATGACCAACTATTGCCACCACTAGTAGATGGCCCCACCTTAGTTGTAGGCTACCCAAAGGAAAAAATCACATGTGGGGGAGAGGCAAAGCACCACTAAGCCATGTTGCTTCTACCACTAAAGTGGTGGTGATGAGCCTAGTATTATGGTGACTAAAAATATCAAAAAAAAAAGTTCTAGCCACATCTATGGCTGTGAGGTGGAGAACAACCATAGGAAACAATACTATCTAAGGGGACCCTAGCCATAGTACAAGGGGCATTGCCCCAGTGATATAGTAACTCTTGGATGTGAGCCACTTAAACACCACTTTATTTTCTTGAGCTTGAATTTGAAGCATAACATTGTTACAAGTAGAAGCTTTAATAAAGAGTGAAACAAAAGTATCAATAGAGTTGTGAGTAGAAAAAAGTAGCATTCCAATCTTTTCATAAGGAAAAAAAATTCCCATGTTGAAAGTAGGCCAAATTTGGGTATACTTGAAGGGAATGTAAGGTCAACCCCCTAAAAGAACCATATGCCAAGAAAAATGCTTTGGTGAAAAGGGGCAAAATAAGTTATAATTCCAACTCCACAATCATTGACCATGGTGACAAAACTAGAAGAGGTGTTTAGAAGACTATGGTTTGTTGTTGAATGGACAATGAGGGTCCAAAACTTACATATGGATGAGGGGTAAAAGTACAAAGCAATGCCACACTTTTATAAAGAAAATTGCCCATGTTAATTCAACTTGTTAAACTGAATCACTAGAAAGTGACATATATATTTTGAATTTTGAAATGATGTAAACTAATAAAATGTATATTTTTTAGTATATTTTATGTTTTTATTAAAAAGAATTAAAAAACTATTCGAATACAATTTTTTTAATAAAATAAACACTAAAATTTAGTTTTTAATAAAATGCTAAAATTAGTTACATAGAGCATCACTCTTTATATAGTAAATTTACCTTTTATTTCTTCAATTTTTTGTGCATTGATAACTTGAAACTTTAGTGCATGGATATATTTTTCAATATTTTTATGAAATATATATTTTAAAGTAAATTTAAAAATTTGCATGTACTAAAATATAACTCTTTGTAGTTGACATCACCTTTTGTCTTAATGATTTATCCAAAATAAAAAAGAATTATATCATCTTGTTATGGATTCTTTTCTCTAATGCATCACATTTTAATTCTTAAAAAATAAATTTTAGTATTTTTCTTTGACAAGATAATTAAAATTATTTATTAACACAATTCAGATTTTACCACATTGGGCTTTTGGCTAAGGATTGTTGGGAATGAGCTCTTCTAGGGTTTGAGGTTGTGTATTCTGTCCTGTTTGTTTCATACCGCATTTACTTCGAGATTTTTGTGTTTATTATGGCTCCGACCAACTTTAGCCCAACAATTGATGCTAGTTGTTGGAGTTGCTGCAATGGACCCTCATGGATCCCCTGAGAAAATGCCCTCACAATTTTATTCTGAAAGTGTTTCATGAGGTATGTCCTCGCCTGATGTTGTACTTCCTGTTCAGGATTTTGACAATGCCTATGATTGGCTTGAAAAATGTACTTTGATAGGTTATTTTGTGGGTAGGATCCCTCCTGAAAGCATGCTTCATGACTGGGTCGCCAAAGCTTGGTCTCCTCATTGAGTTAGGCTTGATGGTGTCCAAAGTCTCATGAAAGGTTTTTTTTTGTTTCTCTTTTCAAACCCTTCCCATGTAGAGCCCATTCTCTCCCATGGTCTGTGGACTGTTAGGTCGTCCCTTCTAGTTTTCCAGCGTTGGTCTTGTGATTCTTCTATCTCAGATGATAAAAAATTGTGAGTTCTAGTCTGGGTTGAATTCCTTCACTAATACATTTGGTCTAGAATTCCGATAGAGATTTCCGATGGAGAAGGTATATTGTGACCAAATAATCTCCGACGGAGAAGGTATATTGTGACCAAATTTGATTTTTTTTTGAAAAAGTGCCTGCGTTCATCAAAATTTCGACTGCAACGGGCATTACTTAAAAAAAAGAAAAAAGAGGCCAAGTCATTTGTGTTGCATTCAATCCTGTGCAGGCTTCCTCATCAAGCTCAACCCCTGACAAGATAAAATGATACACTCACCATTTGAGGTAGGATCTTCACCTTCATTTTGGATTTGGATAATATGAGGAATTGAACTTCACTTTCATTTTGGATTTGCATAATATGCCGAATTGTTTAATATTCACCTTCATTCATTAAATCTTCACATTTGAGGAATTTCGGATTTACATAACATTTGCATGAGGAATTTTGGATTTGCATAATGTTTGGATGAGGAATTTTGGAATTTCAGATTTGAATGTTTACCATGACAGGGGAAAGAGGTTATAATAGGTTTCCGTAGAAGCCATATCCTATACGCCCAAGGGCAGTACGCTTTGTAATCCTTTGCCCACATAGAACCATCACCGTACCACTCTTTCAATCCTACTTCCCTTCTACCATGGTTGGAAGTATTCAATCATATGAAAGAGGAAAACTATCAGACATATACTTAGCATAAAATAAATAAGTTGTAAAATTTCACAAATTAGAGGGTGAACCCTAGTAATAGTAGACTAATCGACAGTGAGACCTTGTGGTTTGATCACGAGATGCTTCCCCAACAAGATCAGATCGATACTGGATTAGTGTGTAGAAGTGTATTCATTAATCCAACATCCATTATATTATATACAAAGGAATTCATACCAAATAGTATTAATTAATCAATCTATTTTATATTCAGTGCCTTATCAAGTATTTAGTGTTTGGTTTGATGATCTTCTAACTGTTGGGAGTTTCCATGAGCCATAAAACATAAAATATTGTCAAGGCATAAATAATTTTCAAGTCCAAAACTAGATAAAACATCAAACTAGGTTACACATCTTAATCTTCTTCATTTTCTTTTTTTTGATCTTTCTAGTTCTTTTCTTCCTCTTCAACATCTCCCTCTTCATTAACCTTCTTCTTGCCCTTGTCTTTATCCACCTTCTTTGGCTTTGTCCAACAATCCTGATAGGAGTCAAATGGCTATCCCAATGAGGGGGAAATTCCATCCCAACTAGTTGTATCATAGTCCTATATCTCATCTCAAATAATAAAGAGAATATAGGGCTGCATATATGAAGAAAAAAAATGTTGGAAAAGACTATTTCCACCTACTTGGCCACCTAGGAGTGTTTTTTGAGGTGTATTCAAAGCTTTTACTCCTTTTGTTGCATTTTCACTTGAAATATGGTTGAGTTGGCTTTGTAAGCTCCTAGATACTTGGTACATGTTCTAATTGAGTTAAAAGAGTCTCAATACTACCCTATAGTCATGCTCTACCTTATCCAGCTACTCAATTAGCTTCCCAAACTTATAGGACATATGGTTTTATTCCTTACTTTGAGTTGAAATTGTCTTGGGTTAGATATAACTAAAATAAGCCATTCCTTCAACTACTTCAAAAATCATCAAAAAGACTTCATACTACTATCTACATGTGTTTCTATCCTTAAGAAGTCCAATTTATGCAAATGAAAAAACACCTAAGAGGTCATAGCTACTCCTTTTGACTTGGTAATATTCATGGTTTTTCTTTGTCTATTTAACTTCATTCCTTGCATCTTACCCACTATCTTGTAGCATACTTTGTTTTCTTTTTTAGTGAATTGCATTTAGTGGACTGTTGTGCATCTTCAAAATCATTTGACAACTTCAGGAAATGATTTTCCTTCTTTATTACTTGACTATATAATTTAATATGCATGGATGGTATTATCATTTAATTTTCAAGATGGACCTTATATGGATGGTCCTTGCACCTTTTCAAATTTAACTTTTGCAAAAGTCCAAATTTGGAGAGGAAATTCCTACTATTTATGAATCCAACATTCATCTTTAAAATTTTAGGTCCAATTTCCATGAATAAGGGTTCCCAAGACCTCTTTCCTATAAAAATGAGCCATGAGGAACATCATGAATAAGGGAATGAACCAAATTTATGGAAACATTGTCAAACCTAAGTACAATTAGGCATAAATAAGGCACAACCACTTAAATTGAGTCCAAACCTAGTGTATATTTTTAAAGAGATACAACTTATGATACGATATTTAGACCCCTCTTAGCAAGAGTATGAAATTATGCTCATGTACTCTTGGGAAAATATGGAGAAACCAAATATTCTTTCACCAAGATATTGAAGAGTCAAGATGACTACAAGTTTGGAAAGGTGGTAGCTCCCAAGACTTATGATATTGGCAATCTACAATATTGAGATAAAAGGGAAGTACAAAGTGAGTAATATGAGTAACATTGGTAGCACACATGGAGCATGCAAAACACAAAGTTATGACATTTAGAACTAGTAAGATTCATATATTCTCACTAGGAACCATATCAAAAAGACAAGGCATAGATCTAGGACTAGTAAGATCCTTATATAGTTACTAGGAGCCATGTCAGAGACACATAAAAGCATGATACCCAAGTTAGTAAGATCCTCTAATAATTATTCATAGATCGCATTCTAACAACAAATAGAGACTTAATTGTAAAAGTTTGAGGTCCATTGGGAAAAAAGTTGTCATATTGCCATGACAACTTTTGCATTTCTTGTAGAAACTTCTTAAAAATATGGTTGGAAAGTTAGTTTATGGTGGTTTGAGGTTGTAACCCACTTGGATGGGAATAAATAGGCCTTTGGCATGCCATCCAAGAGTTTTTCTTAATGAAATTGGGGTTTTATGTGCATTTTTTGATATTTCGGTCTGATTCTCTTCATTTTTCATTGTGAAAATCATCATAATTTGATGGGAAGTTGATTGTATATGGTAGAGAAGTGAGTTAAATTCATTTTTTCTTTTTGTGGCATTTAATTTCATTTTGTTTTAAATTAGATATCATAGTTTTTCCAAAAAATGTCAAAACCCTGCCTAGTGTTTACCGAGAGGAGTAAATAATGTATAGTTTGGTCTCCCATGCATATAAATTCACCCAAATGTGTGGGAAGACCTTTTTCATGCTACGTATCATATAAGGGAAGAATTTGGTGGGAAGACCAAGCGATTGGTATTTTGAAGTGGTTGATGATAGAGAGAGGGGTGAGGGGACCCTATGCAACCTTCGGAAGGGTTTGTCGATAAAAACCAAATGAATAGATTAAATTTCTATGACTATCCAAAGGGTATTGATTGTCACAGTCATAGTTTTACTAGTGATATTGTTTTTTATTTTGATAGAGTTGTGTTTGTAAACCCAAGTGTGGACATGTAATGGAGTCATGAGATGTCTTAAGACTACATCAATACTTAACAACAACATAGTGTGTAGGCACCTAAAATCTAAAAGGACTACATATTGGAAGGTGTGTGTGATGATGCCATGAAAGGTCTGATATCCCTATGTATTGGACTGAGAAAACTAGTGAAAGACAAAAAAAAATGCATTGAGAAGGCAAAAGGTTGAATTGCCTAATGTTTGTTATTGAAGTGATGTGTGGGGACCCTGCCAAGTCAAATACCTTGTTGTAGTTTCAAAGGGTGGAAAAAGAATAAGAATTTTATTTACCATCCTAATAGACCATCCATCATAACAATTATTACCAATATTGATGTGTGTGTTGCAAACAAAGTTCTAGAGGAAGGCTCTTTCTATTGTAATACCAAGTGAGTGTTCATAGACCTTGTGTAGGGTCCTCCTAGCCTAGAGTTAGGAGTTCAAAGCCTACATACATTGATTTGGCCTTGTGGCCATCAATGAGTGCTCACCCAATAGGAGAAGTCTTGAGACTGACAATTTTGGAAGTGTGGCATTGTTGAGAGCCAACACTTATGTGTGAGCCCCATCTTCATGTATTATGATTAGTTTCCATGATACTTGACCCTATCCTCATGGTGTTGTCTCAATTATATTCATGTATTTTCTTGAAGAAACATGATGTGAGAAGTTTGATGCAGAGGCAAGGGTAGAACTCAGTATTTCATATTAGGACGACAACCACATTGATTAGGCAAGTCAGATAAGGTCTCTCCAATGTTTAGGATACTGAATTCACATTAGACACTCATGGATTACCCCAATTAGACATTAGTCAACTTAATATATTATACAAGGATTGCATACTAGAAAGCCATTAGATATGTTTTGAGATGAAAAAGAAGAGTTAAATGGTTTTGGTTCAATGATGATAATTTCTATTTTCAAGTAGCTTAATTTGGTGTATTATACTGAAACATGATTTCATAACTAACATTTCAACTTCTATATAACTAGTTCTATAGCCTAGTTTTCTTGTCTGTGAAGAAAGACCATGTTAGACAATATCAGTGAACAACAAAATAAGGAGACAATTGCTAGATTATGGTCTAACTTGAAAAGAAAAGGTGATGCAAAATGTTATTGTCCCTGCAAAATTTGTAAGGGGTTAAAGACTAGAAGACTTCTAATCAAAACAACGAAGAAATATTGTAGGCTGCATGGTCACGTTGAAGGTGGACATGATTATCATCCATTGGTAAGTTTTTCATTATATCATTTTAACAATTTATATACATAATAAATCATGTGATGATGAGATCATGATCATGGTTTATTTATGTTTATCAGTTTTATATAGGTCGAGCACCTTGAAGCACATGGTATGGATCAACACAACCCAAAAAATATGGTTTTCGAAGTGGACGAACATGGAGGTGTGAATATCAAAGTTGAAGATAATGATCCCATGGAAGATGACGATCATGAGCTAGAAAACACAATTGAAGATGATGGTACAAATACATTGATCCATGACACATTTAGTACTCGCGTAGCTGATCATGATGATGAAGATGATCTTGTTGTTGTTCATGATGTCCCTCTACTTGAGAAGGCATTTAAGGCCCTTTACAAAGGCTCATAGACAACTCTTCTCTCCGTTGTATTGTTGTTGGTGAACTTGAAGGTTATGAATGGTTTATCCAACATAACAATGTCACGTATGTTAAGGTAAGTCATATATGTCATAATAAACTATGAATCATGTTGTACCATTAATATTCTTTATATTAACAAATTATATTTTTTTGTTGTAGATTGATAGGTGATTTTTTGTTACCACCATCAAATATTCTACATCGTTCATACCAAGAATTATCTACCGTTATGAAAGATATTGGAATGGAGTATCAAGCAATAGATGCTTGTCCCAATGATCATATTATATATCACAAACAACATGAATTTTGAATTGAATGCCCTGAATGTCATATCAGTAGATATCGAATAGATCAAATAACAAAAAGGGTTCCTCACAAGGTTCTTCGCTATATTCCCATTATTCTACGTATGCAATGATTATTCAAGTGCACTAGCTTGGCACAATTTATGGATTACCATACACGCAATAGAAGTCGAGATGACATTATTCGAATGCCTGTAGATGGTTCAACATTTATGGACTTAGAGGAAAAGTGGCCACACTTTAAAGAAGAACCTTGTAATCTCAGGCTTTCATTGGTAGCGGATGGTGTCAATCCATTTGGAGAGATGAGATTTGTTTACTTAATGTGGCTTGTTTTTGTTATCAACAATAACATTTCTCCATGGATGTCAATAAAGAGGGAGCATATAATGCTGGAAATGATTGTTCTAGGTATTTTATCATTTAAATATGGTCGTCTAAATTTAACTATAAATATTGTAGTAAAATGGTCATAATAATTATGTAATGTTTTTGTTCATTCGATTAGGTAAGTACCAAGTTAAAGATATGAATTTATATATCGAGCCTCTTATCAACGAGTTGTTGGAGTTATGGAATGGTGTCACTATGTATGACGTCTCTAGACCAATAGGACAAAGACAATTTCAATTCCATGCGATGGTTCTATGGACAATACACAATGCCCCAGGGCTAACACATTTTTGTGGTATGTTATAGTATTTAAGTTGTGCATGAACATTATAATTCAAAAAATTATCATATTTAATCCAATTATACATTATCTTGCAGGTCTTCAAACAAAGGGAAAATTTGCATGTCCTATTTGTGGTCCAAAGATGAAATCTCGTCATTCAAAAAGTTTAGGAAAGCAAGTGTTTGATGAGTATAGGCACTTTCTCCACAAAAATCATAAGTATCGAAATACTGAAAAACATCTTTTCAATGGGAAAGAAGAGAATACATCAAAGCCACGAAGAATGACACCTCACCTGTGGAAGTTGGAATATAATAGAATTAATCGTCAAGGTAATGCCATTCCATCTATTGGTTTGTCATAAAACATCTTTTATATTTTGTTTTGTTTACTGATGATGTGATTGATGATCATGAAGGTCGTGAAGGCATAAATGACCACTTTCCTAAGGGAGTAAAAAGTTATCCCCAACAATTTGGTAGGTTGCCCTACTACGAGCAGTTACAAATTTTTCATTTGTTTGATATTATGCGTATTGGAAAGAATATAACAGAGACATTATGGAAAATATTGGATGGAAGGCGTGACAAAGAAAAAATTGTCAAAATATGTAGTGACATTCAGGATTCCAATCATGCAATGATAAATGTCATTCAATTAAATAGCCATGGAGACCAAATTAATATAAGTGAGCTTCCTTGGTTATTAAGGGACTAGCAAAGCAATTCTATAAAAGAAGTCATACGAAAAATTCAATTTCCCACAGGATTTGCTGTGAACATAAACAATCTCCTATCAAAGAAAAGTGAATTTGGGCTAGGGATAAAAATGCATTATTGACATACCTTCATTAAGGTAATTCATGTTCTTGTGTTTTTACTATGTATTTAAGTACTGCGTGTACGTGTACTTTTCATTGTATTATATTACAAAAAAATGAAAAGATAATTTTATAATTGTTGTAGTACGTTCTACCTCTATCTCTCCTAGATGACTTCGACAATAATGTCAAGCAAGTGATCATATATGATCTTGGAAAATACATGAGGTAGGTAGTGATATTTATTCAGTTCATTGTATAGATATTATATTTGCTATTTGTTTTACATGTTATGTAATATATTTTTTTGCGTCTTGAATATCTTGTAGGTGGTTGTTGTGTAAAGAAATCCATAAAGATGATATAAAATATTGGAAGTGAAAAATTCCTCATTTAATGTGTGAAATGCAAAAGTGTCTACCTCCATCATTTTTCAATGCACAAGAACACTACCTCATACACCAAGTTGAGGAGATTGAATTGTGTGGACCTGTACACACTAGGTCAATGTGGATGGTTGAGATGCACTTGAAATTTTTTAAGGCTTTGGTTCAACAAAGAGAACATCTTGAGGGTTATATGGTGGAGGGATATATGGTATACTAGACTATGGTGTATATTTCTGAATATCTTCCTAAGTTTGCAACAAAGATCCACGTGGATCGTATTTGGGATCCCAACCCCATTAACAAATTCAAAGGGGAGTACTTGACAGGGAAAGGTAGATTGAGGAAAGTGAGGTAATTATAAGATGTTATTGTAGTTAATTAATTCTTAATCTTCAAAATAAATTGGTTGTAAGATGTCTATTTATTTTTTGTACAGTTGGTCGAGAGTGGGATGCACTATAATTGTATATTGCAAACAATTTTTGATTGGATGACGGTATGGATTGAACATTGTCAACATTCTGGATGCACGTTAACATGGGAAGGTGTGTCTTCATTGTTTAAAGAATCTCATCATAATGGAGATTCCAATGTTACACAAAGGGAAATTGGTTCAGCACATGGTTTAAGAGATAAACAGGTACGTAAAAATTTATTAATCACCCATATGTTTATCAACTCACAATGCAACAAATTTTACATGTTTGACATATTACAGGTCAAACACCACAATGCTATGTGTTGCAATGGTCATAAATTTTCAATAAAAAAGTTGGATGGCACGAAGAAAACTTGTGATTCTGGCATGACTGCAGTTTTTGAGGTGACAAATATTTCATTGAGAAATGACATACATCCTCAACAATCTAAAAATCGATACTATGACATTTTGGATGATATACTTGAGTGTGACTTTAATTCCTTCAAATTAGTTTTGTTCATCATCAAATGGTACAGGCTACGATTGAATAAAAATGATCCTGATAGAACTGTTATTGAACATGATAATGGTTTTACAATGCTAAATACAAGGTCATTTGAACTAGTTGGGGATGAGCCCTATGTTCTTTCAAGCCAATGTGACAAAGTATTTTACTTAGAGGTTCCACATAAACCAGGTTGGTCATTTGTTGCTAGACATGATCCAAGAGGAAGGCCAATAAAGTATAATGTGATGGAAGAAGAAGATACCAAAGAAGTAGAAGATGAAGTGGATGATGATCACGATCGACAACTTCTCAATGATGAAGAAGAAGAAGAAGAAGAAGAAAAAGAAGAAAAAGAATAAGAAGATGATGATGATGATGATGATGATGATGATGATGATGATGATGGTGATGGTGATGGTGATGGTGGTGATGGTGATGGTGATGATGATGGTGAAGACGTTGATGGTGATGATGATGATGATGATGATGATGATGATGATGATGATGATGATGATGATGATGATGATGATGATGATGATGATGATGATGTTGGCGATGATGACCTTGATGTTCATGATGATGAATGAAATGTATGAGGTATGCGATTAGTATATCATCTATTTAATATTGACTTCTTGATAGAATTTTTTTTACATAATTAATTCATTATGTTTTGAATTCTTATGCCATTACATAATTAATTCATGATGCACATTTTAATATGGAGATGGAGATAGGGAGAGTGACTATTTATGTGACATTTTTTAAACTATGTTTATTTATGGAAATTGGATTGATTATTAGCTATGTGATGGATGTTGATTTAAAATACATATGTGATGGATAACATGTTTATGATGATGCATGTGAAATTTTTTGAACTTTGTATTTATTTATAGAATGTGGATTGTTTATTACCTATGTGATGGATGGTGATTTATGATACATATGTGATGGATTACATGTTTATTATGACACATATATGATGCTAATTGTGATACTCAATTACATATATGATGATACATCATGTGATGCTTATGATGCTTATGATACATAGGTATTTATTGTTTATCAACTTACAAATCATGTAGTAATGCTTATGATGCTCAATTGATGGTGTTGATTTCAGGTATAGTCCCTATGTGATGTTGTCACCCTTGGTGGGAACAAGTTGTTGACTACAGACATCGTCAGCCATTTAGTTGAGGATCCTGCATAGTCTACATAAAGTAAAGGTAAGGAATTAAAAAAATTACAATAATTTTGATGACATCTTTTTATTATTTAATACTCTTTTTGTCTACAAAGTTCATGTTGTTCATGTTGTGTACTATGTAATTTTTAGCTAACATAAGATAATTGAATTACATTGTACAGGACCCTGAACCCCTTTGACGAGGATCTTACACAATCTCATGGATGGACAGGTATAACTAGTCAATACACCCTATAGAAACAATTTGTTTTTTTTTAAATTACTTGGAAAACAAACTTCCTCCATTTTTCAAACCTTGACATTAGAAACAAATCTTATACAGTTATCAACATTTAAGGCCCCAATTGGACTTATTCCAATTTTAATCCCAAAATATACTTTAGGGCCGACTTCTTCATCAACATTACCCTCATTTGCAAAATTTCTCTCATTACCAATTAACTCTATCATTTCATGGAGTGTAGGTACCCCTAAATAGGTATTTGTCAAATCTGTCTTTGTCGAGTGAGGAAAATGTAGGAATAGAAAATAAAAGTGACACATGTAGTAGGTCTACAATAGGAAGATCAACAAGAGGTCAAAAGATTAGAAGAAAATTCAATAAACGCATGAAATTTTTCCTTGCTCAAGGGGGGTCATGTTCTTATGATGATGAGACCAAAGATGACATTGAGGTTCCACTAAGGTACAAACATCTATAGAAACAATGGGTGCCCAAAGAACTTCCTCCAATAAACACCGATTTTTGTGTTAATGATAGGGTATATCGCATAGCACCTTCATCGTTACATGGTTTAGGCTTATTTTCCATGGATGACATAAAGGTTTGTTACAATAAAGTTGGTTAATTGATGGAGTTTGTTGGACCTTGTTATAATTACAATAATTGGATGCAAATTGTTAAATATAAAAAAAGTATGCATAGGTATGCACTGTTAGCAAATTATATACAATAGAAAGATAATGATCAAAGTAAACAAGTGGCTGCATACATTGATGGTCAGCTAAAACCAACAAGGAATATTGCAGGTTTTATAAATAGTATGCAACTTGGGTCAACTAATAAACAACCCAATTACGTATTTGAGGCGCACGAGGGGAATCATGTATTTGTATGTGCGATAAAATCAATAAGTGCAGGCAAAGAGCTTCTAATTGGTTACAGTTTGAATCGTATAGATACAAACACAGTTAATATCATGGGGGTGGTACATACTATATACCATTTAAATTAACCAACCTCCAATTAATGAATCCAATATACCATTTTATTATGAAGTTTTTTTCCTAAACTTCTATTGGTTTAATTTCACTAACATTTTTTATATTTTTTCTTTGTCACAGGGTGACATGGATCCATCACATATCATAGATAGGGATGTAGGTTGCGACACTTCTACCGAGAAAGTAAACCTCATTATAACTGTACAAATTAGATAGAAGGAAACTATTACATTATTATGTTCTTTTTTTTAGTGATTTAGACTAATTTTGTAATTGTTAATGATATTCTTGACATAGATGAATGTTCGGGGAAAGGGAAAGGGAGTTGCAGTACCTAAGCACCTCTCTAGGGATGTGGAATCAATAGGGTTAAGCGATGATGACCCTAAAGATTCCACACACCCTATGGAATTTATAAAAAAACCTCCTAGAAAAATTACTAAAGAGATTGTTGCTTTGGCAGCCATGCATGCTTTTACTGATGAGATACGAGAGGGTGGAATTATTGATTCGAACAACAGAAAACTTGCAAGTAAGTAGTAATGAAAGCTTTAATTATAACAAAAGTTCAATAATGGTTTATATTTTATTCTCTTTTATGTCATTAACTAAAATATGTACGTATTGTTTTTACAACAATTTATCCGCCCTCATGAAAGTCATTGCCATGATCAGGGTGTTGCAGGTTCTTCAAGTGATGAGAATTTTCTTATATTATTGCTTACTTGGCTTATCATTCTGAGTACCCAAAACACATCATACTTGATACTGTCAATCTTCAAAATAAAGGTTCATCCATGTTTACAATTCTTGCACTTTTCATATATTCAATGTTTGATATATTTAATGTATTATTATTTAGGTGTTGTCAATGTTTGTGTGCAAATATCGTCGCCGCCTCATCAGAGATTAGCCTTACCTATATTGCCGACTGCAATGTCAGCAACATGTAGCATGCAAACATCCTCTACTGCACGTCATATTGGCCCACGTATTGTTGGTAGATCCCTCTTTTTCTCTATCTTCTGTTATGTGTTTATTTCCCTTCAAGCATTCTTTCTTGAATTCTAATGCCATTTCATAGTGGTTTCATTTTTTGTAGGAGGAGATGCACATGAGGATGTGCTAGATGCGACTACTACTAATAACATACCATCATTTCCTAGATCTTCTCGTATTGCTAGTATGGGAATGTTGTAGGCCACATTGGTGGTGAGAAATGAAGAAATGATTTCCTTAAAGATACAAAAGGTTCCAAGTACTTTAAAATTATTATTATATCTACTCTAATTGTAATGTAGTTTATGATTACTCATTTTGGACTAATGATCCCATGAATTTTTTGCAGGCAATGATATTTTCTATAAACATCTTAGTGACTTTGCATTGCAGATATTTGGGTCCACCATACGTAAAAGGTGATACATCATATGTGAACTAACCCTAATCCACTATTTTGATTTCATATCATTGCTAGAATAGTTTTCCTTTGATCCATTTCTTGAACTATAATAAATGTAGCTTCAGTTCATTTTTGAATCTAACAGGTTTGTTTTTGCTTTAAAAGGTGGAATGACCAAGAAAAAAGGTTAAAAGATGAATTGACAAACCAAATGGTTGAGTGGTTTGGAAATGACACCTTTGAAAAAACCAAGCTCTATGAAAAAGCTGGCACATATCTAAAGTATGTGAGGGACCAATACAGGACCCATTTAGAGAGGAACCTAAAGTATGAGCATCCCCCAATGATTTCAGAGAGGGAGTGGAAGGACCTGATTTTGGATGCTAAGGAGAAAATTGAAAGGAAAAAATGAAATACACCCTAGATGCTAGAAGAAGGTACGGGATACTATTAAGAATGTAATTATGTACTAAGGGTATGTGTAGGATCATGGTGTGCCAAAATGAATTTCAGAAAATCAGAGTTATACAACTTGACATGAAAATTTGAATAAGTTGGGAACATTATTTTTAAAATATGTAAGAAAGGAATATATAGAAAATTGAATTTAGTTTCTAAGCTACTAGTTGTTTTTTGGAAAAAAAAAAATCCTATTTGATGAAAATTTCAAATTTCAATGCAGTGGTACTAAAATTTCAGGAAAAAAATAAGAAGTAGACGTATGTCTGACCACCCTAATCACAATCAAATCTTAATATTTTTTTATAATATTTATAATATAGGTATTAGACTCATGTCCGAATGTGACACATTTGTTTTTAATTTTTTATAAATTAAATAATTATTTATGAATTTTTTACTATAGATTTTCAAAAATTCAGAAACTCCTACGTCTGACCACCTTAACTTGGTCAAAACCTTATGAGTTTTTTTTTTTTTTTAACTTTTCCCTATAGTAGATGAAGCATAGGATGTGACGCATGTTTTAGTTTGAAAAAATGTTATACTGTTTGAAAGTTATGAGTGTTTTTCAATCAGTATATCAATCAGGACTATTGTCATAATTCAATTAGAAAATAAATAATAATAATTTATTAAAGTCAAAATAAGACAAGCCTTATATTGTTGGAAAGCTAGGAACATCCTTAAAAAACCCTTTTCATTTTATCAATTTTGGTTACAAAAAAAGTCGTCAACCACCAGTGTAAAGTCTGGAAAATCAAGGAATACTGAAAAACATGTTTTTTCAGTTGATTTTCTAGGCTTGTCACTTCCAAGCCAAATACCAAAGCATTCCTGAGCCGAAATTTGAAATTTGAAAATTTGATGACAAAAATCAGATATCAAATAAAATCAAATATTGGATTTTATCCGATATCCGATTTTAGTACAAAAATTTGTGGCCCCCAAAAAATTTCCCGTTACCGCCATTTATTTGGTAAACTGCCACATGGCAGAAATTCGATATCCAATTAAATCGGATATTGGATTTTATTAGTCATATTTTAGAGAGAGAGAGAGAGAGAGAGAGAGAGAGAGAGAGAGAGAGAGAGAGAGAGAGAGAGAGAGAGAGAGAGAGAGAGGGAGAGAGGGAGAAAGAGAGAGAGAGAGGAGGAGAGGGAGAGGGAGAAAGAGAGGGAGAGAGAGAGAGAGAGAGAGAGAGAGAGAGAGAGAGAGAGAGGGAGAGGGAGAGGGAGAAAGAAAGAGAGAGAGAGAGAGGTCCTATGGTGTCATTAGGGGTCATAAGGTGTCTTGGGATACCATAGGACCCCTTAAGACACCAAATCATGTTGTTAGGGGTCATATGGTGTCTTAAGGGGTCATATGGTGTCCCATGAACCCTTATGACCTCTTAGGACACCATATGACCCCTAATGACACCATATTGGGTGACTTTGGGTCATATTGTGTCCTAAGGGGTCCTATGGTGTCCCAAGACACCATATGACCCCTATGGACACCATATGACCCCTATGGACACCATATGACCCCTATGGACACCATATGACCCCTAACAACACCATAGGACCCCTTAAGACACCAAATCATGTCGTTAGGGGTCATATTGTGTCTTACAGGGTCATAAGACACAATATGACCCCTAACGACATGATTTGGTGTCTTAAGGGGTCCTATGGTGTCGTTAGGGGTCATAGGGTGTCTCGTGAACCCTTATGACCTCTTAGGACACCATATGACCCCTAATGACACCATATTGGGTCACTTTGGGTCATATTGTGTCCTAAGGGGTCATATTGTGTCCTAAGGGGTCCTATGGTGTCCCAAGACACCATATAGCCCCTATGGACACCATATAACCCCTTACGACACCATAGGACCCCTTAACACCAAATCATGTCATTAGGGGTCATATTATGTCTTACAGGGTCATAGGACACAATATGACCCCTAACGACATGATTTGGTGCCTTAAGGGGTCCTATGGTTTCATTAGGGGTCATAGGGTGTCCATAGGGGTCATATGGTGTACCATGAACCCTTATAACCTCTTAGGACACCATATGACCCCTAATGACACCATATTGGGTTGCTTTGGGTCATATTGTGTCCTAAGGGGTCCTATGGTGTCCCAAGGCACCATATGACCCCTATGGACACCATATGAACCTTAACGACACCATAGGACCCCTTAAGACACCAAATCATGTCATTAGGGGTCATATTGTGTCTTACAGGGTTGTAGGACACAATATGACCCCTAACGACATGATTTGCTGTCTTAAGGGGTCCTATGGTGTCGTTAGGGGTCATAGGGTGTCCATAGGGGTCATATGGTGTCCCATGAACACATATGACCTCTTAGGACACCATATGACCCCTAATGACACCATATTGGGTCACTTTGGGTCATATTGTGTCCTAAGGGGTCATATTGTGTCCTAAGGAGTCCTATGGTGTCCCAAGACACCATATGACCCCTATGGACACCATATAACCCCTAACGACACCATAGGACCCCTTAAGACACCAAATCATGTCGTTAGGGGTCATATTGTGTCCTACAAGCCGTAGGACACAATATTACCCCTAACGACATGATTTGGTGTCTTAAGGGGTCCTATGGTGTCATTAGGGGTCATAGGGTGTCCATAGGGGTCATATGGTGTCTCCTCTCTCTCTCTCACTCTCTCTCCTATAGGACACAATATGACCCCTAACGACATGATTTGGTGTCTTAAGGGGTCCTATGGTGTCATTAGGGGTCATAGGGTGTCCATAGGGGTCATATGGTGTCTCCTCTCTCTCTCTCTCTCACTCTCTCTCCTATAGGACACAATATGACCCCTAACGACATGATTTGGTGTCTTAAGGGGTCCTATGGTGTCATTAGGGATCATAGGGTGTCCATAGGGGTCATATGGTGTCTCCTCTCTCTCTCTCTCTCCCTCTCCTCCTCCTCTCTCTCTCTCTCTCTCTTTCTCCCTCTCTCCCTCTCCTCCTCTTTCTCTTTCTCCCTCTCTCCCTCTCCTTCTCTCTCTCTCTCTCTCTAAAATATGGTGTCATTAGGGGTCATATGGTGTCCATAGGGGTCATATGGGGTCCATAGGGGTCATATGACCCCTTAGGACACCATATGACCCCTAACGACATGATTTGGTGTCTTAAGGGGTCCTATGGTGTCCCAAGACACCATATGACCCCTAACAACACCATATGACCCCCCTCTCTCTCTCTATTTCTCTCTCTCTCTCTTTCTCCCTCTCTCCCTCTCTTCCTCTCTCTCTCTCCTTCTCTCTCCCTCTCCTCTCTCTCTCCCTCCCTCTCCTCCTCTTCCTCTCTCTCTCTCTCTCTCTCTCTCTCTCTCTCTCTCTCTCCTCTGTCACTTTCTCCCTCTCTCCCTCTCCTTCTCTCTCTCTCTCTCTCTCTAAAATATGACTAATAAAATCTGATATCCGATTTAATCGAATATCAGATTTCTGCAATGTGGCAGTTTACTAAATAAATGGTGGTAACGGGAATTTTTTTGGGGACCACAAATTTTTGTACTAAAATCGGATATCGGATAAAATTTGATATCTGATTTTTGTACAAAAAACCAAGAAAAAAAGGGTTTATGGGCCATTCTGTAGATTCGAATGACCCACAGTCTGCATATTCTATTTTTTGTCGAGGATCATGGGTTTTCAGACAGCTAGAGACAAATTTGTGCTTTTGGGAGATTCATAAAGTGAAAACTTACATTGTCAATCATGAAGGAGCATGTGTGGAGGGAAATGGGGAGTAGTAGTCGTCGGAAGTCTAAACGCAAAAGAAAACTTTCAAATGACCAAATTGAAGTGTATAGAGAAAGAGATAGAGAATGTCATAGGAGGAGAAGACAAGGTATGTTAAATATTGCTAATGTTACTTCAATTGAAGAGGAAATTGAATTTGAAAATGTGCCACAAGTTATTGAAAATGAAAATGTAGATTTTGAAAGTGAAAATATTGAAAATTTTGAAAATGTTGAAAGTGATAATGAAAATGCTCAACATGTGGAAAATTTTGACATAGAAGGTGAAAATGTGGAAAAATTTAACGTTGAAGGTGGTATTGCTCAACCAAGTGAACCATATGTAACACCTAATTACTTTAGAAATGAAGACCCTCTCATGGATGAAAGACAAATTCCAAGTCTAAGACCTTCAAGAACCCCAAAATGGTTATTTGAAATCGATGAGAACATTATTGCGAATCTTGAAGGCAAGAGGTCAACAAGAACCGTTCAGTTGTGGGCTACACAACTTTTCAACCAAAATTTTAGCAATAAGACATTGACCAAGCAATGCCAACTCTTTGTTCAATTTCTAAAGATGATAAAGATGAGACCATTGCTAAACAAATTGAAGATTTGTATGAACAAGAAGATGGAGAGAGATTCTATTATTGCAAAAAATCTATTTGACGCTCTCAATTCTATTGGAAAGAATACCAAAGAAAGAGATAAGAGAGCCACTCAAAGAGTGATTACAACCTCCTTAGTAAGCCATCAATTGAGGAAGGCTTGTCAAATGAGACAAACTTGTGTTGATTTTAACATAAACCGTAAAACTTTGGATAGAGCACTTGCACAAAGACAAAGACTTGACGATCCACTTCAACAAGATACATGGGCATTTGGTGGGAGGCTTCCACATGTTGATAGAAAGTTGACTGACAATGTGAAGGAAGAGATTCAACAATTTTGGCACTCTAATTCTAGAGTGTCACACAATGTAAAGGATGTTTTGAAATTAAGAATCGGCAACCAAGATTGCACACCGCATCCCAAACATTTCTTGGAATCAAGCCAAACAATGTTGTACAATTTTTTTTGTGAATTACATCCAACTTTGAAAATATCACAAAGGGCCTTTGAATCTTTGAAACCATTTTATTGTGTTCCTCTTAAGATTTGCAATACCTGTTGTTGCAAGTACCATGTGGAGTTTTCAATGTACCATGAACTTTTATGTCATATTCGTTCTACAATGCATACTAATGAGATGTTGTAGGTGTGTGGTGCAATGCTATTTCCGAGATCATCAAGAGACTTGCAAGATCTATTTTTATGCCCTAGAGATGATGGCTTCTATTTCTATAGAAATGATTGTTTGAATGAGAAGTGCTTAGAATGCAGTGGGTTGTCAAAGTTTTTTTCATGTTTTCATGAGGGCAACAAACATGAGTTTGGAAATAATTATGTTGAGAAAAAAGGATACAAGACAGTGAAATATACTTTGAAGAGTGGAGGTGAAGGTTCTAGATGCGAATTAGTCTCAAGAGAAGTGAGTATTGCTGATTTTATTTTGGATTTTAAAGAAAATATTTTCTACAAGTATGCAAGGCACACCGATAGGTCTCAGTGGTTGGATCAACAGTTTAGGATGTGTAAGAACTCTTTCCTGATTGGCACTATTGTATCGGTGGTTGATTTTGCAGAGATCTATACATTGCAATCACAGAATGAGGTACAGTCTCAGTACTACAATTAAGTCCAGATTGCTATTTTTGTTCACATTACATATAGACATGCTCCTAATAGTACAGAAGAGGATAGGAAGATAATTAGGGAGTATTATTTTTATATGAATGGTGATTGATCACACTCCTCCGAGTATGTGCAACATTCTTTCGAGAATTTTTTTGAGTTCTTACATGAGAAAGATATTGCAATTGACCGACATATAATATGGTCAGATAACTATACGGGTCAATTCAAGAATGTCCGTATGTTTTATTGGTTGAGTAGAATGCACGTGGAGAGGTATATACCTCATATTTGGTATTTTTTTGAGGTAGGGCATGGGAAGGGAGAGCATGATGGAGCAGGTGCATGTTTGAAGAGAGCTCTAGTTAAGGAGCAATTGAGGATTTCAGGTGCAGATTTCTCTGATGCACGTTCTATTGTTGATTGGTGTAGTTCAACATTGTCACATGGAGGTACTCTTGATTCAGCAGAGAGAAGATTCTTTTGGTTGGTTGAGGAGGGAATAGTGGGAGATAGATTGGATTGTCAAACAATTAAAGATTCTTCAAAGATGCATTCATTTCTTAGCTCAGATGCAAGTACATGGACCATTTGGACACGAGTGTTGGCTTGTTTTTCTCAGAGTTGTGTTTAGTGTGATTGGGATCAGTGCGAGTCAAGTGAGTGGGTTGATATGTGGGTTCCCCACTATCTAACTCCTTTATCTCAAACAATATCCTTGTCAAATGATGACATGGAAAGTTCACTTGAGTATGATCGTCTATTAGATCTTGTACAACCAAGACATGTTTTTGCAGTTGTTGCACAACAAGGGAATGAAGAGAGATCAGAATATTGGTTGGCACGATGTGTACATGAAAAACAAAAGCTAACACAACTAGTGATAGATGATGATGGGTTCACATATCCTACAGGTTTAGTTGTTGTTGTGGGAACTTGGTTGCGAACATACATGATTAGAAAGAATGGCATACCTACACTTGAAGACTATGAGAGACACAAAACCATTATAATGTATTCACACCTTATTATAGCTACAAATGTCAAGTTGTTGAAGCATCAAGCAAAACTAAAGACCAAAGAGCTATGGACAGTGACTACTGCTGATCATGAAGCAATACTGGATACTCTTAAACAAAGAGATGACCCTTCAGGTACACTTGAGTAGTAGGTCTTTAATGGTGCCTTATTTTTTTTACCATGCATTGCATTTCGAACAATGATCATTAAACCTTAATGATCGAGTTTGTTACGTGTATATTAAGGATGTGTTGAAAATGCAAGTCTATTGATGAACGAGTTTTTTTGGCAACACGGTTTTTGCATGCACATAGCGGGTACATGATATAATCGAAAGGGATTTATTTTTGCAACATGACTTATTATCATGCATTTGATGAGCTTTACAATTTTTGTTATTAGAGAACACTATCTGACAATTTTTGATGATATAATTATCGCAAAACCTTTATGCTCATGCAGGTCTTTATTGATGATATACAATAGTACATCACATTATGATTTTTGATGATATACAAGTTCATGCTAGATCATTCGCTATTGACAAGACCCTCTCTTGGTGATGGTACATATTATTTTGTGCATTAATGAGATAAAATTTTGTGCATAAACATTAAGTCAAGTGAATGTATTGCTATTTAGAAATGACCATATCTACCATCGTCTTCAACCATGCAGAGAAATGCAGTGAGAAGGGCTTTAATGAACATGCGTCTTTCTTCAAAGTTATGCTTGTATACTTTGCAGAGAAACTGGTAAGTTTCATAATTATACAATCTTGTGCGTCTTAAAAATGTTTGAAATGATCTATTTATAATTTTCCAAACTAATTTGTATTAAGTATTATAATTTGTTTCTTGTAGCACACTCATTTTGCATAAAATGGTTACTTATTTTGGTCTTCATTTATATACAGGCATTGCTGTATGCAAGCTTTTCTCTTAGGACATGAGGATGTCTGATGTAGATGAAGTGGGATGTTGTATTTGTATATGGATGTAAATTGATGTAACATTGTTATGATGATATACAATGTCCATGAGCAAATTATGTGTATACAATACATGGAAATATTCATGATCATTATGTGTCTACAGTGTAATGCTTGGAAATATTGATGATATACAATGTCCATGAAAAAAAAACATGTTTGCATATCCCTTCATGGATGTCACATGCAAGTGTAATGGTAATTATGTGTATACAATACATGGAAATATTCATGATCATTATGTGTCTATAGTGTAATGCTTGTTTATATATGATTTTAGCACTAAAGGGACGACATTGGTAGGGTATGACCTCGAGCATTCGATCGAGTGGGGGGGAAAATAAGAGCATGTGTAGGGAAATAATGCCTAACTGGACATGTCAGAGCTGACGATTCATCATCATGATGAGCAGAATGAGAAATCGGCCATGCGACAACATTCCATTGAGTGAGACTGATGATTTTTTTGCCAACTAAAAAATTGTTGCCCTAATAAAACCGTAGGGAAACTTGAAAAACCGAGATAGGCTTTTGTAGGGACCCCTCTCGTGGCCCCATAGGTTCAAATGGATCATTCTCAGGTACCATAGATTCTGAGTTAGGGCCCATCAATGTTTGACAATTTTGAGCACTTAGGGCGCTCAAGGGACGACGCTAGTAGGGTATGACCTCGAGCGTTTGATCGAGTGGGGGTTGAAAAATAGGAGCATGCATATGGTAATAATGCCTAACTAGACATGTCGAAGCCAACGATTCATCATCGCAACGAGTAGAATGAGAAATCGGCCACGTGACAACATTCCATTGAGTGAGACTGATGATTTTTTTGCCAACTGAAAAATTGCTGCCCTAATAAAACTATAGGGAAAATTGAAAAATTGAGATAGGCTTTTGTAGGGTCCCCTCTCATGGACTGGTAGGTTCAAACGGATCATTCATAGGTGCCACGAATTCTGAGTTAGGGCTCGTCAAAGTTTGATAATTTTGAGCACTTAGGGTGCTCAAGGGACGATGTCGATAGGGTATGACCTTGAGCGTTCAATCGAGTGGGGGGGCAAAATAGGAGCATGCATAGGGTAATAATGCCTAATTGGACATGTCAGAGCTGACGATTCATCATCGTGATTAGCAGAACGAGAAATCGGCCATGCGACAACATTCCATTGAGTGAGATTGACGATTTTTTCGCCAACCAAAAAATTGATGCCCTAATAAAACCATAGAGCAACTTGAAAAACCGAGATAGGCTTTTGTAGGGACCCCTCTTGTGGCCCCGTAGGTTCAAACGGATCATTCATAGGTACCATAGATTCTGAGTTAGGGCCCGTCAAAATTTGATAATTTTGAGCACTTAGGGCGCTTAAGGGACGACGTCGGTAGGGTATGACCCCGAGCGTTCGATCGAGTGGGGTGGAAAAATAGGAGCATGCATAGGGTAATAATGCCTAACTAGACATGTCAGAGCTGACAGTTCATCATTGTGATGAGCAGAATGAGAAATCGACCATGCAACAAGATTCCATTGAGTGAGACTGACGATTTTTTTGCCAACCGAAAAATTGCTTCCCTAATAAAACCGTAGGGCAACTTGAAAAACTGAGATTGGCTTTTGTAGGGACCCCTCTTGTGGCCTCATAGGTTCAAACAGATCATTCATAGGTACCACAAATTCCAAGTTAGGGCCTGTCAAAGTTTGACAATTTTAAGCACTTAAGGCACTCAAGGGACGACGTCGGTAGGGTGTGACCCCGAGCGTTCGATCGAGTGGGGGGAAAAATAGGAGCATGCGTAGGGTAATAATTCCTAACTAGACATGTCAGAGCTGATGGTTTGTCATTGCAATGAGTAGAACGAGAAATCGACCATGCGACAACATTCCAACGAGTGAGACTGACGATTTTTTTGCCAACCGAAAAATTGCTGCCTTAATAAAACCATAGGGAAAATTGAAAAACCAAGATAGGATTTTGTAGGGACCCCTCTCATGGCCCCATAGGTTTAAATGGATCATTCACAGGTTCCACGGATTCTGAGTTAGGGCTTGTCAAAGTTTGACAATTTTGAGCAGTTAGGGTGCTCAAGGGACGATGTCGGTAGGGTATGACCCCGAGCGTTCGATCGAGTGGGGGGGAAAATAGGAGCATGCGTAGGGTAATAATGCCTAACTAGACATGTCAGAGCTGACAGTTCATCATCGCGATGAGAAGAACGATAAATCGGTCACGCGACAACATTCCATTGAGTGAGACTGACAATTTTTTTGCCAACCGAAAAATTGCTGCCCTAATAAAACTGTAGGGAAACTTGAAAAACTGAGATAGGATTTTGTAGGGACCCCTCTTGTGGCCTCGTAGGTTCAAAGGGATCATTTGCAGGTTCAACGGATTTTGAGTTAGGGCCCGTCAAAGTTTGACAATTTTGAGCACTTAGGGCGCTCAAGGGACGACCTCGGTAGGGTATGACCCTGAGCGTTTGATCGAGTGGGGGTGGGGGGTGAAATAGGAGTATGCGTAGGGTAATAATGCCTAACTGGACATTTCAGAGCTGATGGTTCATCATCGTGATGAGCAGAACGAGAAATCAGCCATGCGACAACATTCCATTGAGTGAGACTGATGATTTTTTTGCCAACCGAAAAATTTCTTCCCTAATAAAACCGTACGGCAACTTGAAAAACTGAGATAGGATTTTGTAGGGACCCCTCTCATTTCCCTGTAGGTTCAAATGGATCGTTCATAGGTTCAACGTGTTTCGAGTTAGGGCCCATCAAAGTTTGACAATTTTGAGCACTTACGGCGCTCAAGGGACGACGCCGGTAGGGTATGACCCCAAGCGTTCGATCGAGTGGAGGGCAAAATAGGAGCATGCGCAGGGTATTGTTCATTAAATGAATTGTATTTTTCATTGAATAAATTTTATTGTATTGTTGATTAAATGAATTGTATTGTTCATTAAATGAATTGTATTGTATTGTTCATTAAATGAATTATATTGTTCATTATAAAAACAACACTTACGATGAAATGAATTGTATTGTTCATTAAATAGCCATTATTAACCATTGTTAATTATTGGAATGAAGATTAAAGATTTCCATGATAACACCACGCATAGATGAGCAACAATTTATATGATCGAATATCAACTTCTATATATATAAAAATGTCAAATGATTACAAATGTATGTCCATACACAAATATGGCATAAATGCCGACTGAAACAAAATGTATGTCTAAATACGTGAATGTATGTCCATATACATAATATACATGTAAACTAGACATGTAAGCATCCCAAAACTATCTATAACATCCTATGCTATTGATGGATCATCAAAATTGATCCTCTTCACCGCACTACTCAGCTCTGAAGGATCCTGCACAAGAAAACAAAACCATGATTAATATTAGTTATATTATATAATTCACATTCTAAAAGTTAACATAAAAATGAACTATAATTGAACTATTCATGTTTACCTCATCTCCATGTTTTCTCTTTAGCTTTGCAGGACTCTTGATGTATGTCTTCAGTAGAGGAGGTATGTTTTGAATATTTTCATACACAACCAACATATGTTCAAAAACATGACATTGATACAAGTTAGCATATAATTGTCACTGATAATAGCAAATTATATCTACTAAGCAAAAAATAAAATAAACACACATCTAAATAAAAATTAGTACTTAATATTATCTAATTTATAAATATTTAATTAAAATATAACATGAACTGTGAAAACATAAATCTTACCAATACATCATCAATGTATGATGATGGTGCCTCCTTGCCTCTAGCATGTGAGGACTCCCCAGGGTATCCTCCAGTCTGTGTAATAACATCTGGTGCATCATACATCTCATGCACCACATAATCTGCACTATCCATAGGAGGATCAATGAGCTGTCCAACTGGACCGAAGCATACGTGCCCACACATGACACAACTATGGGGCATGCATATGTGTGGAGCCGAGGATGACATGTCATTAGCATCAGATGCACCACTACCATCAAGAGTAGGCTGAGCTACTAACGCAGCCTGGGAAACGAAAAGGCTACTCAAAGAGTGAATAGCCGATATGGTCCGTGAAGCCACCTCACAAATGATATCAGGATGTTGATATGCAGGTGGGGGATCAATAGGAGGAGGGGGGACATATGGGCCCTGGACTACTCTGACTGCCCTAGGTCTATTTTGGGGCATACCTAAACCTACACCCTGGAAAGGTTGGATGTCAAAGTAGTTCACATGTTTGTGTAAAACAAACTCAACATACAATTTTTTTATGAAATAGAAGGGGATATCAAGATTGTTGTTGGACAGTTTGTTGAAAACCATCCACCAATGATCCCAAATTTTTTTCACAATCCCATCATTTGTGCACCATTTGATTGAAAGTTTTGTTTTTTTGGGATCTACGGGCTGACTAGTACGGGGATTGACAAACAATGAGGTGATTTCAGCTTTGTATATCTCAAGATCCTTGATATCCTTATACGACAAGCCATCTGCATATTTTTCCTTCATAGAATCTCGCCACAAAAGGGCGGCATCGTGCTCCTTAGTCATGGTTTCCATACTTTTTATGATCGACGAGAGAGGATCAAACAATGGGTTTAGACGAGGGATCCTATGATATACTTCTGCAATCCCCCTCAATTCATTCAAATTTTGTGCAATCAAATCTTGAATTGAGGGGGGGTTTGGCAAATGGGGTTTGGTTGTTGCAGTTGTGGTTGGTCAGTGTTTTCATTGTTATCCCCCATTTTTAACCTAATTGAATGTAAACAATTAAATTTAGTTAACAAATTTAAACAATTATATTATATTATATTATATATAGTATAATATTGTATTATATAATATATTATTATATTATAATATAATATAATATAATATAATAATATTTTATATAATACATATAATGTAATAATATATTATATAATAAGTATTGTATTATATTATATATATAATATATAATATAATATAATATAATATATTATTATATTATAATATAATATAATATAATAATATATTATATTATACATATTATATAATATATATTATTACATTATATATATTATATAATATAATAATATATTATATATTATATAATATGTAACATATAATATATTTTTTAAATTAAAATTACAAATAAAAATCGGATATCCGATTTGCATAGGTAATTGCCAGGCCAAGGTGTACTGACACCCAGGCCAAGCAAAAAGTCAACACGGATTTTCGCATTTTTAGGCGAGTGAGGAAGGCTAATTTTTTCACATCGCCACTTTTTGGCCCCCTTGATCCTGCACTAACCCCTAATTAATTACTCTTTATATTTATATAATCTAACATATTTGAAACTTTTTATAGACTAAGTGACACGTCAAAGGGAACCAAGGCAAGACAAGAAAAGTATGGGCAACACAAACTCGGCTCTGATGGTTATATGAAACTTGCTGCATGAATTGTAAGTATCTCATGTAAACGAAATATTGCATCAAAATATTAATAAATTGCAAACTTTTTTTTTTTATCAAACAATGCAAGCAAAATTCACGGTACCAAGAAAAAATGCAGGGCTCTGAATTCAATAGAGCACCCATAGAAGATGGCAACAGAATTGCCTACCAGCAAGGCTATTTAGCTGTGGCTGATTGGCTATGAGAATTGAGTGGGCATACACAACATTTGAGTGCATCCGTCACACAAGTAAGTATTCTAAATGGAAATTGTTTCAAATTGAATACTTTACCAATAATCTAATTGATGTTGAGTTCCAACATAAAGTGACTATATTTGTTTTAAATAAGCAAGCAATGATAACAATGTGCATGACATTGGAATGCAACATGCTAATCGTGAAACACCACCTGCACATGAAGGTTCAGATGTGCATCCTAGTAGTGCAGGTATTCATTTTCTATTCAAATTTATTTATTTAGCTATTAATACAATTAAAAATCTTAATTTGTAATTAGAGTTGTAATTAATGTAACCTTTTTTTGTTAATATTTTAGAGCATGTAGTCGGTGGTGACCAAGTGGAGCATGATCTGGGTACACAACATCAGGAATGTGATGTTCCCCACTTAGGTAAAGAGGACCACTATTATTCCTTTAAACAAATATAATTGCAATTGGTGTTCATAATTAATGTAACCTTTAGTATTTCAACTCCAGATGATTTAGAGGGTGTTCAAGATGTTGAGGTTGAGGCTAGACAAAATGATGTGGCCCCATCAGGTAAAGAGCGCAACAGTTATGTTCTCTAAATTAATGAAATACTTGTAACAATAATAATTTTTTTTTTTGAATTTAACCCATTTCTTTGTTATTGCAGAGGACACCCCTTCACTTCAGTATCCCCATCCTCAGTATAGGACTAGGCATACATCAAGATCACAAATAGTTGGCAGAACATTTGTAGAGGGGGGAAATGATGAAGAAACAAATGTTCCACTTAGTCTTTTCATAGCTTCAAATAAAAAACAAAAAAAGAAATGATTGTAATCTAACTTATTTGATAATGACTGATTTTTATGTGTTAGTGAATGTAATTATGTGTTAATTAATGGTTATATATTATATGTGTTAATTAATATTGATGAATGTTGTGTGTTAATTAATATTAATCAATGTTATGTGTTAATGAACGTTATGTGATATTAATGAATGAATGCTATATTTTATTAATGGTAGAAAGAAAGAATGAATGAATGTTATAATATGTTAAGGGGGAATTTAGAGTGATGTTAGGAGGGGAGGGGCCAAATGAGCTTCCACCTTCACGTGGTTAGCCATATTAAGTAGAGAATATTAAACTATTCTCGAAACCAAGCGAAGCTCAACAAGATAACACAATTTTCAATATTTCATTATGTAGCAAAGTTAATGTTATTGAATAATGTATATTGAATCTTAATTGTAGGGTCCAACAGAGCCAACACAAACAACAACACCACCAGTTGTTGGGTATAATGAACTCCCATATTGTCTTGTATGCACATGAACAATATGAGTTGCTTCTAGTGTTGATATCCAAGGCAGGATTGCAAAAGTTATGAATATGCCTCATCCTTGTAACTTTTTTATTACTTGTCATTTTCTTTAGCATTTTGCTACTTCATGAATGAGATGTTTTCAGATGTCTATTCCATGAATACCTCTCTATTGTATGCTTCATGATCTTGCTTTTGATTCAACTCTTTATATGTCCTAAAATTGTATGAGCCTAATAGCTTCTACTCTTGTTGATAGTTTAGTGGCTCTAAACAATGGTTCCTTCAAAGAAGCATGATCCTTGTAATTTTGGCCTTCCATGATGTGAAAAAGAGGTTATGTTATGAATAATGGTTCAGATGATTTAGATATTTCTTATTATGTTGATTATGAGTAAATTTGGGCCTCCTTGGCTATGGTCACTATTTTGTACTAACTATTGTCATTTAGTGTGATTTGAGAATGGACTTCAAGTAATCATGAGGGTGGAAACAATATTCAAGTGTAAGGGAGTATGCAGCCTTGACCAAGGGATGAAAGTATCAGGAAAGTACAAGTGATTCATGTGTAGATCAATGTATCATTAACCTATTAATTCCTATCAACATTCCCAAATAAACAAGAAAAGAGGTATGTTAAGTGCATATATACATTTTATGTTTCCAAGATATAAGTAAGATATAAAAAATGTAACTTAGATTTATTTTCAATTTCATTCATAAATATTAGATCTTCCTTGCAATTTAATTCTTGGTATCTCTATCAATCATGTTTCTAAATGAAAATCCTAAACCTCTCTCATTGATGCATGGACATATAGAATGTTGTTGTTTCTACCCAAAGGATTGTAGGAATTGCTTTCAAAAACTATCAAAAAATTGTTAAACCTTAATAGTCCAAGAATCCCTAAATTCATTGGTGAGAGACCTTCTTAAGTGAAAAATTCCAGTGAAGGTTGTGTACCATTATTTTGAGAATGTATGACAGTGCATGAAGTTTGTATAATAGTGTTGGGAGAATTGACAAATGATTGACAACAATGACTGTGACAGCCAAGTCACTTAGGACAATTGGCAAGATATGATTTTTTTTCACTTATTAGGGCCTCCAACCCCCTTTAAAAGTTTCCAAGGATCACTACAACCCTATCTTAGATGTCCACCACATAATAAGATTATTCATTTCATCATACTCCCAAAAACTCAATATTCATTTGTTCATTAGGACAACTACACACTATCTAGGGACAGTCATAAAGTTCTTGATGATTTTCCCTACGCAAGGGCCACAATAGCTTGTAAAGGGTCCGCACTAACCCTCTGCACCCCTCACTACCTTCCTCCAAATACCAAGGGGGTCTATCTTGCACTTACAACTTCAAGTCTGCCCTTGATGTTGCACTAGGTCTAATACATGACCAATAGCATACCAATAGTTACCATTTGCACATGCCAATGAATCTTGGAGACCTACAAATTATGAAAACATGAAAGATAATACCAATATACACGTTCTTTTGCTTTGGAGAATATGAAGTGTTGGTAATCACAATATACACAAATTGGTTTTAGTAGTAAATCCATAGAAGTAACCTTTCAAAGTAGTGCAGTTTCATTGTAGTCTAGTATGGCAATGTGAAAATCACAACCTGTATGTTTCCTGCAAAACCTCAAAAGAATAAGTTATTACATTCAGATATTTGAAAGTTGAAAAGACAGAAAGTGAAAACTTATGTAATAGTTGTGCAGTTCTATGAATTTGTATTTCAAGCTTGGGGAAGCATGTTGAAGTTACTTTCAGATACTACACATGTATTCTTTATTGTATGCCTTTACTATGATACCACAACTGCTTCCTTATTTGAACAAAAGTTTGTTTAATCTTAAGGAAATGAATATGAACTGTATTAGACGACATCTATTGTTTTCTTTAATGTATTTCTAAGAAATATTTTAACTAGTGTTTGTATGCTTCTATTTATTTGGAGGGGTCCTCATTGTATAGGTTCATTTGGAACTAGATTAGATTTTCTTTGGTCTTTTTGTAATATTCAGATTTTGGGTGAGTATATACTATATAGATAGTGTATTAAGAGTTAGAGATCATTTCATTCTTAGATGCTTTTAAACAAGTTTTATGGGGTTTGAAAAGGAATTTCCACTTGACTGTAGCTTTGGAGTATAAAACTCATGTATCAAATTAGGCCTTGTGCCAAGGGGTTTGCTAGAAATAGATATCAGCATGCAAGGATGAGAGAGCAAAAATATTTTGCATATCATGTGACTATAGAGCCATTACTACTAGTTTAAATTCCTCTCTCACAACTTTAAATTTTTTTATGTTAGTAGGGAAGGATTTAATTCAAATTTGATACTTGTTATTATTGACTGTCTTCCATCTACCTGCATACCCACATCAAAAAGCATCAACGAGAATGATTTTATGCATCAAATCTTACTCAAGCATGAAGGTAGAAAAAGTTATTAACCATACTACTGGGAATGGAGTATGTACATCACAAAACCACTGGCACTCATGGTCGTGCTACATTTCATTTCACCCTCCTCCTTGAGAGTTCAATTCATTAATGTATGGCTTCAACAACCTTCTCCCTAAGCTTTCCTACTCAAAATTTAGTGATTGGAGAACTAACATTACTGGCAAGGAGATGTTAATGAACTGAGTAGATTCTTTCTTCAAGAGAGATTAATAGGAATATAAAATTTTAATTTGGGAACACACCTATTCTCCTTCTTAGGATTTCAAAGTGGTAATAGTGGGAAGTGGGAACCTATAAAAAGTGACTTTGGCACCAACATTTTATTTTGAATTAACTAGTCTAACCTCAGTTTGGCACAAATAAATTAGAAGTCTTGTTTTACTTTTACAAGCCACTGTAAATATGACTCTAATTTTAAGGGGAGTGGTTAAGCCAAGGCCTTAAAATCTAGATTGTCTAGATATGTAGTGTGCAATAGATGGGGAGAAAGTCTAATAAAAACATGCATCAATATAGCCAAATAGTTGTTTTATCAGAAAGTCAACAAATAATCATGTTTCAGCTTTTAGAGATAGCATAGGTGAGACATTTATAAAGCATGCATTGTATCCAAAAACACTGAATGTGACTTTAAAGTTGAGGTGAAGGATGCAGTTAAGTTCAAGACCTTAAGGACTAGCTCCTCCAAATATGCAGTGTAAAAAATAGATGGGGATTAAGACTCATAAGAACACATGTATGAATTTAGCCAAATATACAATTAAGTTAAAGACTTTAAAGATGCTCTAACAGATATGCAGTTCAAGAAATTAACTAGTATACCTATTTTTAAAGAAATCTATGTAAAATACGTTGAGAGATATCTATTTAATCTAGTTATTTTTTATCATCAAAATAATTTGAAAATCTTTTTTAGATTGGGAACTTCTTCATAATAAAAGAAGAACAAATAGAACTAATAATCAACACAACTACACATAAAAACATACATTCACAGTAAATAGGGTGTGTCATAATTTTCTATCCAAAATTATGCAAAGGCCTAGCAATGATAGGTGACATTAATATCACCTCATATAAGTTCTAGAAGGGTAGGTTCTATAAGTTCTAGAAGGGTAGGTGTGAGTTTAAAGATAATTTTGAATTTTCCCCTCAATTTGTCAGTCTCCAAAAATATTACATGCTCAAGTAACCTACACATTATGATACCTTTCCAAATACATCATGAAAAATAGGCACAAAATTCAAATGAGCTAATATATGACTAAATTTTGAGAATATGTGGAAGATCAAAACTTTTTGAGTGGGCAAATTCAACCTAGTAATTTTTGGTCCCCCACATCTCAAATTAATCAATTCTATGAAGAAAGTTAATTGGAATTTAATTCCCACTCATGTATGTGACATGCATAATTAGATATAACAAAATCTATTGTACTTTTGCCCACGTGTATGGTGGGTTTTTTTCAGGGTTTCTTTGGTTTTTTGTTTAGTTTAATGACACATTAATCAATTTTAATAAAGTTTTTTTTTAACTCAGCTTTAACGCTTTATGTGCCTTTCATTGTTTATCTAGGAACTACTTATATTAGATATAAAGCAAGATTGAGGACTTTTATTATTTGCATTTTAAAAACAAAAATAACATAGAAATTATGGTAAACTTTGGTTACGTCGATAACGATGTTGTAGGCAACATTGCTCAAGAAAGCTTAAAATTCAGACTGGAACTGAGGTTTATCGTAGGGGTGTTTTGTTTTGACGGAAAGATGAGTAATACCAGAAGCAAATCTATTAGGAAAATTTCATGTAAAGTCACTGACCATGTGTTCATTTCCATGATCTACACTTTAAAAGTGCCAATTTTATAAGTAATAGTTGATATTACAAGTAATATATAGACTTCCATTTTAATTGTACAAAAGATTGTGAATATTTGTTTCTCTTTCCCTAATTTGTTCACGTTCTTCGAGATTACAATTTATGTTTGTGATGTCTAAGGTTGTCTTATATTTACAGCTCAATTACATAACAATTTGAAGTGCGGTAGCATGTTTTGTTATGAAAACAAGACCTGTAAGAGCAAAATATTTCTGCAGTAAATTAAATAGAGGTACAATATTACATAAAGAAAAAGCATAAAATTTAAAGTGGTTCATCAACATGGATGCATCCATGAGAAATGTGAATATTAATCTTTTTATTAATCGCAACATTACAGAAAGTTTTTTCTCATATCCAGACAGATTTTTTATTCCCCAAATTATACAGATTTTGCCAATAGTTGGAAAGACAAAATGGTATGAAGTTGAACAATCTATCGGACTTCACATTAAAAGATCTTTAAAAACACCAAAATTGTAACAAAAATGCATAATAGAGGTGCAATACAATGACAAGTAATTTAAAATATATAAATCAATACAAGGTCTCTTCTTCTCTTCTTGAGGTGCTAGTTGTAGTACTTAATCTGCTCACCAAGAATGGACTTCACTGTGAGTGCCACATTTTGATTTCCAAATAATACCTACAACATTCAACTGAGCACTATCTTTGAATAGGAGCAATTTATATTATAGTCACCAATTTAGTCTAGTGCTAAGTTGCATGTTAGATCAACAATAATCATTAATTTTTTTTACATGAATAAGAGCTTGCACTAACATCATCAAACTCTAGCTTTTCCAGGCATGAATTTTACAAAATGGTACCACTGTAGATTATGATGGGCATGATATGGTAGTCAACTACCTCAAAGAAAACCTTAAACCAACGTGTCTCAGAAAATATAGTAATCTGATATCATTTCCAAATCTAGGAAACACTATAATGACACCTATAATCAGAACCAACCATTAAAAATGCATACCTATTTAAGATGGTAATTTCTAATGAAGGAAAAGATAGTGACAAGAATCAGAGTCTCTAATGCTTGAATGGGACCAACAACTAATTGAATGCAACAGTGATGGATATATTGTAACATACCTAAGATTCTGCACAACGGTGTCCTTCTCTCAACAATGCCAAAGAGAAAAATTTCAGAGAAGGATAGATTGTGCAAACAATGCTTATGCTGCAAAAGAATGGGAGAAAAATGGAGAGATGCAGAGTGTTGCAAGATGTGGAGAAATGAAAAGTGCTACAAGATGTGGAGAAATACTATAAGATGAATCCTTAAAGATGATTGAATGGTGTATTGAACTCCCTACTACATGCAATTTTAAATCTAGAAATAATTTTTGTGCATGTTGCATGTCTCAGTTGTTTCAAGTCCAAGCCTAAATATGGGAGGATATTATGCAATCGTGGGGAAGATTCTAGGATGTTGGCCGTTGCAGGTGAGGTGTCTTTGACAGATATTATTTCCTTTCACTAGGGCCACTGTACTGCCAACTCACCAGTCAATTTTTTTAAAAAGGTGTTTTGTGTTTACGGACAACATTGATTCCATTGTAGATCGCCTCTCGGCAAAAATACTAGATGGGGAGAAAGATAAGGTTACAAATATATTGAACATGCTTGGGGTAGAATTTTTGGGTATTAGTGTATTACAAATTTTAGAAAGGGTTTTGGGTAAGTGCACAAAGATGGTGGTCAAAAAGGGGGGTATAAGTGGACACTTTTTTTTTCTGAAATCAAGTGAACCTGAACTTGGAGGCAAAATTTGAAAGTCATCCACTCAAGATATGAAGATAATCAAAGAAAAAATATTGTAGTACTCTGAATCTAGTTTCCAAACTACTAAACTTTTTCAAAATTGGATAAGATTAAAGGGGTCAAATCCTTCGCGCATGAAAAACTGACAATGATTTTTTCTAAAAAACATAACATAGTGTCTGACATGCACATCAAAAAAAAGTCATAGTTAGATTTAGTATTTTGACAAATCCTTTGGTAGAAAGATAGTTAAGAGTGAGCACTAGAAGATGTGTATTTTTTTGTAATTTTTTGTTGAGTATTTTTTTTTTAATGATTTTTCCAATCATGCACATCTTGAAAATTAGGTACCTATTCGTGCGCAAAGCATAAGTTCTACTAAACAAATTGAAAATATAAATTTTGTCTTTAAAATTGTAAATAATCAAGTGCACTACAATAATATATATATTTTTTTAATTTGGATAAGTATATCAAAAGTTATTTAAAAAATGGTGCACCTATATCTGTGAGAACTATGGAGACACTAGTAAAAGAAATTCAATAATAATATGTTATTGTTGTTCAAATTGAAAACAAATTATATGGTTAGAAAGCTCAGAAGATGGGTGAAAATATGGTGGCAATTTTAGAAATACCCACTTTATGAAGTGTAAACTTGATGATGACAAAGTCGATAAACCAAGTTGATAAAATAAAACACATCAAAAATGAGAGAAATGGAGGGAAATCAAATTTCCAATCCATAGCTTTGTCATCCAGGCCTATTTCCAAGCCTATACAGTCAAAAGTGCGTATGGGGTACTTATGGTTTAAAAAGCGCATACGGGGTACTTATAGTGTAAGCAGCGCGTACGCGCTTGTTTCCCTATAAACATCGCGTACGTGCTATTGTAAAATATGATATTCTATATATAATATGTGTATATACATATAATATATGTAATATATAATATGTGTATAATATGACATTGTATATATAATATGTTTATATACATATAATATATGTATATATATAATATATTAAACATATATATACACATGTAAGTGTATTGTCTCTCCCTCTCAAATGCATACAAGGTCTCTCTCTCTCTCTCTCTCTCTCTCTCTCTCTCTCTCTCTCTCTCTCCTCCCTTCCTCCATACCCCATCCCTCTTTCTCTTCTTCTCTCCCTCCATACCCCACTGCAACTGTGTCTGCACTTCTATAGAAGTAAGTGAATTTATTTCTTGTCTGCAACTTCCTCTTTGATTTTTATCATGTATCCTCTCCTAAAAAAATTGGCTGATGGATTTTTGTGTGTATATTGAATAGGAGGAATAGGGTTTGAAACTGAACCACAGGTGTATTACCGTGACAAACAAGGAAACCTATAGCAATATTCTTCTCGAATGTGTTTTTAATGAGTAGAGCACATGTGGAAAATAGTGTCAACAAAGCAACATGATGAGTCAGAGTACCTGCAATATGTTTTTCAGAAGAAAACAATAGGTAGGAAGAGAAAGAGGGAGAGTAACACAGATTATGTCCTATAGAATGATAGTGGTGGGTATGCAAGAGCTCACATGTTGTTACAAAACACATGTCACCTAAATAAATTAAAGTTTGTTGTATGCATGGCAGTGGTAGTATATGATGATCATCACTTGTCAAACATCTTGGAATGGTACATACCCATGAAAGAAATCAAGTGTGTAACTCCTATAGTCACAATTGAGATCAATCTTATAACCTTGCAAATTTAATAGCATCATATGTTTTAGAACTTAGGCAGTACTCTTAGGGTTAGGTCAAGCTCTTACACTTGCTTTTTAGTGAAGCCTCGTTGTTTGGTTGCTTGGAGTCTCATTTTATGATGTTCTATTCATAACTTTATATTTAATATATCATTTTATTAGCCCACCATATGACCCCTTAGGTGTCATTAAAGGTCGTATTGTTTCCTAAGAGGTCATATGGTATCCTGTGACCCCTTAAGACCCCTTCTCTTTCCCTCCCCCCTACTCTCCCCCTCTCCCTCTCTCTCTCTCTCTCCCTCGCTCCCTCTCCCTTCCTCCATACCCCTTCTTCTATCTCACCCCCTCTTCTCTCTCTCTCTCTCTCTCTACCTCTCTCTCTCTCTCTCTCTCTCTCCCTCTGTCTACCTCTCTCCCTCTGTCTACCTCTCCCTTCTCCTCTCCCTCCCCTCTCCCTCCCTCTCCCTCCCTTTCCCCTCTTCTCTCCCTCTCTCCCTCTCTCTCCCTCTCCCTCCTTCCCTCTCTCCCTCTCCCTTCCTCCATACCCCTTCTCTCCCACCCCCCTCTCTCTCTCCCTCTCCCTCTCCCTTCCTCCATACCCCTTCTTCTCTCACACCCCCCTCCTCTCTACCTCTCTCCCTCTCTCTACCTTCCCTCCCCTCTCCCTCTTTCTCCCTCTCTCTCCCCCTCCATCCTTCTCTCTCTCTCTCTCTCTCTCTCTCTCTCTCCCTCTCTCTCCCTCTCTCTCTCTCCCTCTCCATCCCCCCTCTACCTCTCCCTTCCCCCCCTCTTCTCTCCCTCCTCTCTCCCTCCCTCTCTCTTCTCTCTCTCTCTCTCTCTCTCTCTCTCTCTCTCTCTCTCTCTCTCCCTTCCTCTACCTCTCTCTCTCTCTCCCCCTCCCTCTACTTATCACCCTATCTCTCCCTTCCTCCCTCTTCTCTCCCTCTCTCCCTCTCTCTCCCTTCCCCCCTCTTCTCTCCTTCTCTCCCTCTCTCTCCCTCTCCCTCTCCTTCCCTCTCTCCCTCTCCCTTCCTCCATACCCCTTCTCTCCCACCCCCCTCTTCTCTCTCTCTCTCTTCCTCCATACCCCTTCTTCTCTCCCACCTCTCCTCCTCTCTCTCTCTCTCTCCTCTCCCTCCCTCTCTCTCCCCCTCTCTCTCTCCTCTCCCTCCCTCTATCTTTCTCTCTCTCCCCCCCGCTCTCCCTTCCCCCCTCTTCTCTCCCTCTCTCTCCCTTCCCCCCCTCTTCTCTCCCTCTCTCCCTCTCTCTCCCTCCCCCTCATTCCCTCTCTCCCTCTGCCTTCCTCCATACCCCCTCCCCCCCCCTCTCTCTCTCTCTCTCTCTCTCTCTCTCTCTCTCTCTCCCTTCCTCCATACCCCTTCTTCTCTCCCACCCCCCCTCTTCTCTCACTCTCTCCCTTCCTCTACCTTTCTCCCTCTCTCTCCCTCTCCTCTCCCTCCCTCTCCCTCCCCCCTCTCTCTCCTCTCGCTCCCTCATCTCTCTCTCTCTCTCTCCCCCCTTCCTCTACCTCTCTCTCTCCCCCTCCCTCTACCTCTCACCCTCTCTCTCCCTTCCCCCCCTCTTCTCTCCCTCTCTCTCCCTCTCCTCTCTCTCCCTTCCCCCCTCTTCTCTCCCTCTCCCTTCCTCCATACCCCTTCTTCTCTCCCACCCCCCTCTTCTCTCTCTCTCTCTCTCTTTGTCTCCCTCCTTCCCTCTCTCCCTCTCCCTTCCTCCATACCCCTTCTTCTCTCCCACCCCCACTCTTCTCTCTCTGTCTCTCTCCCTCCCTCTACCTCTCTCAAGAGCACGTATGAGGTACTGAAACTATTAGTTCCTTGCCCTGCCATAACTTTTTAAAGGCTTAGTAGCATGTACACGGTACTTATTACTCATAAGAGCGTACGCGGTACTTATTACTCATAAGCATGTACGGGGTACTACTCCCATTATTCGTTACCTTGTGATAACATTTTTTAGGCTTAGTAGCACGTACATGCTACTTATCAACCCAGAATGGGAAAAAAGAATACCGTTGGGCTTGTCAACATTTTATGGTCTAACAACACGTACGTAGTTTATAGACATAGTTTTAGTTGCCCAAGAGCCTCAACGACCTCAAAAGAAGTTTTTGAGGTCGTTGAAGGCCCCACTGGAACTGTGTCTGCACTTCTATCACTATTGTATACATAAAAGTAAGTGAATTTTTTGTTTTTGTATGATTTCAAATGATTGAATTGTTGCTTTTATTAGTTTCTTGTTTTTGCATGGTTTCAAATGATTGAATTGTGATTGTTTAATAGTTTGATTCCAAAAAAAGAGTGATAAGATGCATATTTATGGTTATTTATTTATTTTTGAACTTTTCTTTACATATATATGTAATATGATTCTATTTAGGTCAACCGATATCAACCATGGGAAAGAACAAGTGAGGAACGATGGAACACCGAGAGGCTCAAAAGGAAAGACAAAGGCAGTGTATGAAGAAATTGCATGACATAAGAACAATGGGACAAGAAGGTATATCATCCTCAACATCTCAATTTGATTTACCAAACGAATATAATGCACCTAATGCAATTGAAGAAGAAACATTTGATAATTTACTATTTGAACCTAATGCAATTGAAGAAGATACCGCATTGAATAATCAATTAAATGATGAACATATTACACCTTCTCTACTTGATGAATTGAATGTACATAATGCACCAATGTTAACACCTCCTAGAATCATTCATAGGAAACCAAAGTATCTAATTGACATTGATGAGAATATATTGAAGTCAATGCCCAATAAAATGAATGAACAAACTTGTAGGAGAATGGTTAAAAGAATATGGCAAAACTATTTTAAAAACTTAAATCAAATTGCAAGATGTAAATTAATTGGTCAAATGATTAAAAATTTGAATTTTAGAGAGACAGTGAAAATTCTAGGCCTAAGATCATCTGAAATTAATAGTGAAAGAACTATTGTCAGAAATCTATTTGATGCTTATCAATCTTTTGGTTCAAAATCACGTAGTAAAGATTCTAATGCTACTCGATGTGTCATTACATCAACCATATTGAGCAAGAAAATAAAAAAAGATCGTTTGATAAGCAAAACAAGTAAGTCATTAAACGTTAGTAGAACAACATTAAGTAAAACATTAAAGAGGCGAGAACAAATAGAGGAACCTAACAATAATTCTCTTTGAGCATTCTCGGGTAGACTACAATGCAAAGACAAGGTTGTTGTAGATGCACTAAAAACATTAATTGAATATTTTTGGCATGACAACACAAGAGTATCGCCCAACCAAAGAGATGTTGTTAGAAGATGAATTGGGTCTAAAAATCATGAGCCACATGCAAAACACTATTTGGATATGACTCAAACTAAATTTTATGAAAGATTCCTTCAAAAGTTTCCTCAAATAAAAATTTCTCAAAGATTTTTTGAAATGGCAAAACCTTTTTATATTAAGATTAATCAAGTATGCACCATGTGTTGTTGTAGGATGCATATTGAATTTTCAATACATTATGATATTTTTCAACATATTTGTTCTACTTTGCACACTAATGATGTTTTGCAGGAATGTAATATACAATCACCTCCTAAGTCAGCAAGAGAATTTATTTCAAGTGTGCTATGTAATAGACATGATGGTTGCATTTATTATAAGATGCCTTGTTTGGAAGGTTCTTGTGTTATATGTGGTGGTTTGCAATGTTTACTAAGATGCATACATTTGGAGAGCACACATGAAATTGGTACGAAACTAGTTTCTTTTGGAAAATACAAGACAATCACATATGAAGTTAAAGATGGAAAAGATTTGAAGAGATGTGAGCTAGTGAAAAATGATATATGTGTATCTCAATTTATGAAAATGTTTCAAGAGAAACTAGTTTATGAGTACATAATGCATACACATAGAGCTTGATGGTTAGATGAGCAATTCAAGTTATGTAAGGACACATTTTCTCTTGGCACCATTGTCTCTATCATTGATTTCGCTGAAAATTATACACTACAACCTCAAAATGAAGTGCAATCCATGTATTATCACTCTACACAAGTTTCTATTTTTGTACACATAGCATTCATGCATGCAGATGATAGCACAGAGGAGGATAGAAAGGTTGTAAGAGAGTATCACTTCTACATAAGTGATGATTGTACTCATTCATCAGAGTTTTTACAAGGATGCTTTAAATTTTTCTATGATAGTTTAAGGGAAAGGAACATATGATACAACTGACACTTAATATGGTCAGATAATTGCACCACACAATTCAAGAATGCAAGGATGTTTTATTGGTTGACAAGGATGCATATGACAAGCGATGTACAATATTTTTGGAATTTCACTAAGGCTGGACATGTTAAGGGAGAGCACGATGGTGCAGGAGCATGTGTGAAAAGAGCCCTAGCCAGGGAAGAATTGAAGTACGAAGGTGGTGCTGAGTTGGTAGATGCAGAAATAATTGTGTGATGGTGTAAGTCTATGATGGGTCCAGGTAATCTAGGCATGTCATTGGTTCATAGATATTTTTGGTTGATCACTGAATCTAACATTGAAAACTATCTAGATTGTTGTACAGTTGTAGGATCGAGTGACATGCACTCATTTATGAGTTCAAATTTGTAATGCCCCACCAGGAAACCCCTAAGGGGTTTAAGTTTAAAACACTCAAATAGAGTGTGAAATTTTTTTTTTTTTAACTAATAGTTAAGTGCGTTAATGAAAAGTTACAATATTAAGATTGTATGAAGTTATCCCAAAGTTATTTCTAACTAGATAACACAGCGGAAGGCTAAATGATCCTAAGAGGTTTCCCAACATGATTACACAACCTTACACCTAACTCAACTTGCGTCATTAGATCCATTAAACTGGATAACTTAATTACGAGGTAATGCCTAGACCTTGATTAAATATGTGTGCAATGGTTTAACACCTTATGTCTTTAGGAAGCGTTCAATTACTTTGGTTGGTGAGGAGGCCATCGAGAGGTTAATTACTCAATGCACGTTAATTCATAAGTTCATTAGGAGGTCTCCAAATAGGTTCAAGCGCTTAAAAATATAACGAAGTTCATTCATTAGAGTTTTAAAATAACCATCCACACTTAACATCATCCTTTAATGCCATAAGTATGCTTAACGAGATTCATTCGTTTAGGGTTAAACTTCGATTAGTAAAACAAGGATGCCATCATTTGGTTTTATAATACTCACCCACATTTGATATATATTTCTTAAATATTAAAAAGCATGGTTAATAAGAAGAATTTTCGTTTCTTAAGGATTGACCACAATTAATAGAGAGAAGTCCCCTCATTTGGTTTCATGCATATTCAACTAATGAGTTGTAGTGCTTATATGAAGGGTAAAGTATGAGTAGCCATAGATCTCATTTGAAGTTTTAACAATGCAATAAATGGACTAACTTCATTAAGTTGGATATGCATTAGAACAGACGAGAGCAACCTTCTATTTTGTGTATCGTTAACGAGATTACATTCATCATTTCAGGATTTGAGTAATCAGACCATAGTGATGTTCTTCTATTAGGATTAGAATACAATTATCTTTTTGCATATCTCTTCTTATAAACAAAGTTAATATGAGATGGTACATATATTAAGATTAAGGTTTAAATAACTATACCAAAACTCCCCTTTTTAGTTCCATTTCAGCATTCATAAGGGACTCGTTATTTAAGGTTACAAATATAGATACTAGTTGAGTTCACTCTTATATGAAATTAATCTGATAGAGAATATTTGTTGGGATTAAAATGTAAACAACTAAGTAATTTCATTTGATAAAGTGAATTACAATTAACATGGCGATGTTCATTTACAAGGGTAAGAAGGTAAATGCCTAAATGAGTTTCATCCTTTAGATTTCACTTAGAGTTTATAACATTAATTCAACTTTGTTTCCCAATTCTAGTTCAATCTTAGCAAACATGAGGGATTCCTTTTTATAAAGATTAACATATGGGTTTTCTAGTTGGGTTCACCCGGTTATAGAAGTAATCTGGTGAGGGTTATTGATTCAAAATTACAACATAAATTACTAAGTATATTCGTTCAATATACAACATGAATATTTGATTGAGTCCACACGATTAACAGATTAACCCGGTGAGGATTATTGTTAAGATTAAAACGTGAAATAACTTAACAAATTTAACCAATGTAATGAAACATAACTGACATGGCGTGATTCATTTACTAAGGTAAAAGGATAGTTATTTATGTGATGTTCATCTTCTAGATTTCAATCTATGGTTTTGTGACCTAATTTTTAACTTTGTTTTCCCCTTTTTACATTCATTCCAATTAACATACTTTTTAACAATTAATCCAATGAAGTAATTCTATCTAGATTTCTTCCACTATTACAACTCAAATTAACATTACCAATTTACTTTTTCCACACTTGATTTTCAATATATAAATACCATGCCATATTCATAATTCACAACGTATTATGAACTTGAATAACTACGTTCATCCATATGAAAAATGTTATACATTTAAATTTGAATTCATTTAATTCACACTTTACACTTTGCAAGAATACAACCATTCAAGATAATTTAAAACATAAAACAAAGCACGCTATAAACATCACATAACACAGATATGATCTCGGAGTTCACCCCGGATGGGCTACATCTCCGGGTCTGCTCAACTGCAAGACCCCTTTGGCATTATATCGTTAGGAATACAAAATTTATAAGTCTTTTACATCTTGCCACTAGGGCGAATACAATCAATATACAACAGACACTTCGGACATCAATTACGTAATGATCCCTTTTAGAAGCGGGTCAAATTGAATCATAACAAATAAAAAGAAACAAACAATCCTGGATACTCTTGTTTGACGGTTTCCTAATTAGGGGCTTGACCAACTTGCAACCAACACTATCATGTCAAGACTTGCCATTACATAACCAAATTCAATAATAGAAGATTTAATTCAGCATAGGCATTATCCGGTAGAGGTATTCGTTTTATCATATTGCTCTGACTAATAATGTCGATACTTCGATATACTAGCTAAATTATCTTTCATTATAAACAACTCTTATTAAACCGCCATCACTATTTATTCCATGTTAACAGCAGTATTAACTCGGGTATGATGTAATCAACATGAAATTAAAACCCGGTATTAGACTAAGGATTTACTAAATGTTGCTTCTCGAACTCCAAATGTATTATTTACTAAGTTTGAAATTAAATAAGATTTGATACTGAATTCAAAATCACTTAATATCAAGGCAGATAGATTCTATTCCCTTATACTAATTTTTTTGTTTATTCACTAACTAATCTAAATTCCTTTTTTTATATGTGACATGCCTATATCTCCTTTTTTTTTTTCTTTTAAAACATATTATATAATATAATAACAAATAATAATAAAAAAAATCAATTAAACTAACTTTTTTTTAAGTTTCAAAAAAAAGGAGGGAGGGAACCCACGTGGGCCCCCCCCCATTGGCAGCCTACGCTACCTTTGGTAGCGCTACTACCAAATGGTAGCAGAGCGCTACCTTTGGTAGCGCTGCTACCATTTGGTAGCAGTTCGCTACCACTGGTAGCGTTGCTACCAGCTGGTAGCAGCTACCAAGGGCCAAACAAAACACCGTTTTTTTTTAAATTTTCTTTTTTTTTTTAAATTTATTTTGTAAGGCCATTAAAATACAGTCAAAAAAATAAAAGAAATAACCAGGTTCTCAGTGCACTCACATAGAAAGAAAAGAGCATTCTACAGCAAACTTTTATATGTATTTTTTTTTGAATATCATGAACAAAACACCCCAAATGAAAATGTAGACAAAATAAATCCCCATTTTTACAGTCCTAAAATAGATTTCCAGATTTCTCATAGCAAACAACCAACTGGGGAAACTATTTTTTTTTGAAATGTTCAAGAATCAAACAATCAAAACAAATGTAAAAACCCTCATTCTTTTATCAGATTTTTCCTAAAAAAATAAACTTCATTATGAGAAGACTATATTTCCTCATCAAGCTGAAAACACAACATCAAACTTTATTCTAAATCAACCAAGCATAAAGAAACAACTGCAACTATTCTTCAAAGAAAACACATTCATGAGTAAAAATTCTCTCTGTTTTTTTTTTTAACAAGAAGTAGAAAGGTAGATTCAAATCCTACCTCATAGTGCAAATCCGAGCATGTATCTTGAGGAAGAGCTTCTCCAATCTGCTGCTTCAATGCAAGATTTCTCCAATTTTCTCCAAAAAAAACTCCCAAGCCCCAAAACCCCCAAAATGTCTCCAAAACTAGGTTAAAAAGAAAAAGCCCTAATTTTGCCCTAATTTTTAATTTCGAAATTAGGCATTTATTTTTGAAATAAAATGAATGAAAATGAAATGGAAGTCATTCATTTACCTTATTTAATACATCTCATTTGTTTTTTCCTTATTAAAATTATAATGCTTCTATTTCTTTTAAATTTTAAATTTCTCAATATCGATTTAGTTCTTCATTTATATTTTGGAACTATTGACCGGATAAGGCGTTTTGATTAACTTAATTTTCTAAAAATCAAACTTTTATATTATATCGACTTTACAAGTAAAGAGAAAATAATTTCATTTAAATAATAGTAATTTACCCCTTTTCTTCCAAAATGCGAAAATGAGTAATTTAATTCTATCTCTCCAATGACTTTAAATTTTTTTTTTTTTTTTTTCCTTTCTAAAATGCATAACTCAATAAATTCGTTATTTTAAAATTAGCTATTAAATTAACTCGCTTTAACTTAATAAAGCGACTTTTTTTAAATGAATGACTACTCTAATGCAAGAGTCTTGTTTCTCCTAATTTTTCAACTATAAATGCATAAATGTTACAAATGCATAAATGAGCACACTAACCCCAGTTAAATGCCTTAAGCTTGCTACAATAACAATTTAAAACAATCTCTCTAAATTAATGATTAATCATATAAAGAAACTACCTATTTAAATTTCCATATCACAAATGTGCACGTCTACTCATAAATTTGAATTTAATACTTAGAATAACAAACCTCACTTACCTCGCGCAAGGCACGCAAATCGAGGAAGTCTTCCAAGTCTCTCGACATGCATCCCAATGAAAGGCAAGCTCCACGAATCCACGCACGATGCTCACCTAACCATGGCTAAGGCAAGACGAGAGTTATATGACCATTAAATCCGAATTCAAAAGATGAAGGAGCATACTCAACCTTGCAAATTCCAAAGGGGATAAACCTTGCCCTAAGTGGTGTTGTACCTGCAATCCCTTGCACCCATGAATTCATACAAGCATGCATATACATATACATATTCAATGAAGGTGTTAGCTCAAGATTTATCTCAAGGGTTAGGAGTCAATTACATTTACACGAAAATCGATGCAAAAGCACAATAATAAGTATGCACAATTTATTTGTATTATCTAAACTACACATTGCATATCGGTTAATCTACCATTCAAGAATGCCACATAGGAAGTCAATCAAGGTTAAACGGGTTTTAAAATTCCGACTAGGGTATGGGCATTACATTCTCCCCCCTAGGTTCCGACTTACTCCTGGAAGTCGCAAAGTTAAACGGAAGTCCTGCAACACTTATTAGTCCTTAAACTCAATTAACAATTATCAATTTGCACAAACAACTATCTTGTCAACAATTTAAAACATTATTCATCAATAAAAACGCATCTAACATCATTCACACCTTCAATCATTCTATAATTTACACTCAATCATAGCAAGGATACGAGACTTTTCCCTTTTCATTTCACCAAATTAAAGCAATTAAGATACATATAGACACAGTTATCATACTCATTTATCAAACATGACAAGAAAATATGTTCTCAAGGTCGATTTCTTTCACCAATTCACCTCTTTCACTAAACTTTATCACATAAAACTAGCCTCAAATAACAGTTTCTACCACCAAGTTAACTTTTCAACAAATAAGAGCAACGTAAGAACTCAATTGTTTACATTTTTTAGACATACAAGATCCTTTCCAATGACTATGCCCCATAACATAGTGACAAGTTAATACCATCTATCCATGATCACATATAATATCCATCCACAAGACTGGTTTGCACAACACAATAGGCCACATGTGAGCATGTCTGATGCTCGGTCAAAGGTAACATATATGATCCACATCTCTATGTCTGCTCTCAGAATAAATACATGATCAACAATTATCCAACATCTCACTCAAGGGCTTGATGGTGCTAGGGTACACCATAGCGGTGCTACCTTCCATACAAGTCCCTCGTGAATATCCCTTGTTGTGTAAGGTGTTTAGCCTCCAAGAGATAGTCACCACTCATAGGTAGGTAGTGGATCTTAGCTGTTTTCACAGCCTCACATACCCCCATCCTCAAGGTTCCTTGCGTCTACTTCCTCGTATACGCTCATCCAAGCCCGTCTCCTACGTTCTTGGAGAGGAATTCACATTACAACACAAGACCAGCATACGAAAACAACAAGGATAAACTGGTTTAGCCACTAAAGTACAAGAGATTAAAGATAATAATTGTCAATTCCAACAATAAAACAAGAAAATAATTTTCCGGATTTGCAACATCAAATCGAGTAAAATCAAGACCGCAAGTTCGTGGCTAAACTGTCAAGGTCAAAGTAAAATAAATTGCTGGCCCACAAGATAATAAATAAATAAATAAATAAAAGAAATTCATAAGTGCACATTACATCACTATGTGACTAGTAGCTAGCCACCAACGAGGAAGGAAGGAACAATCGTCTAGCTATCCTAGTAGCTCATCATGTGGTGTGACCAAGTCACACATCCACATGGCATGGCAGTGTGCACCTCGGCATCACCCCACATCAAGTCGTCACGTGGCATGGCTCTACCCAATACATAGCGGTAGACCGCATGGAAATGTCTACTACATCCCGCATGGTGTCTCAGCACGGCATGGCAATACTCCAAGCGGACAAAGCACGCAATGGACGTATCCCGCATGGCAGTGTACCCCGCGGATAAGGTACGCGTTGGTCACACTCCGCATAGCGATGTTCCTCTCAGGATACTCGCCGTAAGCCAGAGGTATACATGGCTAAGGTCTACCCATAAGTCTACCAACACTAGCCAGTTGGTAACTTATGTAGAACAATAACACGCCTCTCATGAAGACAAGGCAACAAATGCTCCAATATGTAAGAAAGTACCACGCCTTTCATCAAGACAAGGCAACAAATGCTCCAATATGTAAGAAAGTACCATGCCTTTCATGAAGACAAGGCAACAAATGCTCCAATGGAATCCAACAATATGCTCAAAAACTATCATCTATATGCTCAAGATAAAGGATAGGAATAGGCTGGCACATATGAACCTCATAAATCGGTTCATCACAAGGGGAAGTATTGAGTACACCTATGTTATAGTTTCGTTACAAAACCATGCTTTTCCTCGAAATAGGGAAGCTAAAGTCGCTTCGCGTCGACATTACTCGTACGCTGTTCATTCTATTCAAGGAATGGTGACTTCTACTACTACCCCTTCACATACTGACTTATCAACAACCCGTGGGTTGGCACTCAGTAAGGGAAACAACCAAGAAACATCACATAGATAGGTATGGTTTCCCATACTCATAAACAAACACATTTCCCATGGTTGATTACTTCACCATCCCATGGGCACACAAAGCAAGTACGGGTTTTCTCACAACACACACAGAATAGCACTATTACTGGTTTAGTCACATTTATGGGGAGTACTCTACATTATGCTAACATATACTTAAGGTAAGTTTTAATTATGCTTTACACATGAATCACCAAACAATGTTTACTCTAGATCCACATACTAACATTTTCAACAATTCAAACTTACACAAGAAATAACATCATTCTGATATCTTCCTCAATCTTCCCTAAGCATTTTCATTCACATTATTAACTATGCAATTTCCCTTTTCAAGATGAAAAATTTTCCCCTTTCAATTAGAAGCCCAAAGCAACATAAAATTTCACATGCATTATAGCAAAACTTCTTCTTAGATCACTGCATTCTAAATAGTGTTTCGAAAACAACAATTCCTATATTTTAAACGAGAGGAGGAAGAGAGTTGGAAAATCGACTATTTCCTACAAATACACAAGAATTTCAAAATCACACCATATGCTCGGACATAGGTTTATCGTTTTGAGTTGCACGGTTTTCATTTTGCTATCTTTTAGGAAAGTGTCAAAACATCCTAACATGATATTTTCTAATCATTATTGCTGCACTATAATGTTCTAGTTTCCGATCAAGAATTCAAAATAACCAACTTTTCTTTTTGTAATACAAGTCTTCTTGAGAAGAATCGCTATTCGTGATACAATACAATACAATAATACATCAAATCTAACATTGGAAATTCATAATATGACAAGGAGGTAAATAAAGAGCTATCTTCTAAATATTACACATTTAATACATACAATTTCAACAAGTCTTTTATTTACTCCTTTTGAAACTTAATAAGGCAATTATCTAATTCCCAAACAAGTTAAATGGTGCGTCATTTAATAGGTCCTAATCACACTATTTGAATAAGCACATAAAACAATCTTTTGAGAAGCACATCAATTTACTCTTGAAGCTACTATAGTATGTCCTCTTTTGGTTTTCCTTTCACATCAAGCAATTTGCACAAAATCAACCATACGCATTTAAAGCACCTTACTTAAGATGAAATTTGATTATATTACTCCTACCAAGCACCTGGAGCACCCTTTAATGCAACTATACAATTTTCTATCATTAACCAAAAATTAACTCCTAAATCAATCCTTTCCACAATCTAAAGCACAAAAATGTTATAAGGTTCACACAAGGCTCAAGATATATCATACTTTCTCTTCCAATTAGAAAACTTAAATAAGAGGTAACTACACATATCAATTCCTTTTAATTTACTTAGAGAGAGCAAGGAAGATGAGTGGTATTCACTCAATGTACTACGTAATAGCATTAACATTTGCCATACTAGTCTTTCAAGTAGACAATCATTGAGATAGAGCCAAAACCACAAACAAACACATTTCGTACTTTTAGGTGCAAGACGTTAACATCCAACTCAGGTGGATTATTCAAGGAGTAAAATAAATCAAAAATGAAGGTACATACGACTCCCTTTTAAAGTAAGAGAAACCGTGGACCAAGATTCCATTAAGCAAACAAAACACCTATAATTATTCCCAAAACACCCACATTAAGAAGGTGAAAACAAAGTGTGAACACACACGTTACACACAAGTACGGTTTGTTAAGTCACACCCTCACATCAAGGTGGATAGCATACAACCTAAGGTGGATACACACACACCAACTAAGAGCACAAGTGAAACCAGAGATCCCAGTGTTGCAACATGGGCTCTGATACCAACTGTAATGCCCCGCCAGGAAACCCCTAAGGGGTTTAAGTTTAAAACACTCAAATAGAGTGTGAAATTTTTTTTTTTTTAAATAATAGTTAAGTGCGTTAATGAAAAGTTACAATATTAAGATAGTATGAAGTTATCCCAAAGTTATTTCTAACTAGATAACACAGCGGAAGGCTAAATGATCCTAAGAGGTTTCCCAACGTGATTACACAACCTTACACCTAACTCAACTTGCGTCATTAGATCCATTAAACTGGATAACTTAATTACGAGGTAATGCCTAGACCTTGATTAAATATGTGTGCAATGGTTTAACACCTTATGTCTTTAGGAAGCGTTCAATTACTTTGGTTGGTGAGGAGGCCATCGAGAGGTTAATTACTCAATGCACGTTAATTCATAAGTTCATTAGGAGGTCTCCAAATAGGTTCAAGCGCTTAAAAATATAACGAAGTTCATTCATTAGAGTTTTAAAATAACCATCCACACTTAACATCATCCTTTAATGCCATAAGTATGCTTAACGAGATTCATTCGTTTAGGGTTAAACTTCGATTAGTAAAACAAGGATGCCATCATTTGGTTTTATAATACTCACCCAAATTTGATATATATTTCTTAAATATTAAAAAGCATGGTTAATAAGAAGAATTTTTGTTTCTTAAGGATTGACCACAATTAATAGAGAGAAGTCCCCTCATTTGGTTTCATGCATATTCAACTAATGAGTTGTAGTGCTTATATGAAGGGTAAAGTATGAGTAGCCATAGATCTCATTTGAAGTTTTAACAATGCAATAAATGGACTAACTTCATTAAGTTGGATATGCATTAGAACAGACGAGAGCAACCTTCTATTTTGTGTATCGTTAACGAGATTACATTCATCATTTCAGGATTTGAGTAATCAGACCATAGTGATGTTCTTCTATTAGGATTAGAATACAATTATCTTTTTGCATATCTCTTCTTATAAACAAAGTTAATATGAGATGGTACATATATTAAGATTAAGGTTTAAATAACTATACCAAAACTCCCCTTTTTAGTTCCATTTCAGCATTCATAAGGGACTCGTTATTTAAGGTTACAAATATAGATACTAGTTGAGTTCACTCTTATAGGAAATTAATCTGATAGAGAATATTTGTTGGGATTAAAATGTAAACAACTAAGTAATTTCATTTGATAAAGTGAATTACAATTAACATGGCGATGTTCATTTACAAGGGTAAGAAGGTAAATGCCTAAATGAGTTTCATCCTATAGATTTCACTTAGAGTTTATAACATTAATTCAACTTTGTTTCCCAATTCTAGTTCAATCTTAGCAAACATGAGGGATTCCTTTTTATAAAGATTAACATATGGGTTTTCTAGTTGGGTTCACCCTATTATAGAAGTAATCTGGTGAGGGTTATTGATTCAAAATTACAACATAAATTACTAAGTATATTCATTCAATATACAACATGAATATTTGATTGAGTCCACACGATTAACAGATTAACCCGGTGAGGATTATTGTTAAGATTAAAACGTGAAATAACTTAACAAATTTAACCAATGTAATGAAACATAACTGACATGGCGTGATTCATTTACTAAGGTAAAAGGATAGTTATTTATGTGATGTTCATCTTCTAGATTTCAATCTACGGTTTTGTGACCTAATTTTTAACTTTGTTTTCCCCTTTTTACATTCATTCCAATTAACATACTTTTTAACAATTAATCCAATGAAGTAATTCTATCTAGATTTCTTCCACTATTACAACTCAAATTAACATTACCAATTTACTTTTTCCACACTTGATTTTCAATATATAAATACCATGCCATATTCATAATTCACAACGTATTATGAACTTGAATAACTACGTTCATCCATATGAAAAATGTTATACATTTAAATTTGAATTCATTTAATTCACACTTTACACTTTGCAAGAATACAACCATTCAAGATAATTTAAAACATAAAACAAAGCACGCTATAAACATCACATAACACAGATATGATCTCGGAGTTCACCCCGGATGGGCTACATCTCTGGGTCTGCTCAACTGCAAGACCCCTTTGGCATTATATCGTTAGGAATACAAAATTTATAAGTCTTTTACATCTTGCCACTAGGGCGAATACAATCAATATACAACAGACACTTCGGACATCAATTACGTAATGATCCCTTTTAGAAGTGGGTCAAATTGAATCATAACAAATAAAAAGAAACAAACAATCCTGGATACTTTTGTTTGACGGTTTCCTAATTAGGGGCTTGACCAACTTGCAACCAACACTATCATGTCAAGACTTGCCATTAAATAACCAAATTCAATAATAGAAGATTTAATTCAGCATAGGCATTATCCGGTAGAGGTATACGTTTTATCATATTGCTCTGACTAATAATGTCGATACTTCGATATACTAGCTAAATTATCTTTCATTATAAACAACTCTTATTAAACCGCCATCACTATTTATTCCATGTTAACAGCAGTATTAACTCGGGTATGATGTAATCAACATGAAATTAAAACCCGGTATTAGACTAAGGATTTACTAAATGTTGCTTCTCGAACTCCAAATGTATTATTTACTAAGTTTGAAATTAAATAAGATTTGATACTGAATTCAAAATCACTTAATATCAAGGCAGATAGATTCTATTCCCTTATACTAATTTTTTTTTTTATTCACTAACTAATCTAAATTCCTTTTTTTATATGTGACATGCCTATATCTCCTTTTTTTTTTCTTTTAAAACATATTATATAATATAATAACAAATAATAATAAAAAAAATCAATTAAACTAACTTTTTTTTAAGTTTCAAAAAAAAGGAGGGAGGGAACCCATGTGGGCCCCCCCCCATTGGCAGCCTACGCTACCTTTGGTAGCACTGCTACCAAATGGTAGTAGAGCGCTACCTTTGGTAGTGCTGCTACCATTTGGTAGCAGTTCGCTACCACTGGTAGCGTTGCTACCAGCTGGTAGCAGCTACCAAGGGCCAAACAAATTTTTTTTTAATTTTCTTTTTTTTTTTAAATTTATTTTGTAAGGCCATTAAAATACAATCAAAAAAATAAAAGAAATAACCAGGTTCTCAGTGCACTCACACAGAAAGAAAAGAGCATTCTACAGCAAACTTTTATATGTATTTTTTTTGAATATCATGAACAGAACACCCCAAATGAAAATGTAGACAAAATAAATCCCCATTTTTACAGTCCTAAAATAGATTTCCAGATTTCTCATAGCAAACAACCAACTGGGGAAACTATTTTTTTTTGAAATGTTCAAGAATCAAACAATCAAAACAAATGTAAAAACCCTCATTCTTTTATCAGATTTTTCCTAAAAAAATAAACTTCATTATGAGAAGACTATATTTCCTCATCAAGGTGAAAACACAACATCAAACTTTATTCTAAATCAACCAAGCATAAAGAAACAACTGTAACTATTCTTCAAAGAAAACACATTCATGAGTAAAAATTCTCTCTCTTTTTTTTTTTAACAAGAAGTAGAAAGGTAGATTCAATTCCTACCTCATAGTGCAAATCCGAGCATGTATCTTGAGGAAGAGCTTCTCCAATCTGCTGCTTCAATGCAAGATTTCTCCAATTTTCTCCAAACAAAACTCCCAAGCCCAAAAACCCCCAAAATGTCTCCAAAACTAGGTTAAAAAGAAAAAGCCCTAATTTTGCCCTAATTTTTAATTTCGAAATTAGGCATTTATTTTTGAAATAAAATGAATGAAAATGAAATGGACGTCATTCATTTACCTTATTTAATACATCTCATTTGTTTTTTCCTTATTAAAATTATAATGCTTCTATTTCTTTTAAATTTTAAATTTCTCAATATCGATTTAGTTCTTCATTTATATTTTGGAACTATTGACCGGATAAGGCGTTTTGATTAACTTAATTTTCTAAAAATCAAACTTTTATATTATATCGACTTTACAAGTAAAGAGAAAATAATTTCATTTAAATAATAGTAATTTACCCCTTTTCTTCCAAAATGCGAAAATGAGTAATTTAATTCTATCTCTCCAATGACTTTAAATTTTTTTTTTTTTTTTTTCCTTTCTAAAATGCATAACTCAATAAATTCGTTATTTTAAAATTAGCTATTAAATTAACTCGCTTTAACTTAATAAAGCGACTTTTTTTAAATGAATGACTACTCTAATGCAAGAGTCTTGTTTCTCCTAATTTTTCAACTATAAATGCATAAATGTTACAAATGCATAAATGAGCACACTAACCCCAGTTAAATGCCTTAAGCTTGCTACAATAACAATTTAAAACAATCTCTCTAAATTAATGATTAATCATATAAAGAAACTACCTATTTAAATTTCCATATCACAAATGTGCACGTCTACTCATAAATTTGAATTTAATACTTAGAATAACAAACCTCACTTACCTCGCGCAAGGCATGCAAATCGAGGAAGTCTTCCAAGTCTCTCGACACGCATCCCAATGAAAGGCAAGCTCCACGAATCCACGCACGATGCTCACCTAACCATGGCTAAGGCAAGACGAGAGTTATATGACCATTAAATCCGAATTCAAAAGATGAAGGAGCATACTCAACCTTGCAAATTCCAAAGGGGATAAACCTTGCCCTAAGCGGTGTTGTACCTGCAATCCCCTGCACCCATGAATTCATACAAGCATGCATATACATATACATATTCAATGAAGGTGTTAGCTCAAGATTTATCTCAAGGGTTAGGAGTCAATTACATTTACACAAAAATCGATGCAAAAGCACAATAATAAGTATGCACAATTTATTTGTATTATCTAAACTACACATTGCATATCGGTTAATCTACCATTCAAGAATGCCACATAGGAAGTCAATCAAGGTTAAACGGGTTTTAAAATTCTGACTAGGGTATGGGCATTACATTCTCCTCCCCTAGGTTCCGACTTACTCCTGGAAGTCGCAAAGTTAAACGGAAGTCCTGCAACACTTATTAGTCCTTAAACTCAATTAACAATTATCAATTTGCACAAACAACTATCTTGTCAACAATTTAAAACATTATTCATCAATAAAAACGCATCTAACATCATTCACACCTTCAATCATTCTATAATTTACACTCAATCATAGCAAGGATACGAGACTTTTCCCTTTTCATTTCACCAAATTAAAGCAATTAAGATACATATAGACACAGTTATCATACTCATTTATCAAACATGACAAGAAAATATGTTCTCAAGGTCGATTTCTTTCACCAATTCACCTCTTTCACAAAACTTTATCACATAAAACTAGCCTCAAATAACAGTTTCTACCACCAAGTTAACTTTTCAACAAATAAGAGCAACGTAAGAACTCAATTGTTTACATTTTTTAGACATACAAGATCCTTTCCAATGACTATGCCCCATAACATAGTGACAAGTTAATACCATCTATCCATGATCACATATAATATCCATCCACAAGACTGGTTTGCACAACACAATAGGCCACATGTGAGCATGTCTGATGCTCGGTCAAAGGTAACATATATGATCCACATCTCTATGTCTGCTCTCAGAATAAATACATGATCAACAATTATCCAACATCTCACTCAAGGGCTTGATGGTGCTAGGGTACACCATAGCGGTGCTACCTTCCATACAAGTCCCTCGTGAATATCCCTTGTTGTGTAAGGTGTTTAGCCTCCAAGAGATAGTCACCACTCATAGGTAGGTAGTGGATCTTAGCTGTTTTCACAGCCTCACATACCCCCATCCTCAAGGTTCCTTGCGTCTACTTCCTCGTATACGCTCATCCAAGCCCGTCTCCTACGTTCTTGGAGAGGAATTCACATTACAACACAAGACCAGCATACGAAAACAACAAGGATAAACCGGTTTAGCCACTAAAGTACAAGAGATTAAAGATAATAATTGTCAATTCCAACAATAAAACAAGAAAATAATTTTTCGGATTTGCAACATCAAATCGAGCAAAATCAAAATCGCAAGTTCGTGGCTAAACTGTCAAGGTCAAAGTAAAATAAATTGCTGGCCCACAAGATAATAAATAAATAAATAAATAAAAGAAATTCATAAGTGCACATTACATCACTATGTGACTAGTAGCTAGCCACCAACGAGGAAGGAAGGAACAATCGTCTAGCTATCCTAGTAGCTCATCATGTGGTGTGACCAAGTCACACATCCACATGGCATGGCAGTGTGCACCTCGGCATCACCCCGCATCACGTCGTCACGTGGCATGGCTCTACCCAATACATAGCGGTAGACCGCATGGAAATGTCTACTACATCCCGCATCGTGTCTCAGCACGGCATGGCAATACTCCAAGCGGACAAAGCACGCAATGGACATATCCCGCATGGCAGTGTACCCCGCGGATAAGGCACGCGCTGGTCACACTCCGCATAGCGATGTTCCTCTCAGGATACTTGCCGTAAGCCAGAGGTATACATGGCTAAGGTCTACCCATAAGTCTACCAACACTAGCCAGTTGGTAACTTATGTAGAACAATAACACGCCTCTCATGAAGACAAGGCAACAAATGCTCCAATATGTAAGAAAGTACCACGCCTTTCATGAAGACAAGGCAACAAATGCTCCAATATGTAAGAAAGTACCACGCCTTTCATGAAGACAAGGCAACAAATGCTCCAATGGAATCCAACAATATGCTCAAAAACTGTCATCTATATGCTCAAGATAAAGGATAGGAATAGGCTGGCACATATGAACCTCATAAATCGGTTCATCATAAGGGGAAGTATTGAGTACACCTATGTTATAGTTTCGTTACAAAACCATGCTTTTCCTCAAAATAGGGAAGCTAAAGTCGCTTCGCGTCGACATTACTCGTACGCTGTTCATTCTATTCAAGGAATGGTGACTTCTACTACTACCCCTTCACATACTGACTTATCAACAACCCGTGGGTTGGCACTCAGTAAGGGAAACAACCAAGCAACATCACATAGATAGGTATGGTTTCCCATACTCATAAACAAACACATTTCCCATGGTTGATTACTTCACCATCCCATGGGCACACAAAGCAAGTACGGGTTTTCTCACAACACACACAGAATAGCACCATTACTGGTTTAGTCACATTTACGGGGAGTACTTTACATTATGCTAACATATACTTAAGGGAAGTTTTAATTATGCTTTACACATGAATCACCAAACAATGTTTACTCTAGATCCACATACTAACATTTTCAACAATTCAAACTTACACAAGAAATAACATCATTCTGATATCTTCCTCAATCTTCCCTAAGCATTTTCATTCACATTATTAACTATGCAATTTCCCTTTTCAAGATGAAAAACTTTCCCCTTTCAATTAGAAGCCCAAAGCAACATAAAATTTCACATGCATTATAGAAAAACTTCTTCTTAGATCACTGCATTCTAAATAGTGTTTCGAAAACAACAATTCCTATATTTTAAACGAGAGGAGGAAGAGAGTTGGAAAATCGACTATTTCCTACAAATACACAAGAATTTCAAAATCACACCATATGCTCGGACATAGGTTTATCGTTTTGAGTTGCACGGTTTTCATTTTGCTATCTTTTAGGAAAGTGTCAAAACATCCTAACATGATATTTTCTAATCATTATTGCTGCACTATAATGTTCTAGTTTCCGATCAAGAATTCAAAATAACCAACTTTTCTTTTTGTAATACAAGTCTTCTTGAGAAGAATCGCTATTCGTGATACAATACAATACAATAATACATCAAATCTAACAATGGAAATTCATAATATGACAAGGAGGTAAATAAAGAGCTATCTTCTAAATATTACACATTTAATACATACAATTTCAACAAGTCTTTTATTTACTCCTTTTGAAACTTAATAAGGCAATTATCTAATTCCCAAAGAAGTTAAATGGTGCGTCATTTAATAGGTCCTAATCACACTATTTGAATAAGCACATAAAACAATCTTTTGAGAAGCACATCAATTTACTCTTGAAGCTACTACAGTATGTCCTCTTTTGGTTTTCCTTTCACATCAAGCAATTTGCACAAAATCAACCATACGCATTTAAAGCACCTTACTTAAGATGAAATTTGATTATATTACTCCTACCAAGCACCTGGAGCACCCTTTAATGCAACTATACAATTTTCTATCATTAACCAAAAATTAACTCCTAAATCAATCCTTTCCACAATCTAAAGCACAAAAATGTTATAAGGTTCACACAAGGCTCAAGATATATCATCCTTTCTCTTGCAATTAGAAAACTTAAATAAGAGGTAACTACACATATCAATTCCTTTTAATTTACTTAGAGAGAGCAAGGAAGATGAGTGGTATTCACTCAATGTACTACGTAATAGCATTAACATTTGCCATACTAGTCTTTCAAGTAGACAATCATTGAGATAGAGCCAAAACCACAAACAAACACATTTCGTACTTTTAGGTGCAAGACATTAACATCCAACTCAGGTGGATTAGTCAAGGAGCAAAATAAATCAAAAATGAAGGTACATACGACTCCTTTTTTGAAGTAAGAGAAATCGTAGACCAAGATTCCATTAAGAAAACAAAACACCTATAATTATTCCCAAAACACCCACATCAAGAAGGTGAAAACAAAGTGTGAACACACACGTTACACACAAGTACGGTTTGTTAAGTCACACCCTCACATCAAGGTGGATAACATACAACCTAAGGTGGATACACACACACCAACTAAGAGCACAAGTGAAACCAGAGATCCCAGTGTTGCAACATGGGCTCTGATACCAACTGTAATGCCCCGCCAGGAAACCCCTAAGGGGTTTAAGTTTAAAACACTCAAATAGAGTGTGAAATTTTTTTTTTTTTAAATAATAGTTAAGTGCGTTAATGAAAAGTTACAATATTAAGATAGTATGAAGTTATCCCAAAGTTATTTCTAACTAGATAACACAGCGGAAGGCTAAATGATCCTAAGAGGTTTCCCAACGTGATTACACAACCTTACACCTAACTCAACTTGCGTCATTAGATCCATTAAACTGGATAACTTAATTACGAGGTAATGCCTAGACCTTGATTAAATATGTGTGCAATGGTTTAACACCTTATGTCTTTAGGAAGCGTTCAATTACTTTGGTTGGTGAGGAGGCCATCGAGAGGTTAATTACTCAATGCACGTTAATTCATAAGTTCATTAGGAGGTCTCCAAATAGGTTCAAGCGCTTAAAAATATAACGAAGTTCATTCATTAGAGTTTTAAAATAACCATCCACACTTAACATCATCCTTTAATGCCATAAGTATGCTTAACGAGATTCATTCGTTTAGGGTTAAACTTCGATTAGTAAAACAAGGATGCCATCATTTGGTTTTATAATACTCACCCACATTTGATATATATTTCTTAAATATTAAAAAGCATGGTTAATAAGAAGAATTTTCGTTTCTTAAGGATTGACCACAATTAATAGAGAGAAGTCCCCTCATTTGGTTTCATGCATATTCAACTAATGAGTTGTAGTGCTTATATGAAGGGTAAAGTATGAGTAGCCATAGATCTCATTTGAAGTTTTAACAATGCAATAAATGGACTAACTTCATTAAGTTGGATATGCATTAGAACAGACGAGAGCAACCTTCTATTTTGTGTATCGTTAACGGGATAACATTCATCATTTCAGGATTTGAGTAATCAGACCATAGTGATGTTCTTCTATTAGGATTAGAATACAATTATCTTTTTGCATATCTCTTCTTATAAACAAAGTTAATATGAGATGGTAGATATATTAAGATTAAGGTTTAAATAACTATACCAAAACTCCCCTTTTTAGTTCCATTTCAGCATTCATAAGGGACTCGTTATTTAAGGTTACAAATATAGATACTAGTTGGGTTCACTCTTATACGAAATTAATCTGATAGAGAATATTTGTTGGGATTAAAATGTAAACAACTAAGTAATTTCATTTGATAAAGTGAATTACAATTAACATGGCGATGTTCATTTACAAGGGTAAGAAGGTAAATGCCTAAATGAGTTTCATCCTTTAGATTTCACTTAGAGTTTATAACATTAATTCAACTTTGTTTCCCAATTCTAGTTCAATCTTAGCAAACATGAGGGATTCCTTTTTATAAAGATTAACATATGGGTTTTCTAGTTGGGTTCGCCCGGTTATAGAAGTAATCTGGTGAGGGTTATTGATTCAAAATTACAACATAAATTACTAAGTATATTCATTCAATATACAACATGAATATTTGATTGAGTCCACACGATTAACAGATTAACCCGGTGAGGATTATTGTTAAGATTAAAACGTGAAATAACTTAACAAATTTAACCAATGTAATGAAACATAACTGACATGGCGTGATTCATTTACTAAGGTAAAAGGATAGTTATTTATGTGATGTTCATCTTCTAGATTTCAATCTACGGTTTTGTGACCTAATTTTTAACTTTGTTTTCCCCTTTTTACATTCATTCCAATTAACATACTTTTTAACAATTAATCCAATGAAGTAATTCTATCTAGATTTCTTCCACTATTACAACTCAAATTAACATTACCAATTTACTTTTTCCACACTTGATTTTCAATATATAAATACCATGCCATATTCATAATTCACAACGTATTATGAACTTGAATAACTACGTTCATCCATATGAAAAATGTTATACATTTAAATTTGAATTCATTTAATTCACACTTTACACTTTGCAAGAATACAACCATTCAAGATAATTTAAAACATAAAACAAAGCACGCTATAAACATCACATAACACAGATATGATCTCGGAGTTCACCCCGGATGGGCTACATCTCCGGGTCTGCTCAACTGCAAGACCCCTTTGGCATTATATCGTTAGGAATACAAAATTTATAAGTCTTTTACATCTTGCCACTAGGGCGAATACAATCAGTATACAACAGACACTTCGGACATCAATTACGTAATGATCCCTTTTAGAAGCGGGTCAAATTGAATCATAACAAATAAAAAGAAACAAACAATCCTGGATACTCTTGTTTGACGGTTTCCTAATTAGGGGCTTGACCAACTTGCAACCAACACTATCATGTCAAGACTTGCCATTACATAACCAAATTCAATAATAGAAGATTTAATTCAGCATAGGCATTATCCGGTAGAGGTATTCGTTTTATCATATTGCTCTGACTAATAATGTCGATACTTCGATATACTAGCTAAATTATCTTTCATTATAAACAACTCTTATTAAACCGCCATCACTATTTATTCCATGTTAACAGCAGTATTAACTCGGGTATGATGTAATCAACATGAAATTAAAACCCGGTATTAGACTAAGGATTTACTAAATGTTGCTTCTCGAACTCCAAATGTATTATTTACTAAGTTTGAAATTAAATAAGATTTGACACTGAATTCAAAATCACTTAATATCAAGGCAGATAGATTCTATTCCCTTATACTAATTTTTTTTTTTATTCACTAACTAATCTAAATTCCTTTTTTTATATGTGACATGCCTATATCTCCTTTTTTTTTTCTTTTAAAACATATTATATAATATAATAACAAATAATAATAAAAAAAATCAATTAAACTAACTTTTTTTTAAGTTTCAAAAAAAAGGAGGGAACCCACGTGGGCCCCCCCCCCATTGGCAGCCTACGCTACCTTTGGTAGCGCTGCTACCAAATGGTAGCAGAGCGCTACCTTTGGTAGCGCTGCTACCATTTGGTAGCAGTTCGCTACCACTGGTAGCGTTGCTACCAGCTGGTAGCAGCTACCAAGGGCCAAACAAAACACCGTTTTTTTTTTAATTTTCTTTTTTTTTTTAAATTTATTTTGTAAGGCCATTAAAATACAGTCAAAAAAATAAAAGAAACAACCAGGTTCTCAGTGCACTCACACAGAAAGAAAAGAGCATTCTACAGCAAACTTTTATATGTATTTTTTTTGAATATCATGAACAAAACACCCCAAATGAAAATGTAGACAAAATAAATCCCCATTTTTACAGTCCTAAAACAGATTTCCAGATTTCTCATAGCAAACAACCAACTGGGGAAACTATTTTTTTTTGAAATGTTCAAGAATCAAACAATCAAAACAAATGTAAAAACCCTCATTCTTTTATCAAATTTTTCCTAAAAAAATAAACTTCATTATGAGAAGACTATATTTCCTCATCAAGCTGAAAACACAACATCAAACTTTATTCTAAATCAACCAAGCATAAAGAAACAACTGCAACTATTCTTCAAAGAAAACACATTCATGAGTAAAAATTCTCTCTCTTTTTTTTTTTAACAAGAAGTAGAAAGGTAGATTCAAATCCTACCTCATAGTGCAAATCCGAGCATGTATCTTGAGGAAGAGCTTCTCCAATCTGCTGCTTCAATGCAATATTTCTCCAATTTTCTCCAAAAAAAACTCCCAAGCCCAAAAACCCCCAAAATGTCTCCAAAACTAGGTTAAAAAGAAAAAGCCCTAATTTTGCCCTAATTTTTAATTTCGAAATTAGGCATTTATTTTTGAAATAAAATGAATGAAAATGAAATGGACGTCATTCATTTACCTTATTTAATACATCTCATTTGTTTTTTCCTTATTAAAATTATAATGCTTCTATTTCTTTTAAATTTTAAATTTCTCAATATCGATTTAGTTCTTCATTTATATTTTGGAACTATTGACCGGATAAGGCGTTTTGATTAACTTAATTTTCTAAAAATCAAACTTTTATATTATATCGACTTTACAAGTAAAGAGAAAATAATTTCATTTAAATAATAGTAATTTACCCCTTTTCTTCCAAAATGCGAAAATGAGTAATTTAATTCTATCTCTCCAATGACTTTAAATTTTTATTTTTATTTTTTCCTTTCTAAAATGCATAACTCAATAAATTCGTTATTTTAAAATTAGCTATTAAATTAACTCGCTTTAACTTAATAAAGCGACTTTTTTTAAATGAATGACTACTCTAATGCAAGAGTCTTGTTTCTCCTAATTTCTCAACTATAAATGCATAAATGTTACAAATGCATAAATGAGCACACTAACCCCAGTTAAATGCCTTAAGCTTGCTACAATAACAATTTAAAACAATCTCTCTAAATTAATGATTAATCATATAAAGAAACTACCTATTTAAATTTCCATATCACAAATGTGCACGTCTACTCATAAATTTGAATTTAATACTTAGAATAACAAACCTCACTTACCTCGCGCAAGGCATGCAAATCGAGGAAGTCTTCCAAGTCTCTCGACACGCATCCCAATGAAAGGCAAGCTCCACGAATCCACGCACGATGCTCACCTAACCATGGCTAAGGCAAGACGAGAGTTATATGACCATTAAATCCGAATTCAAAAGATGAAGGAGTATACTCAACCTTGCAAATTCCAAAGGGGATAAACCTTGCCCTAAGCGGTGTTGTACCTGCAATCCCCTGCACCCATGAATTCATACAAGCATGCATATACATATACATATTCAATGAAGGTGTTAGCTCAAGATTTATCTCAAGGGTTAGGAGTCAATTACATTTACACGAAAATCGATGCAAAAGCACAATAATAAGTATGCACAATTTATTTGTATTATCTAAACTACACATTGCATATCGGTTAATCTACCATTCAAGAATGCCACATAGGAAGTCAATCAAGTTTAAACGGGTTTTAAAAGTCCGACTAGGGTATGGGCATTACAAAATTCAAGTTCACTGGTAATTTATACAAGACAGGTGGTATGTTTTTTCTCTTCATGGATGTATTGTTTGTGGGAAGAATGTGAATCAGAAGAGTGGGTTGACAAATGGTCTTGTAGACCATGGGTTCCCATTGATTCATATCAAATTCCTAAAGCACTACAATTGAGCCAGATGAAGATATCAGTGGATTTTGACCATGTATCTGACCTAGTGGATTTTGACCATGTATCATACTTTATTTTTGGTATTAATTAACACTTTATAAAATGCATGTCATGTGTATGCAATTGTTGCAGAAGAGAACAATGAAGAAGGAATAGATTACTATTTGTGTTGTTGTGTTGAGCCTAAAACAAAATTGACAACCACAATGATTGATATAGAGGGTATTGAGTACCCAATAGGGTCTGTTGTCGTGACAAGAACATGGCTTCGACGATACCCTATCAAGAATTATGATGTTTGGTTGTTCATGAATCTAACCATGAGGCAATACTTGACACAATACGGGTCAGAGCCGATCATGAAGGCTTGATTGATTCTATGGTTCAGAGTAGAATGATTTTGAGAATTTTGTATAAATCATCGACAAATTGTTCTATATTCATTTTTTGTATATATAAATGCCCATGAGCTAATTTTTAAATGTTTAGGGGCATAATTTTGTATATTTAAGTGGCAATGAGCTGATTTGTACATATGTACAGCCAAATTTTGTATATTAAAATGGCGATAAGTTGAATCGCACATATTGTATTGCCAAATTTTGTATAAAATCCCATGAGATGATTTGTATATTAAAATGGCGATGAGCTGAATCACACATATTGTAATTCCAAATTTTGTATAAAAGCCCATGAGATGATTTGTAAGACAATTTTTTGTATAATCAAATAGCCAAGAGCTGATTTGACCATATTTAGAGGCAAATTTTTGAATAATATGTTACAATGTTTTGTGACTATGTTTTGAGTATATGTGATGTGTCCCTGGTCAATCATGAGCATTCTTGATTCTTGTATAATCATGAATAATTATTTGAGTCATTATCGGGTCATAGGGGTCATAGATTGAGACTAGATATAATTTGAGCAAAAATTGTCGTTGTTGTCAAAAAATTTGTCAAAAAAGTTGTCAAGCAACTTCTACATTGCATCGGTAGGGTATGACTCTACTAGTTTTGGTGCTTTGGGATGCATAACAGGGGCATGCCTAGCATAAACCTGCCCACCCGGATGAGCTCGTGGCATCGGTTTGTGCATATGACGAACCAAATCAATTCTAGCCAATCTTGCAACTTTTCCTTGCAAGTAACAGACCGTTTTTGGAGTAGGCAAAAAAATGCTACTAATTGAAAATGGCTTCGAGTTGTCAAAAATTGAGATAGGCCATTGTAGAGGAGCCTCACATGACCCCACAAGATCAAACAGATCGATTGCATGTGTCCTGGATTGGAAGAAACAGTCCGTCAAATTTTGATAATTTTTTGGACTCAAGGCACTTGAGAGATCGCACTGGTAGAGTATGACTCTCAATGTTCTGGTGCTTTGGGATGCACAAAAGGGGCATGCCTAGTGTAAACCTGCCCACCCAAATGCACCCGTGATGTCGGTTTGTGCATATGATGAACCAAATCAATTCTAGCCAATCTTGCAACTTTTCCTTGCAAGCGACTGACGGTTTTTGGAGTAGGTGAAAAAATGCTACTAATTGAAAATGGCTTCGAGTCATCAAAAACCGAGATAGGAAATTGTAGAGGAGCCTCATGCAACCCCACGAGATCAAACAAATTGACTGTATGTGTCATGGATTGGAAGAAACAGTCCATTAAATTTTGATAATTTTTTGGACTCAGGGCACTTGAGAGATCGCACCGGTAAGGTATGACTTTCGACATTCTGGTGCTTTGGGATGCACAATGGGGCATGCCTAGCATAAACCTACCCACCTGAACACGCTCACGGTATTGATTTGTGCATACGATGAACAAAATCAATTCTAGCCAATCTTTCAACTTTTCCTTGCAAGCAATTGATAGTTTTTGGAGTAGGCAAAAAAATGCTACTAATTGAAAATGGCTTCGAGTCATCGAAAACTGAGATAGTCCATTGTAGAGGAGCCTCACGTGACCCCACAGGATCAAACAAATCAACCATATGTGTCATGGATTGGAAGAAATAGTCCGTCAAATTTTGATAATTTTTTGGACTCAGGGCACGAGAGAGATCGCACTGGTAGGGTATGACTCTCGACGTTCTGGTGCTTTGGGATGCATGATAGGGGCACACCTAGCATAAACCTGCCCACTTGGATGTGTTCACAACGTCGCTTTGTGCACACGACGAACAAAATTTGACCATTGCGAGCGTGAGGGTGCTCTTGCACCAAACACATTGTTGTTTATATTCATATTGTCGATTTTTGTTGTTTATATTCATATTGTTAATTACATATGAAAATATTCATTTAAATTTATAAAAGGGCAGCCACCAAATACAACGAATACACAATAATGAACTGAATACAAGGAGTTTTGTAGGGTTAATTCAACATTTTAGAAATTTTATCAAATCATATTCCACGATTGCAATGTTTTATATCATATATTTTTGTTGTTTATATTCATATTGTTGATTACATATGCAAATATTCATTTACATTTATAAAAGGAAAACCAGAAAATACAACAAATACAAAATAATGAACTCATTACACATTTATTGGATCGAATATTGATATTTATATATATTAAAAAAAGGCATGTCTGCCAAGTCAATACAAGTATTACAAAAATGTGGCATATGCCATGTCCAAATCGATATACAATAAAAATGTAGAATATATCTACATGTATTGGCCATTCTATGACCAAAACTAACATTATATGATCCTAAACTTGTGGTGGATCATCAAAATCAAGCCTCTTCGGCATAGTACATGGCTCTGTAGATTGTTGCAAAACCACAATTCAAAAGCCAAGTTAGAATTTTTTTGTAGAAAATAGTTCACAATTAACAACATAACTATGCATTTAACTTTAATTCCTTTGCAATTGAAATGTAGATTACCTCATCGGCTGATCCGGGAGCTAATGTCTTTGCTCTCCTCTCCTTGTCACTCTTAGGAGTTTTCTTGAAGACATACTTAAATGGATCCACATTATGGCTGTACCGCGAAGGAGTCTATTGTAGATTAAATGTACAATTAATATAATGTACTAACATAAATATATCAAAAACTCTTAAAAGCTATAATATAGAGAATAATGACATACCTATGCCTAAGATGTTTCTCCAATGGACTGAGGATGGCTCACCATTGATGTAGAAACTGTCTCTATTACCTATACAAAAAATGTACAAAGATTTAATACATTAATATAATGATAAGTATTGAAGGTTATAATAATTAATTTTACATATCAAACAAAAGTGTACCGGATCTCGAGATGCTTCTCCAATGCAAGGAGGAGGGTTCGCCATTGACGAAATAGGTATGGATATTTCCTGTATGAAAAAATTATAAGATTATAATATATCACAAGTTCACATGTATGTGTGCATATAATCATGAAATCAAGAAAATAAAGTAGAGATACATACCTCCACCCTCTCTTGATCTGTGGATGAATCAGGTGCATTCAACATATTCACAAAGCTCAATGGTCGCTGTACATGTAAACTAGACAAAAAACACTAATCAATCTACAAACCCCAACTAATACTTGATTTCAACATTTTCAAACAATTGTACAACTAAAAATGTGTTCAATTACCTTCTTCACATGCTTTGGCATTTTTGAGGAATTCTTTTTCTTAGAACGAGCCCTAGATGCGAAGGGGGTACCCTAAAAACACAAAATTAACATGAGATATTAGTACAGATAATAAATTAAACATAATTTTAAAAATCTAAAATGAAATGACTTGCATATTCCATCAAAACAATACATAAAAAGAGTTGTACAAAATATGATACCGTATAGCCTTGTAGGCCAAAATCGATCGCTGAGAGCGTGATGTCATCAATCTGGGATATTTCATCCCTTGTCAATACCTACAAACAAGAAATTGGACCAAGCATTAAAGATAGTTAGTATATCTTGTATTTTTTTGAATTCAAAGTGTACTATTCTATTTTAACATGTTACAAAATTTATACCTCAGGCATCGAAGTTGTAGCTATAGTAACTGGGGGAGGTGTATGGGATACCGCTGTTGCATCCTAAAATGCATATTATTTGTCTCAATTTAAATTGATGTATAAATGGAAATTCATTTATGTAATTACAAATTTAAAGTGATCGATAAATAAAATGTTAAGAATTCAAATCAACACACCTGTGTCTGTGGCTCATGGGCAAACACCATGTCCATCAACTCATCTATTAGCGCGACATCCTCAACCATGTGAGCCTAATATCTACAACTACAAATCGCACACAGATGATATGAGTATCCATCTGCACCAGCTACATCATCTATCCCCGAGAAACTGACACACATATGCTCGGTGAGCTCTCTATCACCCTCTAACGACTCATCATCCAATACAATAGGGTGTGCTAATGACGTCCCATGCTGGATGATGACACCAGTTAATGTTGTGGCCACTTGAAGAGTCTGTAGCTCCATTGACTCTTTTAGTTGTAATGCGACAACCTGATGCACCTTGGGTTTGGTTGCTAGGGTGTGGCAACTCTCTGTGACTAATCACCTATGGGCTCCAAGTCTATCTTGGGCAGAGCTACCACCTCTACCATGAAAATCTCTCATGTCAAAATAGTTTGGCTGCACATTGAGCACAAACTCACAATATATTTTTCTCAAAAAATATAATGGCTGATAGTTCTGATACTAATTGTTAAGTACATATGCCAAGCTAACAAGATGAGAGGGGGGGGTGAATCATACAAACTTAAAATTCCATGAAATCAACAAATTCAACCTCGGTAGCTTTAACAGATATATGTAACCAAAACTGTAAAACATGCAAACTCATAAACAGATAACATCACAACACATTCAACACCAAATTTAACATGGAAACCCAAATAGGGAAAAACCACTATGGGATTTCAGACCCACTAAGAAATATACTCTTCTATAGTATGCTTGGTTAAAAGCAAATCTTGTTAAAGATTACAAACACATTGCTAGATGTGACCTGGTTAAGGGATTTTCCTCAGATCTGTTAGGATCTTCACTTTGTTAGAAGTGACCTTGTCAAAGGATTTCAAACACTCATTCAGAATGTTACCTTGCTAGAGGGTTTTACAAATAAGACTATTAAGTCCACTCGATTAAGAGATTTTCTGTCACTTTACAAAATAACAGTAATAAGAATATATCTACAACTTTACATCTAAAATGCTAAAGCAGATTCTTATTTTCTCAATACTTCTTAGTCATAGGACTTATCTTGTCCTTTTGCTGGGCTCTATACTTTGTTAATCAAATAGGTCTTCAAGCTTCTGTGCTCGGCAATCACTATGTAGCATCCCTGTGCTTACATTTGCCCACATACATTGTTTATCAACAATTCCTTATTTATAAACAATTTGCTAACCGCTAAATCTTCTTGATCACATTTCCCATAATCAATCATAGCCATCAGATCTTCAAACTTGACCAGGTTCAATGTATCCTTCGATCTGAAAATGTTTTACCTCACCTTGGAACTTGCATACATTTCTTGGAACTTGTGCTAGGGTATTACGGTTCAATCTGAGCTATAGATCTTCCTGCCGATCTTTCAATGTCATAGATTCTTAACAAACTTCATACACTTTGTATCAATCATTTAATCATATCCACCTAATTAGCTTCCTTCATTAAATAAAGCATGTATTCATCCAATGCATTCTGTTATTACTCGGTTGCAACTCGGTAAATACTAAACTTCACTCGATAGACATTCCGCCTTCATTAACCGATAGCGATAACCTTAGGGTTTACCGACTAGGTTCCTTAGGGTTTATCGACTAGGTTCTTTGCTCAGTAACATAGTATAGTATTAACCTTACAAACAATAGCATATGTAGGATATCAAAACAATCTAAACATCATGATCTCATCATTTTCTAACTTGGTAATAATTACCCATTGAATAACTTACCCCTCCCCTTATTCATCACATTCTTTCTGTGTCTTTTACCGACATCTTAATTCTCTTCAAAACATACTTCTTAAGATATGGCAACATCATACTAAATCAGAAAATCAATTTCTTGACATCAATGACAAAATAATATTGTTAATATAGTAAACATCCTTAATCAGTTATATCCATAATCATCAAAAACCTTCTCAATATCCTTATTGAAATGCAAACAATCTCTCTTTGTCTGTTTGAATGCCAACAATCTCCCCCTTTGGCATTGATGGCAAAACCAATTGATTCAGATTGCTGTGAGATTCTGAAATGCTCTCCCCATGTCATCAGTCTTCTCCCCCATACATTAGTCTTCTCCCCCTTTGACAACAATGCCAAAAGAAAACTAATACATAATTTCTTCCTGCGTGAAGTAATTCCTTTGTTGTTCGGTATCAACTCAGTCTCGGTCAGAGCATTGTCTATAATTCCTGTTCCCTATTTTGTTTCTTGCACACCTTTAGAAAACCTCCTAAAGTGTGTAAATCAGCATCAACTCCTAAAAGGTATTCTTTAGAGACATCAAATTGATGCTTTCACCAAACTCAATCAGTGAGTAGAAGATAGGGGTAGGACCCCTAACTTGCTTCTGAGATACTCAAAAGTGTCCCTTGGCAGTGGCTTGGTGAAGATATCTGCTATTTGTTCCTTTGTGCTAACATACGCCAACACCACTTTCTTCTCTTGAACTTCTTCTCTAAGATAATGATATTTGATATAGATGTGCTTTGTCTTAGAGTGCATTACACGATTCTTTGAAATGTTAATGGCACTATTATTATCACATAATATAGTTACTGGCTCGGTAACTTTCTCATTTATGCCTTCCAATAGTTGTTTGATCCATGCTATATTGGTACAATTCAATGTTGCAGCAACATATTCAGCTTCGACTGTTGACTATGAAACACATCCTTGTTTCTTGCTAAGCCAACTTACGAGTCTTTCTCCTAAAAAGAAAGCTCCACCACTTGTGCTTTTCCTATCATCTATGTTGCCTGCACAATTAGCATCAGTATAAACTTTTAAATCAAAATCATTTCCTTTCTGATATACTAAGCCATAATCCTCAGTGCCTTTCAAGTATCTAAAAATTCTCTTGATTGCTGTCATATGTGTTTCCTTGGGATCTACAGAAAATCTTGCAACTATACCTACTACATGTGCTATATCTGGCTTGTTGTGAACAACATATTGCAACTTTCTAATCATAGATGGGTAAAGTGTCTCATCAACAGATGCAGATTCATCATTCTTTGATAGTTTACAGTTGGTAGTCATAGGAGTACTTACTGGTTTTGAGTCCTATATTCCAAATTTCTTCAAGATTTCCTTTATGTACTTGGATTGAGTAATAAAAATCTCATCTTTCATTTGCAGTATCTGTAAACCTATAAAATACTTTATCTCACTGATTAGTGACATCTCAAATTCTTTGCTCATTTCATTTCCAAAGTTCTTGCATAGAGAATCATTTCCACAAAATATAATGTCATCAACAAATATGGCTGAGATCAATATTCCATTGTCTTCACCTTTCTTCATGTACATATTATTGTTTTCACTTGTTCTTATAAAACCAATCTTGATCAAATAAGAGTGCAATCTCTCATACCATGCTCTAGGTGCTTGTTTCAAACCATATAAAGCTTTGTTCAATTTACATACCTGATCTTTATTCTTGTCTTCAACAAATCCACCTCACCTTTTTCATTCAGCTTGTTTCTAAAAATCCACTTTGTACCGATTACATTTTTGTCCTTCGGTCTTGGGACCAGTGTCCATGTGTCATTCTTCTTGATTTGATCAATCTCTTCTATCAAAGCATTTATCCAATCTTCACTATTAAATGCCTCTTTCACTATCCTTGGTTCAAATTCAGATATCAGACATGTGTTCTGTCTCAGTTTGTTCCTTGTCATCATTGGATCATTCTTATCTCCTATAATTTGACTTGATGCATGATTCCTTCTGACATACTTGGCTAATATAAGCTCGATAGATTCTGTATGATCTTCTTCATCACTTGGTAACGGGATATTCTCTTTATTTCCTTCAACAGTTCTCTTGGTAGGACTTGTCAGTTGAACATAGACAAATTCATCATAATCTTCTGGTTCCTTGGAATTTCCTTCATTATTTCTTTTTGCAAATTCATCAATTTTCACATTTGCACTTTCTACTATTTTGGTAGATGATTTGATCAGACATTTAAATGCTTTGCTTCTAGTAGAATAACCTAGAAATGTTCCTTCTTCACTTTTTTGATCAAACTTTCCATTTCTATCATCTTTGTGAACATAGCATCTACTTCCAAAGATTTTAAAATAACTTACATTAGGTTTCTTGTCATACCAAATTTCATATGGTGTCTTCAAAGTTCCTTTCTTCAGTTGTACTTGGTTCAGGGTGTAAACTACCATGCTTATTGCTTCTCTCCAAAATGTTTGTGGCACTTTCTTTTCAATCATCAGGGTTTTGGCACAATCCACAATAGATCTATTTCTTCTCTCAGCTATCCCATTTTGCTGTGGAGTTCTTGGTGCAGAGACTTGTCTTTTTATACCATGATCATTGTAGAATAAGTTGAACTCATCAAAGGTGAACTCTCCTCTATCAGATCTAAGACATTTCAGTTGTCTTCCTGTTTTATTTTCAACTCTTGCCTTGTACCATTCAAACATTTGAAAAGCTTCTGATTTTTCTTTTAAAAACATTACTGACATCATCCTTGAATAATCATCCACAATTAATATGAAATACTTATCACCATAATAACTCTGAACTTTCATAGGACCACAAAGATCAGTATGCACAAGATCTGAAATTCCCTTAGAAGTGTAGGACTTACTTGTAAATCTTGATCTTGTCATCTTACCCATCTAGCATCCTCGGCACATAGCATTCTCAGGTTTCTCAAGACTCGGTAGACCTTTTACTCGATGCTTCTTACTTATTTTGATCAGATTATCAAAATTTACATGACAAAACCTTTTATTCTATACCAGGTATCATCTATCTTTACATATAGACACTTATTCCAAGTTGAGTCAAGGTGAAATGTGTTACCTTTTGTTTGTGTCCCGGTAGCTGCTAACTTTCCATGCTTGTTATGAACTTTGACAATTCCTTTCTGAAACTCTATTCGGTATCCTATATTGTTTAGTTGTGCTACACTCAACAAATTGTATTTCAAACCTTCAACCCAATAGACATCATTACATTTAGCATTGTCAAGAAGTGTTATGGATCCTTTACCTCTTACTAGACATGGTGCATCATTACCAAATCTTACATAACCTCCATCATAATCTTCTAACTTAACAAACTTGAGTTTGTCACCTGTCATGTGATGTGAACATCCACTATCTATTATCCAAGAATCATTTTTGCTTATGTGAGATACTAGGGATTTTTCTTCATACCTTTCTTCATCTGATCCATATTTGATAGCCACATAAACTACTTCCTCTGTATCAATTTCATCAGATTTATCATCATTGGATTCCTCATCAGCTATTAGGCATGACTTTTTATCTCTCCTTCTGAAGTCTCAGTGTCCTCTGTATTGGTTGTCTTTCTACCTGTCATCTCGATAATCTCTCTTTTCACTAGATTCTCTGTTAGGACAGTTATAAGCCAAATGTCCTATCTTATCACAATTGAAACATTTCAAAGGTAGTTTTCCTTTATACTTACCTTTTCCTCTCGGTAATATTCTGGCCAATAGTGCTTCAAACTCTTCTTTCTTTCTGATTTCCTCATACAGCTTGTGTACTTCTTCCATGTTCTTACGAAATCTTTCACTTGCTCCACTGTGATCCCCTTCAGAATACTTACTCAGTCTATCATTGTAATCATTAGATTTACCAAGTTGAAAAGAACTGAATGCAGATTCTACTTTATTTACCAAAGACCCATTGTTATCATAATTACTTAACTCAAATGCATGTAGCTTACTGATAGTAGCATCTAAAGAAACTGGCATATTGGGTACAAACCTCAATTCATTGATTGCAAAGACTTAGATTGCATAAGCTGGTAGAAGGGTTCTCAATAACTTACTTGTTACATCCTTTTCTTCAACAGTTCTACCTGCTCCTTTAATTTGATTGACAATCTCCTTTAGTCTTGTACGGTACTAGGTTATGTTCTCACCTTCATTCATCCTAATAGATTCAAGTTGTCCTCTTAGACTATCTACTTTTTCTCTTTAAACATGTTCAACATCGTCATACATAGATATGAGTTTGTCCCACATTGCTTTTGCATCACTGCAGCCTTCTAGATCATTAAACTCTGAATCAGTCAATGCTGATGATATCTCAATCATTTCTTGAGTGTGTTCTTGCTTTGCCTTTATCTCTTCCATTATCAATGGATAGGTGCTCGGTGTAATGAAATCATTCTCCAGATAATATGTTGCATATTCTCCAACTCCTGATAAGTGCAGCTTCATCCTTTTCTACCATGTAGAGAAACTAGACTTGTTCAGCTTCGGTGCATCCCTCTTATACATCTTTGGATCTTTGCCTCAAGTACCTTTAAACTTTTCTTCTGAAGTCCAAAGCTCTGATACCAATTGATAGTTCTGATACTAATTGTTAAGTACAGATGCCAAGCTAACAAGATGAGAGGGGGGGGGTGAATCATACAAACTTAAACTTCCATGAAATCAATAGATTCAACCTCGGTAGCTTTAACAGATATATGTAACCAAAACTGTAAAACATGCAAACTCATAAACAGATAACATCACAACACATTCAACACCAGATTTAACATGGAAACCCAAATAGGGAAAAACCACTATGGGATTTCAGACCCACTAAGAAATATACTCTTCTAGAGTATGCTTAGTTAAAAGCAAATCCTATTAAAGATTACAAACACATTGCTAGATGTGACCCAATTAAGGGATTTCCCTCAAATCTATTAGGATCTTCACTTTGTTAGAAGTGACCTTGTCAAAGGATTTCAAACACTCATTCAGAATGTTACCTTGCTAGAGGGTTTTACAAATAAGACTGTTAAGTCCACTTGGTTAAGACATTTTTTGTCACTTTACAAAATAACAGTAATAAGAATATATCTGCAACTTTGCATCTAAAATGCTAAAGCAGATTCTTATTTTCTCAATACTTCTTAGTCATAGGACTTATCTTATCCTTTTGCTGGGCTCTATACTTTGTTAATCAAATAGGTCTTCAAGCTTTTATGCTCGGTAATCACTATGTAGCATCCCTGTGCTTACATTCGCCCACATACATTGTTTATCAACAATTCCTTATTTATAAACAATTTGCTAACTGCTGAATCTTCTTGATCACATTTCCCATAATCAATCATAGCCATAAGATCTTCAAACTTGACTAGGTCCAATGTATCCTTTGATCTAAAAATGTTTTACCTTTCCTTGGAACTTGCATACATTTCTTGGAACTTGTGCTAGGGTATTACAGTTCAATCTGAGCTATAGATCTTCTTGCCGATCTTTCAATGTCATAGATTCTTAACAGACTTCATACACTTTGTATCAATCATTTAATCATATCCACCTCATCAGCTTCCTTCATTAAATAACACATGTATTCATCCAATGCATTATGTTATTGCTCGGTTGCAACTCAGTAAATACTAAACTTCACTCGATAGACATTCCGCCTTCATTAACCGATAGCGATAACCTTAGGGTTTATCGACTAGGTTCCTTAGGGTTTACCGACTAGGTTCTTTGCTCGGTAACATAGTATAGTATTAACCTTACAAACAATAGCATATGTAGGATATAAAAACAATCTAAACATCATGATCTCATCATTGTGTAACTCAGTAATAGTTGCCCATTGAATAACTTACTCCTCCCCTTATTCATCACATTCTTTCTATGTCTTTTATCGACATCTTAATTCTCTTCAAAACATACTTCTTAAGATATGGCAACATCATACTAAATCAGAAAATCAATTTCTTGACATCAATGACAAAATAATGTTGTTAATGCAATAAACATCCTTAATCAGTTATATCCATAATCATCAACAACCTTCTCAATATCCTTATTAAAATGCCAACAATCTCCCTTTGTCTGATTGAATGCCAACAATGGCACCTCATAATTATTACAAGGTGGATCATCAAAGACCATCCACCACCTCTGCCAAAAAAGATTCTTCATTTGCGCATTGGTACACCAATGTATGTGAAACCTCTTTGCATTAAGAGGTAATGGCTGACCAGTTCTGGGATCAACAAAAAGGGTAGATATCTGTTGTTTAGAAATATTTTTGTTTTTTACTCCATCGTATTATAGCCCATTGGCATAGAATTGACGACACCTATCCCTAAAGCTTCCCCATTTGGTAATTTATGTGGAAATAGCTATGGCACCACTAGCTAATGTTTCTAGGCTAGTGGCGAGGGATTGATGATGGTCAAGTTCAAAAGTTTTCAATTTTACAATCAGTCTATTGATTTTAGACGTATTTTCTCCTAACTGATTAATTAATTCTTCATGTGTTTTGGCTGTGCGGTCAAAAGGAGGAATTGGGGGTTGTTCTTGTGTGTTTTCAAGAGGTGCATTTGGTTGTTCTTGTGGGTTTTGAGGAGGTGGATTTGGTTGTTCTTGTTCTGGATTAGAAGAATCTGGTTTTAAAACAAAAAATGAAAAAACCTAATCAAAATTAATGAAATTAAATTCAAAATGTAAAACAAATTGCATAAACCGAAAAGAAAGACAAAAATAAACAAAAACTAACCTTGATCCATAGCCTGGAGGACAAATCTAGCACCCCGTTCACGGTTTAGGTGAGAAAATGGGGAAAAAATGAAGTTAAAAACGTGATTTACGGGTAAATGAGACCCAGTTTTTTTTTTTTTACTTTTTTAACCAGGCACCGCGTACGCAGTTTTATTTGGATTATTAGTGCGTACGTGCTCATTTTCCTATAAGCAGCACATATGTGCTCATTTTCCTAGGAGTAGCGCGTACGCGGTCATTTTCCTAAAAGCAGCGCGTACGCGGTACCTTTTCTAGGCTTGGGAAGAACAAACCTAAGTGTGTACGCGGGAATTTAAAATTTTAAAACCGCATACGCGCTTCTTATTTTTCCAAGTTTTTTTTGGTGGTGTCCACTTTTCTGACCACCATCTTTGTGCATAAACCCTTTTCTTTCATTTCTTGAAACCCTAGACCCATGTCAGTCATAAAATATGTCATAACCATAAAGGAACAATGAGGGTCCCTAAGTGCATGTAAAAGGGGGACAAATTTGTTGTTAAGGATAGACAAGCTCATGGTTGTTAGTGTTAAAATACTACCATTGAAAACTGATTTCAAAGCTAGGTACAATTAATCATACTTATCTTCATACTTGTGAAGGATGAAGATGTGAATCTAAATCAAGTGGAAAAAAGTGCAATGCAAGATCCAAATTCACATTCACACTCGTCCAATAAAGCCTAAGACCTATGCATAAAATCAAATTATAAAATTTAATACCATAGCAAATACCATAGATTTCTCAATTGTTTCTTGATGTTTTCTTGAATTCTTGAAATGTGGGTTGCTCTTAAAACTAGCATAACCATGATAGCAGGATGCAGAGGTAGGGGGTAAGTCACAATGGCAAACTCAACATACCCAACAACTCAGTAGGGCATACTTACTAGTCTACATCCTAAACCACTACAAGTTTGAGCCCTCGCATATAGGTTTGGAAATCCCTTGGACCTTGGATATCACCTTGGACATGTTGATTACATTGTTTTGAGAACATGAGAGAATACCACAAAATCAACTTTTTAATCCCAAATTTCTCACTTGCTCTTACTTGACACAAATCAATCCCTACCAAACTATACTGCCCATTTGATGGACAAAAGACACCACAAAATATTTCCTAAAGCCCTAAAATCCTTAGGCTTTGTTAGGAGAAAAATCCACAAGGTTGACACACCCTTTATACTAGTCTCTGAATAATAAAAGACTTTTATGTGAACCCCATTTGCAACATATAGATGATTGACAACAATGATTGTGACAGCCAAGTCACTTTAGACAATTGACAAGATATGATTTGTTTCCACTTATTCCCTGCCTCCAAACCCCTTTAAAAGTTGCCAAGGATCACTACAACCATATCTCAGATGTCCACCACATAATAAGATTATTCATTTCATCATACTCCCCAAATCTCAATCTTAATTTGTTGAGTAGGACAACCACACACTATCTAGGGAAAATCATAAAGTTCTTGATGATTTTCTCTACCCAAGGGCCAAAATAGCTTGTAAAGGGTTTTCACTAACCCTCTACACCCCTAACTACCTTCCTCCAAACACCAAGGGGGTCTATCTTGCACTTACAACTTCAAATCTGCCCTCGATGCTGCACTAGGTCTGATACATGACCAATATGATACCAACAGTGACCATTTGCACGTGCCAATGAATCTTGGAGACCTAAAAAGCATGAAAACATGAAAGATAATACCAATATACATGTTCCCACCCATTCGGGTGACTTTTCACTAGTGGGGATATGATTTATACATTTATTTTTATGACTGGATACCCTAACAAGGGTTTATGACAGTGTTTAGAAAAACTATGATAACTTGCTCAAATCAAAATGAAATTAAATCAAACCAAAGACAAACATTCATGGATTCATTTTTCTCTCATTCTCAATAGGTTTATAATACCAACAAAAATAATTTCACAACAAAAAAATGATGGAAAATAGACTGTAACATTATGAAAAAATAGTGAAAATTGCAGAAAATCTCCAAATTTTATTGACTTTTCCTTCAATACCTCCAAGAACCGATCCTATGGTCAATGAAACAAGGCTATTTATGTGTCTCATCAACCCTCCAACATCCATAACTGATATTTGAGGATTAACTAACATTGAAACAAAACTAACACACTTTTTACAACTTTGCAACAAAAGTTGCATTGACATATTTACGGTGATCTCTTGGTGACCACACCACAATTAGGACAATGATCTCAAACACACTTTTTACCATTCTCTTGGTCATTGTGCCTAGTTGAGTATGTGTTTCTTATGTATGAATCTTTTTTGAATATACAAATCTTAAAACAAAATACTAATTCATTTAGTTCAACAATTCTATTTTGACAAGTACTTCTTTATTTTGAAAAATACTTACAACCAAAGGGTTGTAGCTCAATTGACTGAGCATAATTGGTGAGGGTGATGGTATGTTTCTTGATTATACCATCCACAAAAGACTCAAAATTAAATGAAAATCTTTAATGAATATAGAAAGCTTACTATTATATATACTAATTCAATAATCCAACTGTTTTATTTTGAGAAGTAATTCATTCCTTTAAATATTATTAACAACCAAAGGGTTGTAGTTCAATCAATCGAGCATAATTGGTGTAGGAAATGGCATGTTTCTTAATTATACCATCCATAAAAGGCTTATACTATTATATATATAAAAAATTAATAATTCAACAATTCTATTTTGAAAAGTACTTAATTTAAAAATAATTAAAAATCAAATGGTTGTACTTAAGTTAGTTGACCATAATTGGTGAGGGCGATGATATGTTTCTTGATTAGACCATTCACAAAATGCTCAAAATTAAATGAAAATCTTTTACTCAAATACATCGTCAGTGGAAAGCTACAAAATGTCATTTTCATACATAAGCAAGACATACTCAATTGGGTACAATCACCAAGAGAACGGTAAAAAATGTGTTTGAGATCATTGTCCTAATTGTGGTGTGGTCACCAAGAGATCACCATAAATTTGTCAACCTTTCCTTCATTTAAACCAAGTAAACCTTTATGTATATGCATATGCATATGCATATGGATATGGCTATGTATATGGATATGCATATGCATATGTATATGATCTTTTATGAATATGCAAAGCTTACTATTATATATACTAATTCAATAATCCAACAATTTTGTTTTGAGAAGTAATTCATTCCTTTAAATATTATTAACAACCAAAGGGTTGTAATGGTTTTGGGTCCTTAAAACCTATTTTTCAATCAATCAGAACAACCAAAGGGTTGTAGTTCAATAAATCAAGCATAATTGGTGTAGGTGATTGCATGTTTCTTAATTATACCATCCATAAAAGTCTTATACTATTATATATATTAAAAAAAAAAATTCAACAATTGTATTTGAAAAATACTCCCTTAATTTAAAAATTATTAACAATCAAATGGTTGTACTTAAATCAGTTGAGCATAATTCGTGAGGGTGATGATATGTTTCTTGATTATACCATCCACAAAATGCTCAAAATTAAATGAAAATCTTTAATGAATACACAAAACTATATACATATGCATATACATATACATATACATATACATATGCATATGCATATGCATATACATCCACAAAATGCTCAAAATTAAATGAAAATCTTCAATGAATACACAAAACTATATACATATGCATATACATATACATATGCATATGCATATACATAATGGTTTACTTGGTTTAAATGAAGGAAAGGTTGACAAATTTATGGCGATCTCTTGGTGACCACACCACAATTAGGACAATGATCTCAAACACACTTTTTACCGTTCTTTTGGTGATTGTGCCCAATTGTGTATGTCTTGCTTATGTATGAAAATGGCATTTTGCAGCTTTCCACCGACGATGTATTTGAGATGTCTTTCATTTAGATATGGCATGAGCTTAGTCCTAGAGTGAGACTAGGGAGTTGGACCATCTCAACCATGGTGCGCTTGATCCTATTAGCTTGAAACCAATGCACCTCATATTAGCCTCAAACCTATGCCCCCTATTAGTAGGTGGTGGGGATACAATATCATTTGTTGTACATATCAATGACTAGATAATAATGTTTTTTTGATAAAAATATTATTATCGTCAGAATTATGACGGATACCAAGCTTTCCACCGATGATGAAATCATCGGACATACAATGTTCTCGTCGATGCAAAGGTTCTGGAGTCATCGTACTTCCGACTCAAACTACACAAACATCCGACAAGGATGCTGTACGTGCGATGACACTTCGTAGTCAGATGGTCGTCGATGCATATTAATGGATCGGTGACACAAGCATCAGATAAACAACATCACCATCGGTGCAAAGTTCCAAACTTTTGTTGATGTTCCAACGAATTCTACAGAAGCATCCGACGGGGATGCTGCATGTCCAATGACTTTTTTGGCCGGAAGAGCGATCATGCCCACCGTCGGCAGAGTCCATGAGATTTTCGTATTTCCGACGGTCAGGGGCATCATCAACAAGTCCAACGATGAGTTTTTTGATGACTTCTTTTGTCAGCACTCCAACGAAAATTAGTCGCAATTTCGACAATCGGCCATTGAAAATTAGCTCTGAATGTACTAGTGCTTGGTCTTCCTTTTCCTTGTTGGCCTTTCATGCAAACCATTGCTTATTCTATTGGCAAAGTTGTTTGCCTTGAGCCAGACCATTTTTTTAATGCTCACCCTCAAAAGAGGCTATGTGTTGAGGTCGACCTTTATCGTGACTTGAAGGAAACTATTGATATTCAAGTGGGTGGTAACACCTTAACCCAAAAGGTGCTTTATCTGAACCTACCCAACACTTGTTATTGATGCCAGTCGACGGATCATAAGATCAGGGATTGTCCCTTAGCAACTCTGAAATTAAAACCCCTTGTTAAGGAGTCTGGCTCTTGACCAGTGGAGGGAGCCAAGAAGGATAAATGGACCATTGTGGTTTGTAAAGGTAAAACCCCTGCGGTTTCAGCCCAAAAGACTCCCGTCAGTTCCACTTCTCAACCTACGATGGATCCTCCTGTGCAGTCTCTGTCCTCCCAAGCGGCTTCTACTCCAGTTTCAAACCCTTCTCAATAGGGGAATGCTTCTTCTGAGGGTTTTTCTCTCTCTCCTTTGGTGCGCACTCATGCCGTCTCTATGATTTCTACTCCACACTCTCTACGCCGGTCTTGCACTCCTCAAGCTGTGTATATATATACTGTTTATCTTAATAAAAAACTACTCATTTTATTTTTATTATTTTTACTTTCAATAAGACAACCCTTTAATGCACATTCATTCTAATTGTTTTACTTTAATAAGACAACTCTTCAATGTGAATTCATTCATCATCCAATCAGTTTCAAGTGTTTTATTCAATTATTATTTACATATCATTCTAGAGACAATGTATTTAGAGAACTAAAAGGATGGACAAATCGAGGTGCTTACGTGGAGGATTGCACCGCCCTCCATTGTCACTGGGCTTGGCATAATTTGGAGGGCAAAAATCTGTTGCAGTTACTCTCACAGTTCGAGACCCAGTTAAGCACCATTTGCTAAAAATACATTTTACTTCCAAACATGACCCGCATTTGCCTCCATTGTCAAATAGAGCGGTGCTCAGTGCTGTTGTGTAAACGCCCGCATATAAAGAGCGGCTGTTTTCATCAAAATAGCCACAGGCGCCGCCAGGAGCTTCTTTGTAGAACGTTGCATGAGCGAAATCCCACTTTGCTTTCACTGCTTTGCATGTCATCACCATTAACATCATGGTCGCTAGAAATCTCCAATTGATTTCCATTCTCTCTTAATTTGTTGTTTTTTCTCCTGTCAAGAAAAGAAAAAGTTTGATCAATTTGTTTAAAAGTAGAACATAATTTTTAAATTGATTAATTTTTGGATTATTGTGTAGGTTTTTGTTTGCATCCATGTTTCAGATCATACCCATCAGGCTGTAGGAGAAAACTGGATGGTGAGCTGAAACGTTGATGCAAACAAAAAAAATAGACTGTGATGATGGATTATAACATAAGATCAAAAAAACGTTGATGCAAACAAAAAAATGGACTGATGATGGATTATGGAGTCTGAAAGGTTGATGCAAACAAAAAATGAACTGTGATGAGGGATCATGGAATGTGATCTGAAATGTTGATGCAAACAAAAAAATAAATTATGATGATGAATCAGAGTGTGATCTGAAACATTGATGCAAACAAAAACCTATACAACAAAATCCAGAAACTAAAAAATAATCTTAATAAACTGTAGAAAATAAGATAAATGATATTTTACCAGAAAATTTTTACAAAAGATCGATTGTTCTTACTTCACCCTGTCATGTTTGTGGGATATTTATACATCCACACTAAAAGATGGTTTTGTAGATTGCATGAATTGTGGAAAAGATAAGCACGAATATTTAAAATATGAACAGGCCTAAAATACCACTCCTTTTAAACCAAACATTTGATAAATTATCTCCCTTGATTATAAAACATATTTTCATGAATTTATCCCTCTTTTCTACCTACATTCATTCACTTTATATTCATTTTGACGCGCTGGCCTTTAATTCCGGTTTTCTGCTCTTCATTAATGAGTTGTTCGCCTGTAAATATGTATAACTCAGAGGCAGACATTATTTTTCGTTAGAACTAATGTGATTGAGTAAAATAAATTTTAGAAAAGTTAGTTATAAAATAAATTATTTCATTTTATAAAAAGTTATTTTCTTAAAGTTCATATACAATTTTTTTTAAGTTTTTTAAATTGTAAAAATTAATTTTTGAAGATTTGATTGGCTAAAATACTTTTTCTAAAGTTTATATGCAATTTTTGTAAGTTATTAAATTATAAAAATTATTTTTTGATTTTTTGATTCCCTAATCTTTAGAGCCCATTTGAGGGATCCACTAAAAGATCTATTTTTTAGACAAAATTTTAAGTAAACATTTTTCATATATGCATAATATTTAATAGTTAAAAAAAAAACCAAAAAAAAAAAAAACAACAACACTTGAAACTAAACATAAAAAAAATTGTTTAGAAATAGATTAAATTTTTGAAATGGATAGGTTTTACAAATTTATAATAATAAATATTTTTATTTTTTTTGGCAAGGTGGCAATGCCACTTGATATATTTTATTAATAATAAATAATTTTTACTATATATTTAAAAACTGGTTCAAATTGAGCTCCCAGAGAAGAGAACCAGCAAGAAAAACTCTCGTCATTGCTCATCAACATGGTTATAGAAGAGAAGTAGTGAACAATCCTCTCGCTGGAGCTAGTTACAAAATAGAGATCAACAAAGGAGCATGCAGGCTCTTTTACACATAGGAATCAAAATTGACATGCCCCTGCACCAAAAAACAACTGCAACCAATATATATATATACTACAAAACACAGAGAATTTACAAGAAATGCAAGGTTCCAAAACATGACTGACACCAACGATGTGAGATCTGTGGTCCGCCATTATAGACAAATGCCAAAGGAGAAGAGGCGAATGCAAAATGCTAGAAATATATTATGTATTAGAAATATATTTAAATTATTTAAAAATTAATATATTAAATCATTAAAAAATAAAATAATATTATTATATTAGAACTTATTACATAATATATTTGATATGTGTGTATGAGTGATTTAAAAAATCATTGAAAATTAAAATATAATATTATTATATTATAATTTTTTTTTTGATAAAAGTGGATGAGACCACTAAAATTATATTAATTATATATATATATATTTTTACACGTGTCTGGTTCAAAGAGCACTGAAGGGAAAGAACTAGTAAGAAAACCCTTCAGTATTGCTCAAGAAAACATAAGCCTATCTACCCATTACAAAAAGCCCATAGGCATATCAAACCCCCCAGATACATTGCAATACATTGCCATCTACATTAGATATAAAGGAAACTGTAATAATCAGTCTATCAAGGAGCATCTGAAGATGGAGTCAAGATTGTCTACCAAAAATCAGTGCCATCACCCCAAAATCCAACCTGTCTAAATACCACAAGAATCCAAAGCTCTGAAGAAAGAAAAACTTAGAGCCATGAGAGAACCAAGAATAAGAGATCCTGCCATCACAAATATGGTGAGAAAACATAGACAGGTCCAAATAAGAAGCGGGTAAGGATATTGAAGACCCTCAGGAAGAAGGATGAGACCGAACCAAAGGATAATCCAAAGTAGTAACCAAAGGAGCAATATCAAAATAAGAAACCCTCTGCAATACCACATTAATTGCTCTTTCCAATTCCTTAGAAAAAGCCACCATCCACCGAATTTGGCAATAATTCTCCATAGAAAACAAAACATGATGTTAGAGTGAAAAGAAAGACAAAGATCGAATGAAAGCCATAAGTGTCCACCAACAAACAATAGAACTGAGAACGGGATCACCATGTCATAATTATCCCATCATGAAAGAAACCTACTAAAATGGAGATGGTCATGCAATGATAAAGCCAATGGATACCATAATATCCCCAATCATTAGAATAACAACCTGAATCATCGATAGATCATGATGCCAAATGAAGCGAAAAGAGAAACAAGTGCATAAGGTATGATAGCCTAATGGAAAGCCATCAACCAACCAGTCATAACAAAAAATGATTACCAAAAATAGAAGATCAAACAGATATTATACAAGTACCCTTGTTGCCGCACAGATACTGATTAATATGTAATGATTTCCATAAGCCAATGATATCCCAAACTTACAAAAGAAGTTCAAAAAATCCTGCCAACCAAGATAACCAAAAGCCGACCACTCAAATGAGAAAGAAAAATGCCACCATCCAAACCAAAGAGACCCCTCTTGCCCCCGAACTTTGTGCGAAGAAACTACCAAATATGACTACAATAGGAATGCTACCATAAGGTAGGACAACATCCCCCCTATAGCCATATAAGGAAGTGACCAACACATAAAGCACAGAGACATGAGAAGGTACACATACAATAGGTCCAACACCTTTACTACAAATACTAATGAAGCATAGATAGTGAAGTAGGTTTTCAAGAAGGAGGACCACCTATTAAAAAAGCATCTCCATGCAAGATGTAGGAATGTTTGAGGGAGAGACCTCCAGGAAATCAACACCCTCAACAACAACCTTATTGGCTAAAAAATCTGCAATGACGTTGATTTCCCTAAAACAATGTGAAATAGAAAAAGTGGAAAAGCATTTTAATTGCTGAAGAATGTGATATAAGAAATATTGAAGATGCCAAGCTAGACATTTCTTAGCTACAATCACTTGAAACACCACCATGGAATCACCTTCAATAATAATGTCTTTAATGTTTAATGAAAGAGCGAGATCAAGCCCAAAGGATAAAGCCTGAAACTCAGCCATGTTATTAGTACCATCCCCAATTTGTTTACCCACACCTTTGATGACTTTCAAAGAATGATAAAAATAACTACTCCAATAGCAGACTTTCCTGGATTCCCCTTGGCAGCCCCATCAAAATGAAGTTTGAATGAAGGGAATGGAGGGGGAGTCCATATGGCCATTTTTCATTTAACCAAAGAAGATAGACCTCCTGATACATCCCCATGGGAAGGCATCAGGTGAAGTGCAGACCATTTCCAAGTAACCTGATTATCCCAATGAGAGAAAGAATTGAGATGACCTAAGTTTTTATGAATGAAAGAAAGTACCACCTCATTGATGGAGGTTTGAATTTTACTAATTACTTTAGACAAAGTGGCACTTTTATGATTAAAAATTCTACAATTTCTTTCAAGCCAAAGATTCCAAATCACCAATGATGGGGCCACAACCCAAAGGGATGAATAAAATGATGAGGAAAACAACAAGGGCCAAACCATGAAATGTGAAAGTAGATTGGGACCTATTGCAGAAGACCAACCAAGCATGCCAAATAACCAATACCAACACTCATAAGAAAATGGACAAAACAAAAAAATATGGTCCATAGATTCCATACAATGACCACAAAAAACACAAGGAAATACAATTGTAATCCCATGTCTGTCCAAACGCATCCCAGTTAGAACCTTATCTTGGACTACTAGCCAAGCAAACGACGCTGCTTTAGGAAGACAAGCCAGATGCCAAAAGACATTAGTAGGCCAGCAAGGGGATGGTGAAGTCTGAACTAAAGAATTATAACCGTCTTTAACTGAATAAGAACCAACAGCACTCTTAATCCAAATTAAGGAGTCCTCTTTATTTTGGAAAACAAGGGGTCTTTTGTGAAGTTCTTCCACAAAAGCCAGAATAAGATTATTATCAACCGAAAAGGGAGGGATAATCTTCCATTTCGCAATCACACAAGGACCACTTGAGACAATGTCGAAATAATCAACAACAAAAGGCCCCCAAAACTTTGATAGAATACTAGACAAATGGGACCAGTCTCAGATAGCTGAAAGGGAAGAGTGCCCATTCCAGACTTTATCCCAAAACCAGACTTTCTTCCCATTATTGACAACCCAGGATAGATGTGGTAAAATAACCATCCTACATGAAACCAAAAAATTCCAAAAAGCCAAACCTTTTGGAAGAGATGAAGTAGTAAAAATCCTTTCTCTGGAAGCACCCCTTAAATACTTAGCAAACATGATGGCAACCTATTTACTATGAGGGTCAACATATAACTTCCAAAACAATTTTGCCCCCAAAGCCTTATTTTGAGCCACTAAATTATGAATGCCCACACCCCTCAGCGCTTTGGGATGACAAATTTTGTCCCAAGCCAAGAGAGAGATCCTCGGCCTATCACCCAAGTTATCATTCCAAAGAAAGGTCCTAAGGGAGACCTTAATGTTCTTAATAACTTGGGGGGGAGCCTAAAAAACCAACATCAAATATGTGGGGATGGCATTCAAAACTGACCTAATTAAAATAATTTTACCAGCCATCGTCAGCCACTTATGATTCCAGGAAGATATTCGGGAGGATATTGTATGAACAACTTTGTTCCAAAAGGAAGCCTTATCCAACCCTAGAAAAAAAGGAATGCCTAGGTATACACATGGGAGGGTCCCTACTTGATAATTCCAAAAGAGGACTAGTCTATCTTTAACTAGAGGGGAGACATTCACAAAAAAGACTTTGGATTTATGATTATTAACACTTTGTCCAAAAAAAGCTGCATACTCATAAATAATTTTCTTAATAACACGAGCCTCCCTTAGAGAGGCTTCCCCGAACAGAAGCATATCATCCACAAACAAGCAATGGGATTGCGGAGATAGGAGGCCATCTATTATAATACCTGACCATAAACCAGATGATGTAGCATTAGATATGGCCCTACTTAATGTTTCTGCCAAAAGAATAAATAGAAAAGGAGACAAAGGATCCCCTTGCCTAAGTCCCCAAGAGGGAGCAAAAAACCTTGACGAGGAACCATTAACCAAAACTAAAAAGCAAGCAGAAGATATACAAGAAAATACCCACTTAACCCAACAACGCAAAAAGCCCAGATGATATAAAACAACCCTAAGAGCTTGCCAATTAACCCGATCATAAGCCTTTAGCATGTCTACTTAAGTATCATAGTCAGAACCTTTTGTTGAGATATGGAGTGCAGAACTTCATCAGCTACAGTCATGCCTTCAGATGTTTCCAAGCCAGGTACAAATCCTCCTTGTTCTAGGGAGACAATCCGAGGGAGGAGCTTAGAGAGCCTAAATGAAATTGCCTTAGTAAAGATTTTATATAAAGTAGTACACAAAGTAATCAGATGAAAATGCAAGAACGAAGAAGGATTATCCTCCTTTGGAATGATAGCAATAAGAGTAGTATTAAGCTCTCTAATAATAGACCTATTTCTTCTAGATTCCTCCAAGGCTAGCAATGTGTCATTACTTATAAACTCCCAACACTTTTGAAAGAATAGTGGCGTAAACCAATCCAAACCCATCCGGACCCGGGGCTTTCTCCAGATGCATGGAGAAGACTATTTCTTTCAGTTCAGCTAAAGTAAAGGGAGCCATAAGCTTCTTATTATCTTCTAGAGAAACTAAAGAGGAGATCGATTGCACAATCTCATTATCTAACGCAACTGGCTCGGCTGTAAGAAGTGACTTAAATAACCTAACCGCTTCGGAAGCAATCTCTTCCTCATCCACCAAATTGTTTCCATTAGAGTTAGTAATATAGGAAATTTGATTCCGCTGTCTCTTGAGCTTGGATGAGGAATGGAAAAACTTAGTAATTCTATCCCCTGCGGAGAGCCAAAGATCTCTAGACTTCTGCCTCCAATAAGATTCTTCCCTAGCCAAAGTCTCAGAAAGTTGAAAGTTCAACAATTTCAATCTATCATACAAAAGAGAGGACATTCCTAAAGCCATAATGCTCTTATTAATTTGTTCAATTTCTTTCTAAATCTTGGCCCTTTCCTCAAAAATGTTCTTGAAATGCAATACATTCCACACCTTAATAATCTTATGTTTTAAGAAACCTTTCTTCTTAACAAGCTGAAACATCTGGGATCTAGGAAAGAATGGAGCAGAACACCACCATTGCTTTAATGAAGGAAGGAAAGATTGATCCCAAAACCACATTGGCTCAAACTTAAAAGGTAACTTTCAAGGAGCCCTGTCCTCAAAAATAGTAAACTGGATAGGAAAATGATCAGAACCAGTAAAGGGGAGAACTGAGGAAATAAAGTCCTGTCTTGAACTAAACCAATTTTCTGAAACCAGAAAATGATCCAGTCTCTCAGAAATTTGGCAAAAGTCCCTACGAATGTTGGTCCATGTAAATGTCCCGTTAAGTGGTTTACAATCAACCAAATTTAATGACTGAATGAAGAAGCAAAAATTTGACATAGAATGCTTATTAGGGATGATTCCCCTAGTTGTTTCATTCAAACTAGTAATTGCATTAAAATCCCCCCAAAAAATTAGAAAAACATTACACAGCGGGGCAGCAAGGGAGGCCAAAAATTCCCAAAGGTTTCTTTCATCTAAAACCCCAGACGACCCATAAACATTAAAGAGCCAAAATTTTAAGTTAGATATCCTACTTTTGACCAAACCAAGCATCCGGTTAGATGAAGAAGCAATTAATGAGAAATGAACACTAGAATCTTTCCAAAGAAACGCAAGACCCCCAGAAGCCCCTGAAGAGGGAGAAGCACAAAAATTCCACCCTCTCCAGGAAGAGAATAACCTATCAGCTGAAGAGAGATTTAACTTAGTTTCTTGTACCATGACCACATCACACTTCATTAAGTCCAATTGAGACTTAATCAAGCATCGTTTGTTAGGGGCACATTCCAGGATAAAATCCTCATTGGCTCTGAGGGGAAGCATATGCTCCCCTTGAGACTTCCAAATAAACCGGAGAAACCTTACTTGCCAAAAATGTCTTGTGAAGACTACGGGGTAAGTGCACAAAGATGGTGGTCGGAAAGGTGGGTATAAGTGGACACTTTTTTTCTAAAATCAGATGAACCTGAACTTGAAGGCAAAATTTGAAAGTCATCCACTCAAGATATGAAGATAATCAAAGAAGAAATATTGTAGTACTCTAAATCTAGTTTCCAAACTACTGAACATTTTCAAAATTGGATAAGATTAAGGGGGTCAAATCCTTCATGCACAAAAAATTGACCCTGATTTTTTCTGAAAAACATAACATAGTGTGTGATGTGCGCATCAAAAAATTCATAGTTAGATTTAGTATTTTAACAAATCCTTTGGCAAAAAGATAGCTAAGAGTGAGAACTAGAAGATGTGTATTTTTTTTAATTTTTTGTTGAGTATTTTTTTTAATGATTTTTCCAATCGGGCACATCCTAAAATATTAGGTACCTGTTTGTGCGCAAAGCATAAGTTGCACTAACCAAATCAAAAATACAATTTTTTTTTTAAATTGTAAAGAATCAAATGAACTACAATAATATATAATTTTTAAAAAATTTGGATAAGTATATCAAAAGTTATTCAAAAAATGGTGCGCCTATGTCTGTGAGAACTATGGAGACATTGGTAAAAGAAATTCAATAATAATATGTTATTGTTGTTCAAATTGAAAAAAAAATTATATGGTTAGAAAGCTCAGAAGATGGGTGAAAATATGGTGGCAATTTTAGAAATACCCACTTTATGAAGTGTAAACCTGATGATGACAAAGTTGATAAACCAAGTTAATAAAATAAAACATGTCAAAAATGAGAGAAATGGAGGGAAATCAAATTTCCAAACTGCAGCTTTGTCATCCAGACCTATTTCCAAGCCTAAACAGTCAAAAGCACATACGGGGTACTTATGGTTTAAACAACGCGTACGGGGTACCTATAGTGTAAGCAGCGCGTACACGCTATTGTATACTATGATATTCTATAGATAATATGTGTATATACATATAATATATGTAATATATAATATGTGTATAATATGATATTGTATATATAATATGTTTATATACATATAATATATGTATATATATAATATATTAAACATATATATACACATGTAAGTGTATTGTCTCCCCCTCTCAAACGCATACAAGGTGCCTCTCTCTCTCTCTCTCTCTCCCCTTCTCCCTTCCTCCATACCCCATCCCTCTTTCTCTTCTTCTCTCCCTCCCTCCCTCCATACCCCACTACAACTATGTGTGCACTTCTATCAAAGTAAGTGAATTTATTTCTTGTCTGCAACTTCCTCTTTGATTTTTATCATGTATCGTCTCCTAAAAAAATTGACTGATGGATTTGTGTGTGTATATTGAATAGGAGGAATAGTGTTTGAAATTGAACCATGGGTGTATTACCGTCACAAACAAGGAAACCTGTAGCAATATTCTTCTCGAAAGAATTTTTAATGAGCAGAGTAGATGTGGAAAATAGTGGACCAACAAAGCAACATGATGAGTCAGAGTACCTACAATATATTTTTCAGAAGGAAACAACAGGTGGGAAGAGAAAGAGGGAGAGTAACATAGATGATGTCATGTAGAATGATAGTGGTGGGTATGCAAGAGTTCCCATATTGTTACACAATGCCTGTCACCTAAAGAAATTAAAGTTTGTTGTATGCATGGCAGTAGTAGTCTATGATGATCATCACTTGTCAAACAACAATCAAGTGTGTAATTCCTATAGTCACAATCGAGATCAGTCTTACAACCTTGAAAATTTAATAGCATCATATGTTTTACAACTTAGGCAGTACTGTTAGGGTTAGGTCAAGCTCTTACACTTGCTTTTTAGTGAAGCCTCGTTGTTTGTTTGCTTGGAGTCTCATTGTATGATGTTCTATTCATAACTTTAAATTTAATATATCATTTTATTAACCCACCATATGACCTCTTAGGTGTCATTAGAGGTCATATTGTTTCCTAAGAGGTCATATGGTATCCTGTGACCCCTTAAGATCCCTCCTCTTTCCGTCCCCCTACTCTCTCTCTCTCTCTCTCTCTCTCTCCATCTCCCTTCTTCCCTCTCTCCCTCTCCCTTCCTCGATACCCCTTCTTCTCTCCTACCCCCCTCTTCTCTCTCTCTATCCCTTCCTCTACCTCTCTCCCTCTCTCTACCTTCCCTCCCCCCTCTTCTCTCCCTCTCTCCCTCCCTCTACCTCTCCCTTACCCCCCTCTTATCTCCCTCTCTCCCTCTCTCTCCCCCCTCCCCTCTCCTCTCCCTCCCTCTCCCTCCCCCCCTTCTCTCTCTCCCTCTCCTCTCTCCTCTCCCTCCCTCCCCCCTACTCTCCCTCTCCCTTCCTCAATACCCCTTCTTCACTCTCTCTCTCTCCCTCTCTCTACCTTCCCTCCCCCCTCTTCTATCCCTCTCTCCCTCCCTCTACCTCTCCCTTCCTCCCCTCTTCTCTCCCTCTCTCCCTTTCTCTCCCTCTCCCTCCTTCCCTCTCTCCCTCTCCCTTCCTCCATACCCCTTCCTATCTCCCACCCCCCTCCTCTCTCTCTCTCTCTCTCTCTCTCTCTCTCTCTCTCTCTCTCTCTCTCTCTCTCTCTCTACCTCTCTCCCTCCCCCTACCTCTCTCCCTCCTCTTCTCTCCCTCCCCCTTCCTCCATACCCCTTCTTCTCTTCCATCCCCCCTCTCTCTCTCACTCTCTCTCTCTCTCCCTCTCCCTTCCTCCATACCCCTTCTTCTCTCCCACCCTCCCCCCTCTTCTCTCCTTCTCTCCCTCCCTCTACCTCTCTCCCTCTCTCTACCTTCCCTCCCCCGTCTCCCTCTCTCTCTCCCTCTCTCTCCCTCTCCATCTCTCTCTCTCTCTCTCTCCCCCCTATCCCCTCTCTCTCCCTCCCCCATCTCTCTCTCTCCCTCTCTCTCACTCTCCATCCTTCTCTCTCTCTCTCTCTCTCTCTCTCTCTCTCTCTCTCTCTCTCTCTCTCTCTCTCTCCCTCTACCTCTCTCCCTCTCTTTACCTTCCCTCCCCCCTCTCTCTCTCCCTCTCTCATCTTCCCTCCCTCTCCCACTCTCTCTCTCCCTCTCCCTCCTTCCCTCTCCCTCTCCCTCTCTCTTCCTCTCTCTATCTCTCTCTCTCTCTCCCTCCCTCTACCTCTCTCTCTCTCTCTCTCTCTCTCTCTCTCTCTCTCTCCCTCTCTCTCCCTCTCCCTCTCCCCTCTCCCCCTCCCTCTACCCCTCTCTCTCTCTCTCTCTCCCTCTCCCTCTCTCTCTCTCTCTCTCTCTCTCTCTCTCTCTCTCTCTCTCTCCCTCTCCCTCTCCCTCTCTCTCTCTCTCCCTCTCCCTCTCCCTCTCTCTCTCTCCCTCTCCCTCTCCCCTCTTCTTTCCTCCATACCCCTTCTTCTCTCCCACCGTCCCCTACTAAAACTATTAGTTCACTGCCCTGCTATAACTTTTTAAGGAAAAGGAGCGCGTACGTGGTACTTGTTACTCATAAGCACGTACGGGGTACTATTCCCATTATTCGTTACCCTGCAATAACATTTTTTAGGCTCAGTAGTGCGTACGCGCTACTTATTAGTCCACAATGGGAAAAAAGAATATCGTTGGGCTTGTCAACATTTTATGGTCTAACAGTGCATACGCAGTTATTAATGTAGTGCGTACACAGTTTATAGACATAGTTTTAGTTGCCCAATGGCCTCAAAAGAAGTTTTTGAGGTCATTGAAGGCCCCATTGGAACTATGTCTGCACTTCTATCATTGTTGTATACATAAAAGTAAGTGAATTTTTTGTTTTTGCATGATTTCAAATGATTGAATTATTGTTTTTATTAGTTTTTTGTTTTTGCATGGTTTCAAATGATTGAATTATGATTGTTTAATAGTTTGATTCCAAAAAATAGTGATAAGATGCATATTTATGGTTATTTGTTTATTTATGAACTTTTATTTACATATATATGTAATATGATTCTATTTAGGTCACCCATATCAACCATGGGAAAGAACAAGCAAGGAATGAAGAAACAACGAGAGGCTCAAAAGGAAAGACAAAGGCAATGTATGAAGAAATTATGTGACATAAGAACAATGGGAGAAGAAGGTATGGTATGACTCTCGACGTTCAGGCACTTTGGGATGTAGGACAAGGGCATGCCTAGCATAAACCTACCCACCCAGATGCGCTCACGATGTCGGTTTGTGCACATGATGAATTGAATCAATTCTAGCCCAATCTTGCAACTGACGACTTTTGCAACAGGTGAAAAAATGCTACCAATCAAAAAATGGCTCTGAGTCATCGAAAATAGAGATAGGCCATTATAGAGGAGCCTCACGTGACCCCACGAGATCAAACAGATCGACCATATGTATCTTGGATTGGAAGAAATAGTTTGTCAAGTTTTGACAATTTTTTGGACTCAAGGCACTTGAGAAATAGCACCGGTACGGAATGACTCTCGACATTTAGGCACTTTGGGATGCACAATAGGGGCATGCCTAGCATAAACCTACCCACCCAGATGTGCTCATGATGTTGGTTTGTGCACATGATGAATCAAATCAAGTCTAGCCAATCTTGCATCTTTTCATTGCATGCAATTGATGGTTTTTGGAGCAGGCGAAAAAATGCTACCAATCAAAAATGGCTCTAATTCATCAAAAAACGAGATAGGTCATTATAGAGGAGCCTCACATGACCCCATGAGATCAAATAGATCGACCGTATGTGTCCTTGATTGGAAGAAACAGTCCGTCAAGTTTTGACAATTTTTTGGACTGAAGGCACTTGAGAGATTGCACCGGTATGGTATGACTCTTGACATTCTAGCATTTTGGGATGCACAATAGGGGCATGCCTAGCATAAAACTACCCACCCAGATGCACTCGCGGTGTCGGTTTGTGCACACGATGAACTGAATCAATTCTAGCCAATCTTGCAACTTTTAATTACATGCAACTAACGGTTTTTAGAGCAGGCGAAAAAATGCTATCAATCAAAAAATGGCTCTGAGTCATTGAAGAGATAGGACATTATAGAGGAGCCTCACGCAACCCCATGAGATCAAACAATTCAACCATATGTGTTTTGGATTGGAAGAAACAGTTCGTCAAGTTTTGACAATTTTTTGGACTCAAGGCACTTAAGAGATCGCATCGGTACAGAATGACTCTCGATGTTCAGGTTCTTTGGGATTCATAATAGGGGCATGCCTAGCATAAAATTTCCCACCCAAACGTTCTCGCAATGTCAGTTTGTGTACACAACGAACTGAATCAATTCTAGCCAATCTTGCAACTTTTCATCGCATGCAACTGATGGTTTTTGGAGCAGGCGAAAAAATGCTACCAATCAAAAATGGCTCCAAGTCGTCAAAAATTGAGATAATTCATTGTAGAGGAGCCTCACGTGACCCAATGAGATCAAACAGATCAATCGTATGTGTCCTAGATTGGAAGAAACAGTCTGTCAAGTTTTGACAATTTTTTGGACTTAGGGCACTTGAGAGATCGCACCGATACGGTATGACTCTCGATGTTCTAGTGCTTTGGGATGCATGATAGGGGCATGCCTAGCATAAACTTGCCCACCCAGATGCGCTCGCGACATCGGTTTGTGCACATGAAGAAACAAATCAATTCTATCCAAATCTTGCAACTTTTCATTGCATCCAACTAATGGTTTTTGGAGCAGGCAAAAAATGCTACCAATCAAAAATGGATCCGAGTCATCAAAAACTGAGATAAGACATTGTAGAGGAGCCTCATGTGACCCCATAGGATAAAATAGATCAACCATATATGTCCTACATTGGAAGAAACAATTCGTCAAGTTTTGACAATTTTTTGGACTCAGGGCACTTGAGAGATTGCATCGGTACAATATGACTCTTGACATTCTGACACTTTGGGATGCATGAAAGGGTCATGCCTAGCATAAAACTGCCCACCTGGATGTGCTCATGACACTAGTTTGTGCACACGATGAACAAAATTTGACCATTGCGAGCGTGAGGGTTCTCTCGCACCAAACACATTGTTGTTTATATTCATATTGTCAATTTTTTTTGTTTATATTCATATGGTTGATTACATATGCAAATATTCATTTAAATTTATAAAAGGGAAGCCACCAAATACAGTGAATACACAATAATGAACTGAATACAAGGAGTTTTGTAGGGTTAATTCAACATTTTAGAAATTTTATCAAATCATATTCCACAATTGCAATGTTTTATATCATATATTTTTGTTGTTTATATTCATATTGTTGATTACATATGAAAATAGTTATTTAAATTTATAAAAGGATAACCACAAAATACAATGAATACAAAATAATGAACTCATTACACATTTATTGGATCGAATATCATTATTTATATATATAAAAAAAGGCATGTTTTCCAAGTCAATACAAGTATTACAAAAATATGGCATATGCCATGTCCAAATCGATATACAATAAAAATGTAGAATATATCTACATGTATTGGTCATTCTATGACCAAAACTAACACTATATGATCCTAAACTTGTGGTGGATCATCAAAATCAAGCCTCTTCGATGTAGTATGCATCTTTGTAGATGGCTACAAAACCACATTTCAAAAGCCAAGTTAGAATTCCTTTGTAGAAAATAGTTCACAATTAACAACATAAATATGCATTTCACTTTACTTCCTTTGCAATTGAAATGTAGATTACCTCATTGGTTGATCTAGGAGCTAATGTCTTCGCTCTCCTCTCCTTGTCACTCTTAGGAGTTTTCTTGAAGACATACTTAAATGGATCTACATTATGGCCGTATTGCGAAGGGGTCTATTGTAGATTAAATGTACAATTAATACAATGTACTAATATAAATATATCAAAAACACTTAAAAGCTATAATATAGAGAACAATGACGTACCTGTGCCTGAGATGCTTCTCCAATGGATTGAGGATGGCTCACCATCGATTTAGAAACTATCGGTATTACCTATACAAAAAATATTCAAAGATTAAATACAATTAATATAATGATAAGTATTGAAGGTTAAAAACAATTAATTTTACATATCAAACAAAAGTGTATCAGATCCTTAGATGCTTCTCCAGTGCAAGGAGGACGGTTCGCCATTGACAAAATCGGTATGCATATTTCTTGTATGAAAAAATTATAAGATTATAATATATCACAAGTTTACATGTACGCATGCATATAATCATGAAATCAAGAAAATAAAGTAGAGATACATACCTCCACCCTCTCTTGATCCACAGGCGAATTAGGTGCATTCAACAAATCCACAAAGCTCAATGGCCGTTGTACATGTAAAATAGACAAAAAACACTAATCAATCTACAAACCCCAACTAATACTTGAATTCAACATTTTCAAACAATTGTACAACTAAAAATGTGTTCAATTACCTTCTTCCCATGTTTTGGCATCTTCGATAAATTCTTTTTCTTAGGACGAGCCCTAGATGCGAAGGGGGTACCCTAAAAAAACAAAATTAACATGAGATATTAGTACAGATAATAAATTAAACATAATTATAAAAATCAAAAATGAAATGACTTGCATATTCCATCAAAATAATACATAAAAAGAGTTGTACAAAATATGATACCGTATAGCCTTGTAGGCCAAAATCGATCGCTAAGAGCGTGATGTCATCAATCTGGGACATTTCGTCCCCTTTCAACACCTACAAACTAAAAATTGAACCAAGCATTAAAGATAGTTAGTATATCTTGTATTTTTTTGAATTCAAAGTGTACTATGCTATTTTAACATGTTACAAAATTTATACCTCAGGCATCGAAATTGCAGCTATAGTAACTGGGGGAGGTGTATGGGATATCATTGCTGCATCCTAAAAAGCATATTATTTGTCTCAATTTAAATCAATGTATAAATGAAAATTCATTTATGTAATTACAAATTTAAAGTGACTGATAAATAAAATGTTATGAATTCAAATCAACACACTTGTGTCTGTGGCTCATGGGCAAATACCATGTTCATCAACTCATCTGTCAGTGCAACATCCTCAACTGTGTGAGCTTGACATCTACAACCACAAATCGTGCACAGATGATATGATGATCCATCTGCACCAGCTGCATCATCTATCTCCGACCATATCCCTAAGCAACTGACACACATATGTTGGATGGGCTCTCTATCGCCCTCTAATGACTCATCATCCAATATAATAGGGTGTGCTAAAGATGTCCCATGTTGGATGATGGCACCCATCAATTTTGTGGCCACCCTAAGAGTCTGTAGCTCCATCAACTCTTTCAGATCTAATGGGACAACATGATGCACATTGGATTTGGGTGCTAGGGGGTGGTGACTCTCTGCGGCTAATCGCCTATGGGCTCTAGGTCTATCTTGGGCAGAGCCACCACCTCTTCCATGAAACTCTCTCATGTCAAAATAGTTTGGCCGCACATTGAGCACAAACTCACAATATATTTTTCTCAAAAAATATAATGGTACCTCATAATTATTACTAGGCGGATCATCAAAGACCATCCACCACCTCTGCCAAAAAAGATTCTTCATCTGCACATTGGTACACCAATGTATGGGAAACCTCTTTGCATTAAGAGGTAATGACTGACCAGTTTTGGGATCAACAAAAAGGGCACATATTTGTTTTTTAGTTAATTGTTTTTTTTTACTCCATCGTATGATAGCCCATTGGCATAGAATTGATGACACCTATCCCTAAAGCTTCCCCATTTGGTAATTTCTGTGGAAACAGCTATGGCACCACTAGCTAATGTTTCTAGGCTAGTGGCGAGGGATTGATGTTGGTCAAATTCAAGTTTTCAATTTAATAATTAGTCTATTAATTTTAGACATATTTTGTCCTAACTGATTAATTAATTCTTCCTGTGTTTTGGGTGTGCAGTCAAAAGGAGGAATTGGGGGTTGTTCTTGTGTGTTTTTAGGAGGTGCATTTGGTTGTTCTTGTGGGTTTTCAGGAGGTGCATTTGGTTGTTCTTGTTCTGGATTAGAAGAATCTGGTTTTTGAATCAAAAAATGAAAAAACCTAATCAAAATTAATGAAATTAAATTCAAAATGTAAAACAAATTGCATAAACCGAAAAGAAAGACAAAAATAAACAAAAACTAACCTTGATCCATAGCTTGGAGGACAAATATAACACCCCATTCGTGGTTTAGGAGAGGAAATGGGGAAAAAATGAAGTTAAAAACACGCTATTCATGGGTAAATGAGACCCAGTTTTTTTTTAAAAACGTTTTTTACCAGGCACCACATACGCGGTTTTATTTGGATTATTAGCACGTATGCGCTCATTTTCCTATGAGCAGCGCGTATGCACTCAATTTCGTAGGCATAACACATACGCACTCATTTTCCTAAAAGCAACGTGTACACGCTACCTTTTCTAGGCTCAGGAAGAACAAACCTAAGCGCCTACGTGGAAATTTATAATTTTAAAACCGTGTACGTGGTGCTTATTTTTCCATCTTTTTTTTGGGTGGTGTCCACTTTTCTGACCACCATCTTTGTGCACACGCCCTATGCTTAGTCACCAAGCCTCTTTTGACTAGTGGACTAAAAGGTTTTTTGGATCTCTTCTTTCTGGAAGTTTCTAAAGAGGAAAGAAGACTCAACAGACTGAATTCCTACATCAATTTCTAGTTTAGTTTTAATAGATTTGGGTTTCTAGCCTCTTTTCCTAGGAGTTGACAAAGAGGGGTTTGTACTAAAGGAAGACCAGTATTGCCCAAAAAAGTGTCTAGAGGTAATCTATTCTCTAGAACCGAAGCCACCCGACCCACCCTATCCTAAGGAATGAGAGCCGAGGATGGCCCAAGATCTGATTGCACTATGGCTTTATCCAGATTAAGAATATCAAAGGAGTTTGTAGTAGGAAAAGCAGCCAAGTCATTTTCCAGACTACCCAAACCAACTAAGATTGAAGAAATCACTTTATTTGCAAGATCAGAATTATGAGAGAGCTTATTTGTATTAGCAATATCTTGCACTTGAGCAATAAGCTACTCATCTAGGACAACATCAACACGCCCAAGATGTTCTGAGGTTTTCAACCCTTCAAGACATTGTATCTCAGACCCTAAAAATTTCCCAAACTCAGTAGATGATTTTCCCAAAGGTAAAGTATCATTAGGATCAATAGATTTATTCAAAAGAGAACCATTCATGCACCCAAACTTTGGGGAAGGAACAGAATGCAGGGAAGCCTCTACCGAAGCTTCGAGCATGAATGTAGTCTTCTTGGGGGGAGGTAAATTATCAGCAGAAACATCTAAGTGGTTCTTAGTCCAAACAAACAACTTCGCATCCCTATCAAAAGATGAATCAATACCACCTAAGCCAAATTGAATGGATTTCATGTGAAAAATAGAGGAGAGTCCATAACCACTGAAGGAGAGCCAAAATTTACAGAGTCTTTTAACAAAGTTTGACACCAAAGACCAAAAGGAGACTGAATATTACAAAACTTCGGTGGAGAAAGTTTAGGTGAGATTAAAATACAAGTTTTTACCACCACTACGCCATCCTCAAATTCTAAATGAGATAACAAAAATTTACAAAAATAATCCCATTCTTAGTTAAAATATCATATTCAACAAATTCTGATGGCAACAAAGGAATTTTAAACCAAGTGGGGACGTGTTTTGGACCAAACCTAGAGGAAGTAAGAAAGGGCTTCCAACTTTCTACATAGATTAGAATTTTTCCAAGCCAGAAAAATGGAACACACAATGCCTTATCTCTAGCAGATGTAGAATCAAAAATAACAATGAACAAACTTGCAGAGAGGACATGGAAATATAAAGTGCCATACCAATGCGCATGTATTTTATAATGGAGCTTAGAGAGAGGAAGAGAGTCACCCAAAACCTGGAAAACAACTACCAAAGCTCGAAGATCATGCACCTTCTTTCCTAAAGAAACATCTGAGGCATCAATTAACAGAACCAGGGATGAAGCAGGCTGTGAGGGAAAAACAACATTCGGCTCTTAACCAACCGAGCTCTTGTTAAATGGCTATGAATTAGCATAGTCACTCAGTAGGCCAAGCCGAGCCTTATTATTATAAACCCTGGCATGATGAAACTTCTTTTGGCCATTCTTTTGCCAATTTTTTAAATTATGACCCTGATTTCCATTGCACCGAAAAAATCCTTTAAAATACATAGAGGAAGGAAACTCAGATATGATTCCCCCGCCATCGCAAGCAGGCAAAACTAGGGCATCAACCCATTTTCCTCTACGAAAACCCACTAAGAAGTGTGTCTAGCATGCATGCCAAAAGGATCTTTGGGGGGAGGTGGATCTGCCATAGCCTTATCACCCCAGCACTTCCGCGACTACATGGCGAGCGCTCCTCTCCAAATCTCACACCTTGAAAGCTTGCACCCAGAAAGCTCGCTAGATTATTTAGTACAAAATATATTTAAAACATATTAAATTATTAAAAAATATAATTATATTAAACCATTAATAATCAAACAATAAATTATTATATAATAACATTACATTTTTAGATAACAAAAATAAGAGAAAAATCATTTAAATGGTGAGATCAATACTAGTGGGAGGCAGAGGAGGATCTTGGTCATTTGATTTACCCATACATCAGTGGGGTCTAAGATGACATCAAGAAGGGATCATCCCCCATCAACACTCGCTTCTCCCTCCTCTTTATCTTCATTCCTCGCATGTGAAATTGCTAGAGTCATTCAAGGGAACCACTTTGAAGAGTCTGGCCAACCACCACCACCACTAGCTAACAACAAACTATTGCCACCACCAATAGATAGCCCCACCTCAATTGTAGGCTACCTAAAGGCAAAACCTATATGTGGGGGAGAGGCAAAGCACTACTAAGCCATGCTGCTCCTACCACTAAAGTGGTGGTGAGGATCCTAGTATTATGGTGACTAAAAATGTCGATAAAAAGGCTCTAGCCACATCTATGACTATGAGGTGGAGAACAACCATAGGAAACAAAACTATCTAAGGGGACCCTAGCCATGGTACAAGGGGCATTGCCCCAATGATCTAGTAACTCTTGGAGGTGAGCCACTTAAACACCACTTTATTTTCTTGAACTTGAATTTGAAGCATAACATTGTTACAAATAGAAGCTTTAATAAAGAGTGAAACAAAAGTATTAATAGAGTTGTGAGCAGAAACAAGTAGCATTCTTATCTTTTCATAAGGAAAAAAAATCCCATGTTGAAATCATGCCAAATTTGGGTATACTTGAAGGGAATGTAAGGTCAACCCCTTAAAAGAACCATATGCACTATGGTTTGTTGTTGAATGGACAATGAGGGTCCAAAACTTCCATATGGCTGAGGGGTAAAAGTACAAAGCCATGTCACACTTTTATAAAGAAAATTGCCCATGTTAATTCAACTCGTTAAACTGAATCACTAGAAAGTGATATATATATTTTGAATTTTGAAATGATGTAAACTAATAAAATGTATATTTTTTAGTATATTTTATGTTTTTATTAAAAAGAATTAAAAAACTATTTGAATATAATTTTTTTAATAAAATAAACACTAAAATTTAGTTACTAATAAAATGCTAAAATTAGTTACATAGAGCATCGCTCTTTATATAGTAAATTTACCTTTTATTTCTTCATTTTTTTGTGCATTGATAACTTGAAACTTTAGTGCATGGATATATTTTTTCACTATTTTTTATAAAATATATATTTTAAAGTAAATTTAAAAATTTGTATGTACTAAAATATAACTCTTTCTATTTGACATCACCTTTGTCTTAATGATTTATCCAAAATAAAAAAGAATTGTATCATCTTATTATCGATTCTTTTCTCTAATGCATCACATTTTAATTTTTTTAAAATAAATTTTAGTATTTTTCTTTGACAAGATAATTAAAACTATTTATTAACACAATTCAAATTTTACCACATTGGGCTATTGGCTAAGGCTTGTTGGGAATGAGCTCTGCTAGGGTTTGAGGTTGCGTATTCCGTCCTATTTGTTTCAAACCGTATTTACTGCGGGATTTTTGTGTTTATTATGGCAATGACCAACTTTAGCCCAGCAGTTGATGCTGGTGCTGGAGTTGTTGCAACAGACCCTCACGGCGCCACTGAGCAAACACCCTCGCAAGTTTGTTTCGAAAGTGTTTCGCGAGGTTTGTCCTCGCCTGATGTTGTACTTCCTGTTCAGGATTTTGACAATGTCTCTGACTGGCTTGAAAAATGTACTTTGATAGGTTATTTTGTGGGTAGGATCCTGTAGACACCTAAAATTGTGCAGTCTAATTAAATAAATATTTTATTTATTTAATTACTTTAGCCAAATTCTTCTATTAATTAAATAAATCTTTATTTATTTAATTAATTCATTTATCTTCTGCTAGCCTTATTTCTCATTTAAATAAATGCTTTTATTTATTTAAATTATCATTTTCCTAAATTAAATAAATATTTTATTTATTTAATCGAACCCACTTCCTCTATTAATTAAATGAATCTTTATTTATTTAATTAATTCATTAAGCTTTTCTACCCATGACACATGTCATTCATCTCTTAATTCCTACACTACCTACCCCCTTTCATTATTTTATTATTTTCTCTACCTACCCTCTAATCATAGCCGACCTCCTTTTACACCTCTCAATCTTAGCCCTCCATTTCATATGGTGTCTTCTATATAAGGAGATGCTTCCTTCATTATCAACCCTAACTAACTACCCCACTACTTGACTACACTACACTTTTCATATGCGATCCTACTTGCAACCACATTTCGTTCTTTGTTGAGCTCTTATGCACATATAAAATCTGAGAGCAAATATATCAAGCAAGATCAATGGAGATAGGAAGAATGGAGATTCAAACCCTATTGGACATATGATGGTATAATCTTTGTAATTTCATTTGATTTGCATTGTCTTAGGTAATCTTCATATGTTATGATGGATCTTTGTTGTTGTTAGGCTAGGGTTTTTGTGGTTGAATTCATTTAGTCTTTCAATATTGTTATTATTGTTGTTATCCATTTTCACCATAAACAGATCCCTCTTGAAAGCATGCTTCATGATTGGGTCACCAAAGCCTAGTCTCCTCATGGAGTTAGGCTTGATGGTGTCTAAAGTCTCACGAAAGGTTTTTTTTTTTGTTTCGCTTTTCAAACCCTTCCCATGTAGAGGCTATACTCTCCCATGGTCCGTGGACTATTAGGTCATCCGTTTTGGTTTTCCAGCATTGGTCTCATGATTTTTCTGTCTCAAATGACAAAAAATTGTGAGTTCCAGTTTGGGTTGAGTTCCTTGGTCTTCCTTTGCCTTGTTGGCCTTTCATGCAAACTATTTCTAAGTCTATTGGCAAAGTTGTTTGCCTCAAGCCAGACCATTTTTTTAATGCTCGCCCTCAAAAGATGATATGTGTTGAGGTCGACCTTTCTCGCGACCTGAAGGAAACTATTGATATTCAAGTGGGCAGTAACACCTTCACCTAGAAGGTGCTTTATCTGAATCTTCCCAACACTTGCTATCAATGCCAGTAGGCAGATCATAAGATCAGGGATTGTCCCTTGGCAACTCCGAAATTAAAACCCCTTGTTAAGGAGTCTAGCTCTCGATCGGTGGAGGGAGCCAAGAAGGATGAATGGACCACTGTGGTTCATAAAGGTAAAACTTATGTGGTTTCAGCCTAAAAGAGTCCCATCGGTTCCAATTCTCAACCGACGATGGATACTCCTATGCAGTCTCCGTCCTCCCATGCAGCTTCTACTCCCATTTCAAACCTTGCTCAATAGGGGAATGCTTCTTCTGAGGGTTTTTCTCACCCTCCTTGGGTGCACACTCCTCAGGATGTGTCTGCGATTTTCGCTCCACATTCTCTACATCGTTCTCGCACTCCCCAGGCTATGTATATATAAACTGTTTATCTTAATAAAAAACTACTAATTTTATTTTTTATTTTTTTTTACTTTCAATAAGACAACCCTTTAATGCACATTCATTCTAATTGTTTTACTTTAATAAGACAACTCTTCAATGTGAATTCATTCATCATCCAATCAATTTCAATTGTTTTATTCAATTGTTATTTACATATCATTCTAGAGACAATGTAATTAGATAACTAAAAGGAATATGAATTTGCATTATAATTCCCAAGCTTTCTTTTATTTATCTAATGATTGAAGAGTTTTGTTTCAATTAATTATAATTCCCAACCTTTGCTTCTTTTTGTTACTTTTTTTCTTTTTTATTTAGTGACTAGAGAATTTTGTTTCCATTCGTTTCCATAGCCATAACAAATATCCAATCAAGAAAATTAATCTTGGAGAACATAACCATTACAATTTAAAAATCTCATCCTTAGTAGTTAATAATTAGGGAGTTTAATGAATTAGAAAACAAAACAACTACATAGTTTCTCAAAAAGAACCCACAAATCATTGGATAGATTTGAGCACATGGAAGTGACCCACAACCATGAACTAAATCCAGTCTTCGACAAAGTTTCCAAACTATTCTAATTACTAGGCAAAATATTAATAGAGAAGTTCTATTGATAACCTCAAAGCAATTGAATTCCAATGTTACATCAAAATCATCTATTTGAGATAAGTTTAAACAATGATCAAATACATTTTAGATTTATTAATTTATTCTTGCGATATACATACTTTTGTAGACCTGTTCCTAGGAAAACATAACCATTGCAAATCTCATCCTTAGTAGTTAGTGATAAGGGAGTTAGATGAATTAGAAAACAAAAGAACTACACAATTCTCAAAACAAATCCACAAATTGTAGAATATATTTGAGCACATGGAAGTAACCCACAACCATGACTTCAACCCAACCCTCCACAAAGTTTCCAAACTATTCTAACCAAAAGGCAAAATTTATTAATAGACAGGTTACATTGTTAATCTCAAAACAATTGAACTCCAATATTACATCAAAGTCATCTATTTGAGATATTTTGGACCAATGATCAAATATATTTAAGATTCATCAACTTATTCTTGAGATATATATCTTATGAAAACTTGTTGTATACATTTATTAAAGACTAAACAAGTTTCTTTTGACTTGCACTCTTAAAATCACCAATAAAAGACATCAAAGAAACTTGAATCTCTTTATCAAAAACTTGGTTTTTGTTAAAGAGATCCAAGTTTCTTTGAACTTGGATCTCTTTAACAAAAACCAAATGCTTTAATCTAATGGTTAAGCCGAAACAAATGTAAGTTGAGGAATGATGATCAAGGCTGGCCAATATAGGTATTCCCAAACACCCAATCATGGGGAGCAGCATTAATGGATGTGTGAGACTTCCCATCACTAGTAAGGACCCTAAAAGAAAGAGCTTGTCCCTGAAGACGAGCCTGAGTGAACTCCCAATTGTGACCCCAATTCCTCCTCATGGGAAACCAGGAAGTGTTGGCTCCCTTGATACTCACACTCACAGCCTGTCCATCTCCACCCACATTCCACACCAAAACCAGAAGAAAGTACGGATTTCCCCTAATGGTGAACCGAATTCCTCCCTTGAAAAGACATTTGACCTTCCTATAGAGCACAGGCACAATGCCCCCCTCATAAACTGCAATATGTTCAAATGCAGGGATGGACAAATCGAGGTGTTTTCGTGGAGGATTGCACCACCCTCCATTGTCACTGGGCTTGGCATAATTTGGAGGGCAAAAATCTGTTGCAGTTACTCTCACAGTTCGAGACCCAGTTAAGCACCATTTGCTAAAAATACATTTTACTTCCAAACATGACCCGCATTTGCCTCCATTGTCAAAAAGAGCGGTGCTCAGTGCTGTTGTGTAAACGCCCGCATATAAAGAGCGGCTGTTTTCATCAAAATAGCCGCAGGCGCCGCCAGGAGCTTCTTTGTAAAACGTTGCATGAGCGAAATCCCACTTCGCTTTCACTGCTCTGCATGTCATCACCATTAACATCATGGTCGCCAGAAATCTCCAATTGATTTCCATTCTCTCTTAATTTGTTGCTTTTTCTCCTGTCAAGAAAAGAAAAAGTTTGATCAATTTGTTTAAAAGTAGAACATAATTTTTAAATTGATTAGTTTCTGGATTCTTGTGTAGGTTTTTGTTTGCATCCACATTTCAGATCATATTTCAGATCATATTTCATGATTCATCAGACTGTAAGAGAAAAATGGATCGTGAGCTGAAACGTTGATGCAAACAAAAAAAAATAAACTGTAATGATGGATTATAGAATGTAATCTAAAACGTTGATGCAAACAAAAATAATAGACTGTGATGATGGATTATGGAATGTGATCTGAAAAGTTGATGCAAACAAAAAATGAATTGTGATGATGAATCATGAAATGTGATCTGAAATGTTGATGCGAACATGAATCATAAAATATGATATAAAACATTGATGCAGACAAAAACCTACACAACAGAATCCAGAAACTAAAAAATAATCTTAATAAACTGTAAAAAATAAGATAAATGATATTTTACCTGAAAATAATTTTACCCAGGTAAAATTCAGCACAGAAGAAATTTTCTCTCTTGCAAAGTATCGATTGTTCTTACTTCACCCTGTCATGTTTGTGGGGATATTTATACATCCACACTAAGATGGTTTTGTAGATTGCATGAATTGTGGAAAAGATAAGCACGAATATTTAAAATATGAACAGGTCTAAAATACCACTCCTTTTAAACCAAACATTTGATAAATTATCTCCCTTGATTATAGAACATATTTTCATGAAGTTATCCCTCTTTTCTACCCACATTCATCCCCTTTATATTCATTTTGAAGCGTTGGCCTTTAATTCCGGTTTTCTGCTCTTCAATAATGAGTTGTTCGCCTGTAAATGCGTAGCTCAGAGGCAGACATTATTTTTCATTAAAATTAATGTGATTGAATAAACTAAATTTTTTATTTCGTTTGGTTGTTATACATTCTAGATCACTTTTTTAAGGATTACCACCTGTATTTGCAGATTAATAGAGCATGCGGATATTGAAATTTTAACCAAACTGATGTATAAAATAAAATTTGAAAATTGATTGGTAATAAAAATTTATATATATTTCACCTATATTTGTAATTCAATTTTTTATTTATGTTTTTTCTAGTATTTTGAAATTATTTTACTTGTCATTAGGATAATATTATGCAAATTGTTTAATTCTTATTAGTTGAATTAGTTGTTAAAAAAATTATTTCATTCAATAAATAGTTTTTTTTTTAAAAGTCATTTCAAATAGAAGAACACCACATAAAGGTGACACTCTACCACTGAGTTATATCTCTTTCCTATCCTCATCTAGAAGGGAATTGTAAGAACTTTTCATTCCCCAAAAATCGAAAATGAAACTATATTATTATTCCCCGGAAGTTATATCTTGTTTTCATACTCTTTCAAAACCTCGTTAAAAAAGAATGGAATCATTCTCTAACTATTTACAGATTGACATTTAATTGCAAGAAAATTTGTAACTAAACTATGTAACCTAGTAGGCAAAGAGTTTTTTTATTTTTCTATTTTGCATAGACTTATTCTATTTAGATCCGCATAATAGACTTAAAAAAAAGAATTGTTTTTCCCTAGACTTTCTTGGTTTACATTGCCGATTGGGGCACACAGCCACTCGGATCCTATATTCTATTGATACCATTCTATCATTGGCCATCGAAATAATCCTCAGAAACCAAACCATGCCACCCAAACTAAAGCACAAAAGTAAAGATCTTTCATCAAATCGATTCCTAGTTAAATAATGCATAACTACATGGATAAGCTGACATTAAGTTGTCAATTTTGAATTGAATTTGTTATTCAAAAAAAATAAATGATATTTCGAGATATAAATAAAAAAATTAGCATGTTAATAACAAAAATGGAAACAATGTGATGCGCTACAATGTCTCTCGCCCAAGCATTTTTGAAAAACCCTCGCAATGACTCCTTTGCTGTGTTGGACCCTGTGTTGGGCAGTGCTACTATGGACGTACCTGGTGGCAGATCTTTGTGGCCCTCAGCTTCGCTGGACTCTCTCTCGGCATCCCCTACTGGCGGCCCTGCCTCCTCCCTAGTGGGCAATGTGGATGCATGTCCCTCTGCCTCTGTCGCTGGTGGTCTGCAAGGTGCTGGTCTCCCTCCTCTTGTAGTTTCTGACAGAGGCTCTCTTTCGTCTTCACCCACACCCTCTACGCGGGGGTTTCGGATTGGGTCCCCCATGACTGGTGTCTCTAACCTAGCTTTGGATTTGGAGGCCCTTGCTACTGTTGTGTGTGATGCTCGGGGTGAAGCTGCTCTGCCCAAGCCCTTTGCTGGAAAGCGTAGCTTTGCTCGTGTGACTAAATCTGTTGCCCAGCCTTCCAAGGGAGTTCATCCTCTCCCTTGTGCCAAGACCTCTCCTATTGTGGTATGTGGCCGAGAGGTTATGGAGAATGTTGACTTCTATCAACGCAACACTTTGGTCTGTAGATTTACTAGGTTTTGGCCTTCCCTCCCGAACCTTCATCGCTTGGTGAGTGATTCTTGGAAGCCCCTTGTTTCTTATGGCATTGAACTTTTCCCTTGTGCGAAGGGATTTTTCATTTCCTCCTTTACCTCTACTCATGAGCGTGATTTGATTTTGGGAAAGCTTTGGACTTGGGGGGATCACTCCCTCTCTATCAAGCCCTGGACTCCTTCCTTCAACCCCCTTACAGAATCTCTCTTTGTTCATCTGGTTTGGGTCTGCCTCACCAATCTCCCCCTCCATTTTTGGGAACATTCTTGTTTTTAGGCCATCGGTAACTCCATTGGCAACTTCTTGAAGGTTGATGATGCCATGTTCTCCATGGGTCATTCTACCTTTGCTCTCCTTTTAATTGATGTTGACATATCTCTGGCCCTCCCTAGGGATGTGGTTCTTATGGTTGGAGATAGGCCTTGGACCCAACCATTGGATTATGAGGGCCTCCCTTTTCACTATTGAAGGTTCTTCTCAATGGGTCACCTTGCTTCTGACTATTCTCTCTCTCGTCGCAAAGGTGTTGCTACTTGGTGGAAAGATGCTACAGAAGACCACTTAATGATTAATGCTTCAGATTCTGTTTCGGTTGATTCATCTCATGATGAGGTACCCCTTACTGCTGATGAAGGCCTAGTTGATATTACTGTTGTGGTGGACCCTTCCCCCTTGGTTCATGCACCTGTCGCTCCTGCTCCTCACCTTCACTCTGCTCCTGGGGTTTGTTCTCTTGTTGTTGATCCACTACAACAGCCTGTTGCGGCTCTGCATCAATAGTCTGACATTGACCCTACAGGGTCTTCCCCGCTTGATTCTTCTTTGAAATTACATAATGATAGTGTTGCATGGATGGTTTTTTGCCATATGAGGAAAGGAAAATCTAACCCCCTTTCCCAAGTCCCCCCTAGTCAAGTTTTGGGTTTCTCTCCCCCCTCTTGATTTGGGTTGGGTTGTTGATGGTTTGACAGGTCAATTTGGCCTGTCCGACTTTGTTCTTTTGGGATTTTCTCCCCTGCTTGGTCTTTTTATCTTTGATAGCATTTGGCTTTGTAAAGGGTCAGCGTCCTCTTTAATGTTGCTTTTTTTATTAAAAACAAAAATGGATAAAAAAAGATTGTCACTCTCATTCCTTTTAATAGAGAATGAAGAATTAATCCTGAAGGATTCAGAGAGCTTTTTTGTTACTATATATATATATGTATATATGTATGTATGTATGTATATATGTATATATATTATACTAATCATTCGTGTTAAAACAGGAAAACCACTGAGTCAAGTTTCCATAATGAAGAAAGGGAATACTCAAAAAACAAAAATGTCCTCAAAAGAATTGAATGAGAAGCCATATGAGGAGAAATTCTCATGTACGGTTTTGTATAGTGGCAGTAAAGATAACTTTATTGTCAACTTTTCCACTATCACCCCTAAAAAACCAAACTCTACCTTACATAAAGTCGCTAGAGTACGATTAACCTCTAAATATGAAATCACTGCTTATATACTTGGTATTGACCATAATTTACAAGAACATTTTGTATTATTAGTAAGAGGTGGAAGAGTTAAAGATTTTCCCAGTGTTAAATATCACATAATTCGAGGAATCTTAGATGTTGTCTTAGTAAAAAATCATAAACAAGGGCGTTCTAGTGCATTGTATATTCTTATCTAAGATTTGTATCATTTTATGATGTTGCCATGTCAATTGCTAAAAATATGTAAAGTTTATGGCTAACCCAATAGCGAACATTTCGTAAGGGGACTAGAGCAGGCTAAAACAAACTAATTTGTAAGGATATTATATGTCTAAGGTTTAATATTGTATTGAATTCATTTCATAATTTTTCCCTTGTTGTAGTGTGTGTTAACATATAAATTGGAAATGTCTTGACCTTTTTGGAACAGGTTCAATTCAAATAGAATTGAGTTAAAACACCTTCTTCTTCTTTTCTTACTCTTTTTTTAAACCTAAGGACTTAATCGTATAGATATAGAAAATACAAGATTTCTAATCATAGCAAAAGAAAGGAAACTGATACTCAATATGAGAATGAGTAAACATAATTCAAATGCATAAGAATGAATATCTAATATATGCAGATGGAATCATGTGGAAAGTCGTATTCGATGAAAGTCATATGTACGGTTTGGAGGGAGATCTTTGATACCTTTAGAGATCCACCCTACAGTATGGAGTTAAAAAACCAAAATAACTAATTATTAGTCTTTATGAAATAAATTTATGAACCTTTTTCACACTCATGTCATGCCAAAGTACTGTAGAAAAGAAAATTGAGAAATTTGATCCGATTTATCATAATTGATTAGTTAACATGGTCGTTAACCATATTCTTAAACACGAAAAAAAATCATTAGCTTATCGACTTTTTTATCAATCTCTAAAAAAGATTCAACAAAAAATAGGGAAAAATCCACTAATTGTTCTATGCCAAGCAATACACAAATCAACTCCCAAATTGATAGTAAAATCAAGATGTGTAAGTGGATCCACTTATCAAGTTCCCATTGAAATAAAGAAGAAAGAAGGAAAAATACTTGCTATTCGGTGGTTATTAGAATCATCTACAAAACGTTCTGGTCGAAATATGAATTTCAAATTGAGTTACGAAATAATGGATGCTGCCAGAGAAAAAGACAATGTTATACGCAAGAAGGAGGAGATTCATAAAATGGCAGAATCCAATAAATCTTTTGTGCATTCCCATCAACCCACTAACTATATAAATAGATCCACGGATTTGTTACATTCTGGCCAATAACAGAAAACTTATTTTGTCAAAATTTATCCAAATTTTATTTTATTGAAACGAAAACGAAAGGAAAAGAAGAATGAAAAATAAATCGTAGATAAATGATAATAAGGAGATTATGAATGAATATTCAATCTTATTCATCAGGTTTATAGAAATTTTAAAGTTTATAATAATTTTTTTAAGTTTTTTAAATTGTAAAAATTAATTTGGAAGATTTGATTGGCTAAAACACTTTTCCTAAAAGTTTATATGCAATCTTTTTAAGTTACTAAATTGTAAAATTATTTTTTGATAATTTGATTGGCTAATCTTTAGAGCCCATTTGAGGAATCCACTAAAAGATCCATTTTTTTAGACAAAACTTAAGAAAACATTTTTCATACATGCACAATATTTTATAGTTAAAAAAAAAAACACTTGAAACTAAACATACAAAAAATTTGTTTAAAAATAGATTAAATTTTGGGGACACTGAAATCTTGCCACCATTTGTCGTTCCCTGTAGCCCTGCTTCGAATGCCCTACCACCCTACACTGTCATTTTGCCACCATCTTCCATTCCTTAAAACCCTGTTCTGAAACCCGAGAATGTTCGAACCTCCTCCCATTGTTCCTGATGTTTTGAAATGGATAGGTTTTACAAATTGATAATAATAAATATTATATTGTATATTAGAAATAAATTGAAATTATTTAAAAATTAATATATTAAATCATTAAAAAATAAAATAATATAATTATATTAGAACTTATTACATAATATATTTGATGTGTGTGTATGAGTGATTTAACAAATCATTGAAAATTAAAATATAATATTATTATATTATAATTTATTACAAAATATATTTAAAAAATATTAAATATTAAAAAATATAATTATATTAAACCATTAATAATCAAATAATAAATTATTATATAATAACATTACATTTTTTTATGAATACGTGTGTCAATTACTATTAATTTACAAAAATATACACATTTTTAGAAAAATATATAACACGAGGTCACCCCTCAAAGTCACTTGAACAGTTCCTAGAAGTTAGATAACAAAAATAAGAGAAAAATCATTTAAATGGTGAGATCAATACTAGTGGGAGGCAAAGGGGGATCTTGGTCATTCAATTTACCCATACATCAGTAGGGTCTAGGATGACATCAAGAAGGGATCACCCCCCATCAGCACTCATTTCTCCCTCCTCTTTATCTTCATTCCTTGCTTGTGAAATTGCTAGAGTCAATCAGGGGAAACACTTTGAAGAGTCTAGCCAACCACCACCACCACTAGCCAACAACCAACTATTGCCACCACTAGTAGCTGGCCCCACCTCAGTTGTAGGCTACCCAAAGGCAAAACCTGTATGTGGGGGAGAGGTAAAGCACCACTAAGCCATGTTGCTCCTACCACTAAAGTGGTGGTGACGAGCCTAGTTTCATGGTGACTAAAAATATTGATAAAAAACCCTCTAGACACATCTATGTTTGTGAGGTGGAGAACAACCATAGGAAACAAAACTATCTAAGGGGACCCTAGCCATGGTACAAGGCATTGCCCCAATGATCTAGTAACTCTTGGAGTTGAGCCACTTAAACACCACTTTATTTTCTTGAACTTGAATTTGAAGCATAACATTGTTACAAATAAAAGCTTTAATAAAGAGTGAAATAAAAGTATCAGTAGATTTGTGAGCAAGAAAAAGTAGCTTTCCTATCTTTTTATAAGGAAAAAAAATTCCCGTGTTGAAAGCATGCCAAATTTGGGTATACTTGAAGGGAATGTAAGGCCAACCCCCTAAAACAACCATATGCCAAGAAAAATGCTCTAGTGAAAAAGGGGCAAAATAAGTTATAATTCTAACTCCACAATCATTGAGCATGATGACAAAACTAGAAGAGGTGTTTAGAAGACTATGGTTTGTTGTTGAATGGACAATGAGGGTCCAAAACTTCCATAAGGCTGAGGGGTAAAAGTACAAAGCCATCTCACACTTTTATAAACAAAATTGCCGATGTTAATTCTACTCGTTAAACTGAATCACTAGAAAGTGACATATATATTTTGAATTTTGAAATGATGTAAACTAATAAAATTTATATTTTTTAGTATATTTTATGTTTTTATTAAAAAAAATTTAAAAACTATTTGAATATAATTTTTTTAATAAAATAAACACTAAAATTTAGTTACTAATGAAATGTTAAAATTAGTTACATAGAGCATCACTCTTTATATAGTAAATTTACCTTTTATTTCTTCAATTTTTTGTGCATTGATAACTTGAAACTTTAGTGCATGGATATATTTTTTCACTATTTTTTATAAAATATATATATTAAAGTAAATTTGAAAATTTGTATGTACTAAAATATAACTCTTTCTATTTGAAATCACATTTTGTCTTAATGATTTATCTAAAATAAAAAAGAATTATATCATCTTGTTATGGATTCTTTTCTCTAATGCATCATATTTTGATTTTTTAAAAATAAATTTTAGTATTTTCTTTGACAAGATAATTCAAATTATTTATTAACACAATTCAAATTTTACCACATTGGGCTATTGGCTAAGGATTGTTGGGAATGAGCTCTGCTAGGGTTTGACGTTGCATATTCCATCATGTTTGTTTTATACTGCATTTACTACGAGATTTTTGTGTTTATTATGGCTCCGACCAACTTTAGCCCAGCAGTTGATGCTAGTGCTGGAGATGCTGCAACGGACCCTCATGGAACCCTCGAGAAAACACCCTCACAAGTTTGTTCTGAAAGTGTTTCATGAGGTCTGTCCTCACCTAATGTTGTACTTCATGTTCAGGATTTTGACAATGCCTGTGACTAACTTGGAAAATGTACTTTGATAGGTTATTTTGTGGGTAGGATCCCTCCTGAAAGCATGCTTCGTGATTGGGTCGCCAAAGCCTGGTCTCCTCATGGAGTTACACTTGATGGTGTCCAAAGTCTCACGAAAGGTTTTTTTTGTTTCTCTTTTCAAACACTTCCCATGTAGAGGCCATTCTCTCCCATGGTTTGTGGATTGTTAGGTCATCCCTTCTGGCTTTCCAGCATTGGTCTCGCAATTTTTCTATCTCGAATGACAAAAAATTGTGAGTTCCAATTTGGGTTGAGTTCTTTGGTCTTCCTTTGCCTTGTTGGCATTTCATGCAAAACATTGCTCAGTCTATTGGCAAAGTTGTCTGCCTCGAGCCAGACCATTTTTTTAATGCTCACCCTCAAAAGAGGGTATGTGTTGAGGTTGACCTTTCTCGTGACCTGAAGGAAATTGTTGATATTCAAGTAGGCGGTAACACCTTCACCTAGAAGGTGCTTTATCTGAACCTACCCAACACTTGTTATCGATGCCAGTCAATGAATCATAAGATCAGGGATTGTCCCTTGGCAACTCTAAAATTAAAACCCCTTGTTAAGGAGTCTAGCTCTCAATCGATGGAGGGAGCCAAGAAGGATGAATGGAGCACTGTGGTTCTTAAAGGTAAAGCCCCTGCGGTTTTGGCCCAAAAGACTCCCATCAGCTCCAGTCCTCAATCTACGATGGATCCTCCTATGTAGTCTTCATCCTCCCAGTAGGCTTCTACTCTAGTTTCAAACCCTGCTCAATAGGGGACTGCTTCTTCTGAGGGTGTTTCTCCCCCTCCTTGGGTGTGCACTCCTAAGGTTGTGTATATATATACCATTTATCTTAATAAAAAACTACTAATTCTATTTTTAGTTTTTTTACTTTCAATAGGACAACCATTTAATGCACATTCATTCTAATTGTTTTACTTTAATAAGACAACTCTTTAATGTGAATTCATTCATCATCCAGTCAGTTTCAAGTATTTTATTCAATTATTATTTACATATCATTCTAGAGATAATGTAATTAGAGAACTAAAAGGAACCTGAACTTGCATTATAATTCCCAAGCTTTGTTTGTTTTATTTTTTTATTTATTTAATGATTCAAGAGTTTTGTTTCCATTAATTATAATTCCCAATCTTTGCTTTTTTTTTTTTTTTTTTTAGTGACTAGAGAGTTTTGTTTCCATTCATTTCCATAACCATAACAAATATCCAATGAAAAAAATTAATCTTGGAGAACATAACCATTACAATTTAAAAATCCCGTCTTTAGTATTTAATGATTAGGGAGTTTAATTAATTAGAAAACAAAACAACTACACATTTTCTCAAAAAGAACCCACAAATCATTAGATAGATTTGAGCACATGGAAGTGACCCACAAGCATGAACTAAATCCAATCTTCCACAAAGTTTCCAAACTATTCTAATCACTAGGCAAAATACTAATAGAGAAGTTCCATTGATAATCTCAAAGAAATTGAATTCCAATGTTACATCAAAATCATCTATTTGAGACAATTTTAACCAATGATCAAATACATTTTAGATTTATTAATTTATTCTTGTGATATGCATACCTTTATAGACCTGTTCCTAGGAGAACATAACCATTGCAAATCTCATCCTTAGTAGTTAGTGATAAGGGACTTAGATGAATTAGAAAACAAAAACACTACACAATTCTCAAAAAAAATCCACAAATCGTAGAATATATTTGAGCACATGGAAGTGACCCACAACCATGAGTTCAACCCAACCCTCCACAAATTTTCCAAACTATTCTAACCAAAAGGTAAAATTTATTAATAGACCGGTTCCATTGTTAATCTCCAAACTATTGAATTCTAATATTACATCAAATTCATCTATTTGAGATATTTTGGAACAACGATCAAATATATTTAAGATTCATCAACTTATTCTTGAGATATATATACCTTATAGAAACTTGTTGTATACATTTATTAAAGACTAAACAAGTTTCTTTTGACTCTAAAAATCACCTATAAAAGACATCTATTCTCGGTAATATTTGAACTTGGATCTCTTTAACAAAAACTAAATGTTTTAATCTAATGGTTGAGCCGAAACAAATGTAAGTTGAGGAATGATGATCAAGGCTGGCTAATATAGGTATTCCCAAACACCCAATCATGGGGAGAAGCATTAGTGGATGTGTGAGACTTCCCATCACTAGTAAGGACCCTAAAAGAAAGAGCTTGGCCCTGAAGATGAGCCTGAGTGAACTCCCAATTGTGACCCCAATTCCTCCTCATGGGAAACCAGGGAGTGTTGGCTCCCTTGATGCTCACACTCACAGCTTGTCCATCTCCACCCACATTCCACACCAAAACCAGAAGAAAGTAGGGATTTCCCCTAATGGTGAACCGAATTCCTCCCTTGAAAAGGCATTTGACCTTCCTATAGAGCACAGACACAATTCCCCCCTCATAAACTGCAATATGTTCAAATGCAGGGATGGAGAAATCGAGGTGCTTACATGGAGGATTGCACCACCCTCCATTGTCACTGGGCTTGGCATAATTTGGAGGGCAAAAATCTATTCTAATTACTCTCACAGTTCAAGACCCAGTTAAGCACCATTTGCTAAAAATACATTTTACTTCCAAACATGACCCGTATTTGCCTCTATTGTCAAATAGAGCAGTGCTCAGTGCTGTTGTGTAAACACCCACATATAAAGAGTGGTTGTTTTCATCAAAATAGTGGCAGGTTCTACCAGGAGCTTCTTTGTAGAACGTTGCATGAGTGAAATCCCACTTTGCTTTCACTGCTTTGCTTGTCATCACCATTAACATCATGGTCGCCAGAAATCTCCAATTGATTTCCATTCTATGTTAATTTGTTGTTGTTTTTCTTGTCAAGAAAAGAAAAAGTTGATTAGTTTTGGATTTTTGTGTAGGTTTTTGTTTGCATCCACGTTTTAGATCATATTTCATGATCCATCAGACTATAGGAGAAAAATGGATCATGAGCTGAAACGTTGATGCAAACAAAAAAATAGAGTGTGATGATGGCTTATAAAATATGATCTAAAATGTTGATGCAAACCAAAAAATGGACTGTGATGATGGATTATGGAGTGTGATCTGAAACGTTGATGCAAACAAAAAATGAACTGTGATGATGGATCATGAAATGTGATCTGAAATGTTGATGCAAACATGAATCATAGAATGTGATCTGAAACATTGATGAAAACAAAAACCTACACAACAGAATCCAGAAACTAAAAAATAATCTTAATAAACTATAGAAAATAATAAACCATGGCTACTCTGAGAAACCATGGCTAGACTTCTCATGGTTTCTTCCCTCCTCACCTACCCCAAAGATCTTCTTTCCATAATAGACTAAGGAATCGAAACCCGTCTTGGCCTCAAACCCTAGTTAATCATCATCCTCCTAAGTTTTTTTTGAGCCACCGGCATAATTTCAACCTCCGAGGAAGACCCTCTTTCTAGAGTTCCTTCCAGCAAGCTAAATTTTAGAGTTTTCAAACAAATTCTTCTGAGGAGTTCCAAAGCTTAGACTCCTGGGCAAAGAAAGTTGTGACGGGTTCAAACTGCATCCGTATTGGAACCTGTAAAAAGAGTTTTGCTTCTATCAAGCAACCTCTTTCTTCCAAGCAGCAGCCTCATCGCCAAAGACTTCAAAACTGTCTTCCGCTTACAACAGGATTTCCCTATAGGGATTCGCGTGCCATGGGTTTTCCCAATAGGGGTTTGTGTGCCATGGGCTCCAGAAATGCCTTTTCCTCATGGCCTAAACCTCCCTTTGAGCGTAAGGATTAGAAATGGTCTAGGAAATCTATGGGAAGCAAACTGTTTGTGCTCCCATCAGATTCCTTAAACCCCTCGCTCATCTGCCTCAAGGAGAATGCCTTCTTTGCGAAATGGTGTGGCACTGGTGGGACAAGAAAAGACATTCTGGATTGGTGGAAATCTTCCTTCCCAAATCTTATTACAGTTAGACAACTGGAGAATGATTTTTTGTTCATGGAATGTGTGGATGCGGCACTAAAAAAAGCAATCACACAAGATAGTCCTTTATTCTTTCAAGGCTCCACCTTTCACTTCCTTGACTGGAAACTAGGATTCCATCTAGCTTAGCATAGATTCAAGAAAAATCCTATTTGGCTATCTTTAGTAGGCCTTCCATTCGAGTTCTGGTGCCTAGAGTCACTCCCGAAGATTGGTGATGTGCTTTGTTTCCTGGTAGGGATTGAAGTAGATTTCTTCGAAGGTCAGAATGGGCATATAGCAAATATTTATTTAGATATTGATCTCTCCAAAGGCTTTTACAGTAAGCTTGAGGAATTAGGCAGATGGAAGCAAAAGGTGATAAGATTGGGTAATGGAGTACAGGGCAAATGCT